>NC_141004.1:3757694-4283161 GCF_052327205.1 Somniosus microcephalus
TTCTGTTCATCAGTAGGAACAGTTGGACACCTCGGATCATGTTTAAGGTGTCTTTGTACTACTTACTCTGCCCATCACAGGAACCGTGCTGCAGTGGAACATTTGCTTCTGTAGCTGACTAACCAGAATTTCAACAGTGTAACTGACACAGCCCCTCTTATTCGTTCAACAGGTAAAAACAGTTAGGAAGGTCTGGCTATGATTGGGGCATTCTGTGATCCAGCGCTGCTCACAGACCATGGCGTTTATAAGATGCATTATCTGCGGAGATTGCAGCCACTCAGCCAGTGTTGCTCCACTCGAGGACGGAGCATCTGATGGTGTTCACCCTTCGAGAGGCTCCCTGTGAGCACTGCTCCGCACTGGGAGGAATCACTCACACCGTCCTTTGACTTGATGATTTAGAATTGAACCGGCCTGTTTTGGGAGCACAGACACCCTCAAATGACAAGTAAGGAGAACAAAAGACAGGAGGAAATGCAGGAGTGATTCTTTTACTAAAAGGGTGGTGGAACAAGAAACCAGACTGGGTTTCAAGAAGGAACTAGACTGGCTCTTGTCAACCAATGGGAATCAGAGTTAATGGAAATGAACCAGGGGAATACTGTGGATAGGAGGGCTAGATGGGCTGAAGGTCTTCACCTGCCTGAAAAGTGACTTTATCATTATGTGTCAGCCATGGCTCAGTGGGTCGAACTTTCACCTCTGAGTCAGAATGTTGTGGGTTCAAGTCTTACTTCAGAGACTTGAGCACAATAATATAGACTGACACACAGTGCAGTGCTGAGGGAGTGCTCCACTGTTGGTGGTCCTGTCTTTTGGAGGAGATGTTAAGCCAAGGCCTAGCCTGCTCTCTCAGGTGGATGTAAAAGATCCCATGGCAACTATTCAAAGATAAGGGGAGTTCTCCCCAGTGTCCTGGCCAACAATTACCCCATAACCAGTATCTAAAACAAATTATCTGGTACTTTATCTCATTGCTGTTTGTGGGAGCTTGCTGTGTACAAATTGGCTGCCACAGTTCCCTACAGTACAACAGTGACTGCACTTCAAAAGTATTTCATTGGCTGTAAAGCATTTTAGGATGTCCTGAGGTTGTGAAAGGTGATATATAAATGCAAGATCTTTCTTTGTCAACCAGCTGTCAATGCAGGGCCCATTCAATGGGCTGACTGTGTTTGGTCACACTAGAACCAGAACACAATCAGCAGCTCATATTTCTCCACTTGGTGTTTAATTATAATTGAGGTGGATTGACTCTTGACCAGCACATCTCATCCTTACATCTCATGGGAGGTGGGAACTGACAACCCCTGTCAGGAAGGACTTCAACAGACTTTCTGACTGGCAGGCCAAGGCAAGCCAAGCAATCCCTGGCCAGGAGTGTCGTGTTGGGTTGTTCATTAGTTTAGGAACTTGTTACAGCTGTAATCACTCTTGGCGAATTCAGGTCTTGCTCCTTGACAGTCTAAAGGCAAATGAGAGAGAGGGCAGAAGCTGAGTGGGGGGAGCAGCTAGCTACTTCAACTGGATTAGGGCACCATCAAACAGCAGCAGAAATAGGATGCATTTGTCCTGAACTAACAGCCACAAGTGCAGAGAGTTTAACAGGAGTCAGTGGATAGTGAGCAGGAGCAGGAAGCTTGGCTCAGTTTCGCCTTCTTTAGACCGGGGATGGCGAGACCAGCTCTCATGCTCCCCCCACTGCCCCAGTTGACTCAGCACAGGCTGAGGGGTGAAGCTGGGGCCATTCAGCTCTGTGTGCTCTAGCCTTTGCCAGCTGCACTGTTGGGGAGCGCACAGAATTCTCACATCTGAGTAAGTACAGAGGAGCCTGAACTTGCATATGCCCAGAGGCTGCTCAATGGGAAAACGGTTTCCAAGATTCTTTAACAATTTTCATGCAAGCACGTCCCTCCCTGCACTTATCTAATCATCTTGTCAGATTCACCACAAAGAAATACTGGAGGGTACCAAAATCTTAAAGGTTTTCTGAATGAACACTATGGAGGCTACATCAGAAATTCAGGTGTGCAATGCACACGATTTTTCAACCAACAGTTTGAATCGTTTGCATTTCCAATACTTGATACCAACGCCAAAGCTTTCTGTTGTAAGTAGGAAGCTGGGAAATGAAGCCTTCTGGGATCATGGAGAAGCAGATAAACGATCCCGCCATTCCAGTTTTTGATTTGTTTTAAAGGTCTGCTCGGTGCTACAAGACAGTTTGGAAACTCAACGCACAAATTCTGTTTGAGAAGCAGCCTGAAGAGTGATGTTGTGAGGAGTGATGTTGTGAGGAGTGTGTTGTGAGGAATCTGTTGAAGAGTTATGTTGTGAGGAGTGATCTTGTGAAGAGTGATATTGTGAAGAGTGATATTGTGAAGAGTGATGCTGTGAAGAGTGATGCTGTGAAGAGTGATGCTGTGAGGAGTGTGTTGTGAGGAATGATGTTGTGAGGAGTATGTTGTGAGGAGTGTGTTGAAGAGTGATGTTGTGAGGAGTGATGTGAGGAGTGTGTTGTGAGGAGTGATGTTGTGAGGAGTGATGTGAGGAGTGATTTTGTGAGGAGTGATGTGAGGAGTGTGTTGTGAGGAGTGATGTTGTGAGGAGTGTGTTGTGAGGAATCTGTTGAAGAGTTATGTGGTGAGGAGTGATCTTGTGAAGAGTTCTATTGTGAAGAGTGATATTGTGAAGAGTGATGCTGTGAAGAGTGATGCTGTGAAGAGTGATGCTGTGAGGAGTGTGTTGTGAGGAATGATGTTGTGAGGAGTATGTTGTGAGGAGTGTGTTGAAGAGTGATGTTGTGAGGAGTGATGTGAGGTGTGTGTTGTGAGGAGTGATGTTGTGAGGAGTGATGTGAGGAGTGATTTTGTGAGGAGTGATGTGAGGAGTGTGTTGTGAGGAGTGATGTTGTGAGGATTGTGTTGTGAGGAATCTGTTGAAGAGTTATGTTGTGAGGAGTGATCTTGTGAAGAGTGATATTGTGAAGAGTGATATTGTGAAGAGTGATGCTGTGAAGAGTGATGCTGTGAAGAGTGATGCTGTGAGGAGTGTGTTGTGAGGAATGATGTTGTGAGGAGTGTGTTGTGAGGAGTGTGTTGAAGAGTGATGTTGTGAGGACTGATGTGAGGAGTATGTTGTGAGGAGTGATGTTGTGAGGAGTGATGTGAGGAGTGATTTTGTGAGCAGTGATGTGAGGAGTGTGTTGTGAGGAGTGATGTTGTGAGGAGTGTGTTGAAGAGTGATGTTGTGAAGAGTGTGCTGTGAGGAGTGCATTGAAAAGTGATGTTGTGAGGAGTGATGTTGTGAGGAGTGTGTTGAAGAGTGATGTTGTGAGGAGTGATGTTGTGAGGAGTGATGTTGTGAGGAGTGATGTTGTGAGGAGTGTGTTGAAGAGTGATGTTGTGAGGAGTGATGTTGTGAAGAGTGATGTTGAAGAGTGATGTTGTGAGGAGTGTGTTGAAGAGTGATGTTGTGAGGAGTGATGTGAGGAGTGATGTTGTGAGGAGTGTGTTGTGAGGTGTGATGTTGTGAGGAGTGTGTTGAAGAGTGATGTTGTGAAGAGTGATGTTGTGAAGCATGTGTTGAAGAGTGATGTGAGGAGTGTATTGAAGAGTGATGTTGTGAGGAGTGATGTGAGGAGTGATGTTGTAAGGAGTGTGTTGAAGAGTGATGTTGTGAGGAGTGATGTTGTGAGGAGTGATGTGAGGAGTGTGTTGTGAGAAGTGATGTTGTGAGGAGTGATGTTGTGAAGAGTGATGTTGTGAGGAGTGATGTGAGGAGTGATGTTGAAGAGTTATGTTGTGAGGAGTGATGCTGTGAGGAGTGATGTTGTGAGGAGTGATGTTGTAAGGAGTGATGTTGTGAGGAGTGTGTTGAAGAGTGATGTTGTGAGGAGTGATGTTGTGAGGAGTGTGTTGAAGAGTGATGTTGTGAGGAGTGATGTTGTGAGGAGTGTGTTGTGAGGAGTGATGTTGTGAGGAGTGATGTTGTGAGGAGTGATGTTGTAAGGAGTGTGTTGAAGAGTGATGTTGTGAAGAGTGATGTGAAGAGTGATGTTGTGAGGAGTGATGTTGTAAGGAGTGTGTTGAAGAGTGATGTTGTGAGGAGTGATGTTGTGAGGAGTGATGTTGTGAGGAGTGTGTTGTGAGAAGTGATGTGAGGAGTGATATTGTGAAGGATGATAATGTGAAGAGTGTTGTTGTGAGGACTGTGTTGAAGAGTGATGTTGTGAGGAGTGATGTTGTGAGGAGTGCATTGTGAGGAGTGATGTTGTGAGGAGTGATGTGAGGAGTGATTTTGTGAGGAGTGATGTGAGGAGTGTGTTGTGAGGAGTGATGTTGTGAGGAGTGTGTTGAAGAGTGATGTTGTGAGGAGTGTGCTGTGAGGAGTGTATCGAAAAGTGATGTTGTGAGGAGTGATGTTGTGAAGAGTGTGTTGAAGAGTGATGTTGTGAGGAGTGATGTTGTGAGGAGTGATGTTGTGAGGAGTGATGTTGAAGAGTGATGTTGTGAGGAGTGATGTTGTGAGGAGTGAGTTGAAGAGTGATGTTGTGAGGAGTGATGTTGTGAGGAGTGATGTTGTGAGGAGTGATGTTGTGAGGAGTGTGTTGAAGAGTGATGTTGTGAAAAGTGATGTTGTGAAGCATGTGTTGAAGAGTGATGTGAGGAGTGTATTGAAGAGTGATGTTGTGAGGAGTGATGTTGTGAGGAGTGATGTTGTAAGGAGTGTGTTGAAGAGTGATGTTGTGAGGAGTGATGTGAGGAGTGATGTTGTGAAGAGTGATGTTGTGAAGAGTGATGTTGTGAAGAGTGATGTTGTGAGGAGTGATGTGAGGAGTGTGTTGTGAGAAGTGATGTTGTGAAGAGTGATGTTGTGAAGAGTGATGTTGTGAGGAGTGATGTGAGGAGTGATGTTAAAGAGTTATGTTGTGAGGAGTGATGTTGTGAAGAGTGATGTTGTGAGGAGTGATGTTGTAAGGAGTGATGTTGTGAGGAGTGTGTTGAAGAGTGATGTTGTGAGGAGTGATGTTGTGAGGAGTGTGTTGAAGAGTGATGTTGTGAGGAGTGATGTTGTCAGGAGTGATGTTGTAAGGAGTGTGTTGAAGAGTGATATTGTGAAGAGTGATGTTGTGAAGAGTGATGTTGTGAGGAGTGATGTTGTAAGGAGTGTGTTGAAGAGTGATGTTGTGAGGAGTGATGTTGTGAGGAGTGATGTTGTGAGGAGTGATGTTGTGAGGAGTGTGTTGTGAGGAGTGATGTTGTGAGGAGTGTGTTGAAGAGTGATGTTGTGAAGAGTGATGTTGTGAAACATGTGTTGAAGAGTGATGTGAGGAGTGTATTGAAGACTGATGTTGTGAGGAGTGATGTTGTGAGGAGTGATGTTGAAGAGTGATGTTGTGAGGAGTGATGTTGTGAGGAGTGTGTTGAAGAGTGATGTTGTGAGGAGTGATGTTGTGAGGAGTGATGTTGTGAGGAGTGTGTTGTGAGGAGTGATGTTGTGAGGAGTGTGTTGAAGAGTGATGTTGTGAAGAGTGATGTTGTGAAGCATGTGTTGAAGAGTGATGTGAGGAGTGTATTGAAGACTGATGTTGTGAGGAGTGATGTTGTGAGGAGTGATGTTGTAAGGAGTGTGTTGAAGAATGATGTTGTGAGGAGTGATGTGAGGAGTGATGTTGTGAAGAGTGATGTTGTGAAGAGTGATGTTGTGAAGAGTGATGTTGTGAGGAGTGATGTGAGGAGTGTGTTGTGAGAAGTGATGTGAAGAGTGATATTGTGAAGAGTGATGTTGTGAAGAGTGATGTTGTGAGGAGTGATGTTGTAAGGAGTGTGTTGAAGAGTGATGTTGTGAGGAGTGATGTTGTGAGGAGTGATGTTGTGAGGAGTGATGTTGTGAGGAGTGTGTTGTGAGGAGTGATGTTGTGAGGAGTGTGTTGAAGAGTGATGTTGTGAAGAGTGATGTTGTGAAACATGTGTTGAAGAGTGATGTGAGGAGTGTATTGAAGACTGATGTTGTGAGGAGTGATGTTGTGAGGAGTGATGTTGAAGAGTGATGTTGTGAGGAGTGATGTTGTGAGGAGTGTGTTGAAGAGTGATGTTGTGAGGAGTGATGTTGTGAGGAGTGATGTTGTGAGGAGTGTGTTGTGAGGAGTGATGTTGTGAGGAGTGTGTTGAAGAGTGATGTTGTGAAGAGTGATGTTGTGAAGCATGTGTTGAAGAGTGATGTGAGGAGTGTATTGAAGACTGATGTTGTGAGGAGTGATGTTGTGAGGAGTGATGTTGTAAGGAGTGTGTTGAAGAATGATGTTGTGAGGAGTGATGTGAGGAGTGATGTTGTGAAGAGTGATGTTGTGAAGAGTGATGTTGTGAAGAGTGATGTTGTGAGGAGTGATGTGAGGAGTGTGTTGTGAGAAGTGATGTGAAGAGTGATGTTGTGATGAGTGATGGTGTGAGGAGTGATGTGAGGAGTGATGTTAAAGAGTTATGTTGTGAGGAGTGATGTTGTGAGGAGTGATGTTGTGAGGAGTGTGTTGAAGAGTGATGTTGTGAGGAGTGATGTTGTGAGGAGTGTGTTGAAGAGTGATGTTGTGAGGAGTGATGTTGTGAGGAGTGTGTTGTGAGGAGTGATGTTGTGAGGAGTGATGTTGTGAGGAGTGATGTGAGGAGTGATGTTAAAGAGTTATGTTGTGAGGAGTGATGTTGTGAGGAGTGATGTTGTGAGGAGTGATGTTGTAAGGAGTGATGTTGTGAGGAGTGTGTTGAAGAGTGATGTTGTGAGGAGTGATGTTGTGAGGAGTGTGTTGAAGAGTGATGTTGTGAGGAGTGATGTTGTGAGGAGTGTGTTGTGAGGAGTGATGTTGTGAGGAGTGATGTGAGGAGTGATGTTGTAAGGAGTTTGTTGAAGAGTGATGTTGTGAAGAGTGATGTTGTGAGGAGTGATGTTGTAAGGAGTGTGTTGAAGAGTGATGTTGTGAGGAGTGATGTTGTGAGGAGTGATGTTGTGAGGAGTGATGTTGTGAGGAGTGATGTTGTGAGGAGTGTGTTGTGAGGAGTAATGTTGTGAGGAGTGTGTTGAAGAGTGATGTTGTGAAGAGTGATGTTGTGAAGCATGTGTTGAAGAGTGATGTGAGGAGTGTATTGAAGACTGATGTTGTGAGGAGTGATGTTGTGAGGAGTGATGTTGTAAGGAGTGATGTTGTGAGGAGTATGTTGTGAGGAGTGATGTTGTGAGGAGTGTGTTGAAGAGTGATGTTGTGAAGAGTGATGTTGTGAAGCATGTGTTGAAGAGTGATGTGAGGAGTGTATTGAAGACTGATGTTGTGAGGAGTGATGTTGTGAGGAGTGATGTTGTAAGGAGTGTGTTGAAGAGTGATGTTGTGAGGAGTGATGTGAGGAGTGATATTGTGAAGAGTGATATTGTGAAGAGTGATGTTGTGAGGAATGATGTGAGGAGTGTGTTGTGAGAAGTGATGTTGTGAAGAGTGATGTTGTGAAGAGTGATGTTGTGAGGAGTGTGTTGAAGAGTGATGTTGTGAAGAGTGATGTTGTGAAGCATGTGTTGAAGAGTGATGTGAGGAGTGTATTGAAGACTGATGTTGTGAGGAGTGATGTTGTGAGGAGTGATGTTGTAAGGAGTGTGTTGAAGAGTGATGTTGTGAGGAGTGATGTGAGGAGTGATGTTGTGAAGAGTGATGTTGTGAAGAGTGATGTTGTGAAGAGTGATGTTGTGAGGAGTGATGTGAGGAGTGTGTTGTGAGAAGTGATGTTGTGAAGAGTGATGTTGTGATGAGTGATGTTGTGAGGAGTGATGTGAGGAGTGATGTTAAAGAGTTATGTTGTGAGGAGTGATGTTGTGAGGAGTGATGTTGTGAGGAGTGATGTTGTAAGGAGTGATGTTGTGAGGAGTGTGTTGAAGAGTGATGTTGTGAGGAGTGATGTTGTGAGGAGTGTGTTGAAGAGTGATGTTGTGAGGAGTGATGTTGTGAGGAGTGTGTTGTGAGGAGTGATGTTGTGAGGAGTGATGTTGTGAGGAGTGATGTGAGGAGTGATGTTAAAGGGTTATGTTGTGAGGAGTGATGTTGTGAGGAGTGATGTTGTGAGGAGTGATGTTGTAAGGAGTGATGTTGTGAGGAGTGTGTTGAAGAGTGATGTTGTGAGGAGTGATGTTGTGAGGAGTGTGTTGAAGAGTGATGTTGTGAGGAGTGTGTTGTGAGGAGTGATGTTGTGAGGAGTGATGTTGTGAGGAGTGATGTTGTAAGGGGTGTGTTGAAGAGTGATGTTGTGAAGAGTGATGTTGTGAGGAGTGATGTTGTAAGGAGTGTGTTGAAGAGTGATGTTGTGAGGAGTGATGTTGTGAGGAGTGATGTTGTGAGCAGTGATGTTGTGAGGAGTGATGTTGTGAGGAGTGTGTTGTGAGGAGTAATGTTGTGAGGAGTGTGTTGAAGAGTGATGTTGTGAAGAGTGATGTTGTGAAGCATGTGTTGAAGAGTGATGTGAGGAGTGTATTGAAGACTGATGTTGTGAGGAGTGATGTTGTGAGGAGTGATCTTGTAAGGAGTGATGTTGTGAGGAGTATGTTGTGAGGAGTGATGTTGTGAGGAGTGTGTTGAAGAGTGATGTTGTGAAGAGTGATGTTGTGAAGCATGTGTTGAAGAGTGATGTGAGGAGTGTATTGAAGACTGATGTTGTGAGGAGTGATGTTGTGAGGAGTGATGTTGTAAGGAGTGTGTTGAAGAGTGATGTTGTGAGGAGTGATGTGAGGAGTGATATTGTGAAGAGTGATATTGTGAAGAGTGATGTTGTGAAGAGCGATGTTGTGAGGAGTGATGTGAGGAGTGTGTTGTGAGAAGTGATGTTGTGAAGAGTGATGTTGTGAAGAGTGATGTTGTGAGGAGTTATGTGAGGAGTGATGTTAAAGAGTTATGTTGTGAGGAGTGATGTTGTGAGGAGTGATGTTGTGAGGAGTGATGTTGTAAGGATTGATGTTGTGAGGAGTGTGTTGAAGAGTGATGTTGTGAGGAGTGATGTTGTGAGGAGTGTGTTGAAGAGTGATGTTGTGAGGAGTGGTGTTGTGAGGAGTGATGTTGTGAGGAGTGATGTTGTGAGGAGTGATGTTGTAAGGAGTGTGTTGAAGAGTGATGTTGTGAAGAGTGATGTTGTGAAGAGTGATGTTGTGAGGAGTGATGTTGTAAGGAGTGTGTTGAAGAGTGATGTTGTGAGGAGTGATGTTGTGAGGAGTGATGTTGTGAGGAGTGTGTTGTGAGAAGTGATGTGAGGAGTGATATTGTGAAGGGTGATATTGTGAAAAGTGTTGTTGTGAGGACTGTGTTGAAGAGTGATGTTGTGAGGAGTGATGTTGTGGGGAGTGATATTGTAAAGAGTGATGTTGTGAGGAGTGATGTTGTGAGGAGTGTATTGTGAGGAGTGTGTTGTGATGAGTGATATGAGGAGTGTGTTGAAGAGTGGTGTTGTGAGGAGTGATATTGTAAAGAGTGATATTGTAAAGAGTGATGTTGTGAAGAGTGATGTTGTGAGGAGTGATGTTGATGACAACTCGGCTACACTAAATGATTGCACTTTTCTCTTTTTGAAATTTTACACTGAAATTGCAACACGAAAACAGGCCATTCAGCCCAATCAGTCCACGTTGGTGTTCATCCTCCACACAATCAGTATCCTAATCCCATGTACCCATCCTGTCCCCATATCCCTTTAGTCTCATTTCCTGCAATATAAAATCATTGAATGATACAGCACAGAAGTAGGCCATTGGGCCCAACGTGCCTATGCCTGCTCTTTCCCCATAACCCTGTAATTGTTTTCCCTTCAAGTATTTATCCAATTCCCTTTTGAAAGTTACTATTGAATCTGCTTCCACCGCCCTTTCAGGCAGCGCGTTCCAGATCACAACAACTCGCTGTGGAAACATTTATTTAAAAGTATTCATTTTGTTCAGATTTATAACAACACACTTTCTGTAGTCTTTACCCATTACTTACTAGTGAATTCCCACTCTCACCAAATTCCTGTCTTCACTCTGTTTAGCAATTCACTCCATTGAGCGATTCACCGAACTCTCTGCCTTTGCAGATATCCCTCTAACCTATTCTTCAATGTTAACGTGGTGGCTGCTTTAATCATTAACTCCGGGAGTGAATTCCACAGCCTCACAAGACTCTGCAAACAAAGTTAATCCTGCTCTCTGTCCTAAATCTTGTACATTTAATCTTATATCTATATTACAAAAAATATTGTAGGTATTAATCCATTTCTGTGAAGTGTGTACAACCCCTGTGATCTGTGGCCTTCTTGAATCTGTGTGTTCCATCGAGAGAAAACCCCACTGGGCCGAAGCTCAGTTGTTGGGCCGAATCCAGGTTTCTCAATCACCGGGAGAAACCGGCTGTTCAAAATTATGAGGTAAATTTGGAAAAATAATAATTTTCACCAGTCAGCGAGTCAGTAACTAGCGGGCAAACATTTAAGGTCAACATATAAAGGGAGAGGGGAGGAGAAATCTCTTTAACGCAGAGGGTGTTAGGACCCCGGTGTCCAATCAGAAACAGTGGGGGAAGCAGAAACCAAAAGAGCTTTTACAATGGAAGTGGATAAATATTTGGAAAAGAAAAATTGAAAAGGGTTGGGGAACAGGACGAAGGATATCCGAAATATCGGAACCGGAGACAGTTGCAGTATTTTGCTATAG
Organism: Somniosus microcephalus; assembly: GCF_052327205.1. Lineage (NCBI taxonomy): Eukaryota > Metazoa > Chordata > Chondrichthyes > Squaliformes > Somniosidae > Somniosus > Somniosus microcephalus. Next base: position 3,768,402 of record NC_141004.1, read on the forward strand.
GACTAAGGAGATAACTTTCTCAGGGAGCTTGCAACTGGTGGATGGGCGGAATGGCTTCCTTCTGTGCTGTAAGACTCGCTGATGTGGATGGCTTGAACCAGACCTAGCCAGTGAAATTAAATCTGACTTATAAAAACCCTCAGAAAACAGCAGCGAGATCTAAAAAATTGAGATTTCTCCATTCTGAATAACTTCGGCTTTCAGAGAGCAATTCAATTATAGCATCGCCCCTGGGCTATGGAGGGACCAGCCAAACCGTTCCTGATCAAAAATCGCTCCTGATCAATACTTCATCAATACACGCTCCTATAGCTGATCCTTCAGTGAGGACAAAAATCAGGCTTAGATGTGATACTCACACAGTTCAATAGCTTGTGGATACTCACCGTCATGCTCGAACATGAAGAATAAACCCTTGAGTGAGGGGCTGGAGGGAGGCTGGACCCAAACCCGAACCCGCACCCGAACCCAAACCCGGACCCAGACCCAGACTCGGACCCAGACCCGGACTCGGACCCAGACCAGACCCAGACCCGGACCCGGACCAGACCCGGACCCCAGCGCAATTCAGCACCTTCAGCAGAGCAGGGTAAACATTGCAGGAGACGTGTTTGGCCAAAAACTGTGCTTTTATTGACTTTAGCCTACAATTCTGCTCAAAAATATATTGATTGCACTCTGCCCAGTACCACGCTGCCCAGTGCCACTCTGCCCAGTGCCATGCTGCCCAGTGCCACTCTGCCCAGTGCCACTCTGCCCAGTGCCATGCTGCCCAGTGCCACTCTGCCCAGTGCCACTCTGCCCAGTGCCATGCTGCCCAGTGCCACTCTGCCCAGTGCCACTCTGCCCAGTGCCATGCTGCCCAGTGCCACTCTGCCCAGTGCCATGCTGCCCAGTGCCACTCTGCCCAGTGCCACACTGCCCAGTGCCACTCTGCCCAGTGCCATGCTGCCCAGTGCCACGCTGCCCAGTGCCACTCTGCCCAGTGCCACGCTGCCCAGTGCCATGCTGCCCAGTGCCACTCTGCCCAGTGCCATGCTGCCCAGTGCCACTCTGCCCAGTGCCACGCTGCCCAGTGCCACTCTGCCCAGTGCCACTGCCCAGTGCCATGCTGCCCAGTGCCACTCTGCCCAGTGCCACGCTGCCCAGTGCCACTCTGCCCAGTGCCACACTGCCCAGTGCCACTCTGCCCAGTGCCACTCTGCCCAGTGCCACTCTGCCCAGTGCCATGCTGCCCAGTGCCACTCTGCGCAGTGCCATGCTGCCCAGTGCCACTCTGCCCAGTGCCACTCTGCCCAGTGCCATGCTGCCCGGTGCTATTCTCAGTCTTTGGGTGTGGTGAATTCACGGGGTGAATTTTATGAGTCAGTGCCCCTCACACGAGGATTCACAGGTGTGCCATCAGGAACTCAGCAGGGGTTAGTGTGCATTGCACAATTCTCCATTAGAAAATCGTACAGGAACCGCCAACCTCTCTAGAAAAGAGAAGGCTGAGAGGTGACCTGATAGAGGTCTTCAAGATTAGGAAAGGTTTTGATAGAGTGGACTTGGAGAAGATGTTTCCATTGTGAAGGAGACCAGAACTATGGAACATCAATATAAGATAGTCACTAATAAATCCAATAGGGAATTCAGGAGAAACTTCTTTACCCAGAGAGTGGTGAGAATGTGGAACTCGCTACCACAGGGAGTGGTTGAGGCGAAGAGTATAGATACATTTAAGGGGAGGCTGGATAAACACATGAGGGAGAAAGGAATAGAAGGATATGCTGATGGGGTGAGATGAAGAGGGTGGGAGGAGGCTCGTGTGGAGCAGAAACACCGACACGGACCAGTTGGGCCGAATGGCCTGTTTCTGTGCCGTAAACTCGATGTAACCTCTGACCCCCATCGGCACCTGGATTCCGGCCATGCTCTGCCCCACAGTCCAATCCCTAGAATTTGTGTGGGAGCAGATTAGAAATGTTCTTTCTACGGAGCTCACTTTCTTTTCAGATGTCTCCCTGATCTGCCCAGCCGCTAATCCAGCCTCACCCTCACGTTGTTGCTGTGCAGGGTTTTCCTTGGCGGTGGGGCGATGTCTGTGAGCAGTATCGTAATGTTCAGCGTTTTCTGTTGTTATTTCAGATTTCCAGCATCCGCAGTATTTTGCTATTGTATGGTAATGTTCTCAATGTACTTCAGTGCAGCTCGGCCATGTGGTCGCTGCACTGCGGCCGGGGGCTGTGAATCTGCCCGCCTGCAGACAGTGTGGGTGCGGGTCCCGGGCTGGTGTGTGAGTGAATCAGGAGTGAGCTGGTGATGGGGCAGCAAGGAATCACTGCCTGCCGCACGTTTGACACCACTGTTCACTCCAGCATGTATAGGGTTAAGTCCCAGCCCACCATGAAAATGTTCCAGGGGCATTGCTAATTAATTCGTTGCAACTTCAGTTTAACGTTGTTATTTTTTGGTGCTGAAATGTATTTTCTTTTACACTTCCCAGGGCTAGAGATAGTGGGGTTAATTCAGCCTGACACCTGTTTATGTTACCACAGCAGACAGCAACAGTCAGAGCCTCCTCTTTCTCAGTTCCCCTCTGTCCCCCTTGTGCCACTTAACACCTAATAATTACCCCTCATTAACAACACATCAAAGTCAATTAGTAGAATCCTCATTGCTGTAAAAACCCAGGGATATCTCCATCAATCCTCCCACAGTCAGACAAGCTCATCTCACCTGTTTCAATAATCACTATTTAAAAATGATTTTTGATATAAATGACAGTGACTAATTTATCCAATTAATATGAAATAATTAGACTTAAAATATAATTTAAATGAATTGTTTAAATAGCGTTTTGTTACAATTCCTATTGTTGTAGATTTTCGGTGAGCTCTGAAGAGTTGCGGAGTTGCACCTGGGGTGTTTGTAGCCGGTATAACTCCGAACCACACTGGCTGCCACATTTTTTAACGGAGCCTTTGGCGCGCACTCCGGGATCTCTCAGAATTCTTGGCCGAGAGCCCAGATGTGCTTCACAGATCTTCCCTTTCATTGAGAAAGACAGACAAAGCACCCTGGCCCACAGGGCAGGATACCGCCAGGCTGGAGAGATGAGGTAACTCAGGAACCAGGGCTGCTGTGACAGCACGGAGGCTTCAGAGAGGCGAGGAGCTGCCCAGTTTTGAGTTACTAGGAAGGAATAGTTTAACTGGACAAGGACAATTTAGTTTTGGCGAGTGTGAGATTGCAATCCATAGTACTCATATTTTAGCCCCAATTAGTGGTAAATTGCGGTGTTAACCAGTCCCATCTGTAGCAAGAATGGCAGGAGAGGGGGAGAGGGGGCAGGAAAGAAAGGGGGCAGGGGGAGAGGGGGCAGGGGGAGAGGGGGGAGAGGGGGCAGGAAAGAAAGGGGGCAGGGGGAGAGGGGGCAGGGGGAGAGGGGGGAGAGGGGGCAGGAAAGAAAGGGGGCAGGGGGGAAAGGGGGCAGGGGGAGAGGGGGCAGGGGAGAGAGGGGGCAGGAAAGAAAGGGGGCAGGGGGAGAGGGGGGAGAGGGGGATAGACAGAAGGTGCTTTGTCGGGGCAGACAGGGCTGCATTGCTTCGAACCATGCTATATCCAAACTGAGAGTGCTTAATCCCACATCTAACCTGGCTCTGTAATTCACCCGTGCGGTACCTGACCGGGTTTCTATCTGTCCCGTGCTGTACCTGAACAGGCTCGAGGGGCTGAATTTCCTATTCCTGAGAGATTTGTGATCGATACAGTGAGACAGACCAGACATCGCTTTAAAGATGTGGAGCTGGGGTTATTTTAAGATTGACATGTATCAAATTGGATGAAATTTTAAATCAAAATGCCTGAGACTCACTTCAGGTGCTGGAGATTTGAGAGGCAGAGTGTTTCGGTCAGGCCTGACAGTGTTGATATCCCCTCACGCTGCATCACTGGACATCGATCAGGAGCAGGAAGCCCCAGAGATTGAAGAAGGGTTCGACCCGAAACGTCAACTCAAATTTCTCTCCACGGATGTTGCCTGACCTGCTGAGTTTTTCCAGCATTTTCTGTTGTTATTCCAGAGATTGTCCCCTTCCTTAGCCCGGGTAGGATGAGGCCAATTATTGTGTTTCAACGACTACCCTGCCTGGCATCAACTAACTCAGCTCAGACCCGCGATCTAAACCGGGCCAACATGTACCACACCGAGTGTGCGATCGGTGGGCAGGGAGCTTCGAAAAGTCAAGCCGAGTTGCTTTCCCTGAAGCTAACTTTGCCATGTGGCCTGCCCCCGCCCCGGTCTCTCGCACTGGGATCAGTTGTGATGGGGCAAAAAAAAACGGGTGGGGGGAAAAAACATCGAGACAACAGCAAACTGCGGCAGACAGCAAGATGTGGCTTTCAAAGTGAAGGAATGTTCCTCTCTCACACTTTGTATATAATATTCAACATTAACTTTAATGGAGACTCAAATAGTCAAGTTAAAACGGTAATAAAACATTGTTCGGAAATAAAATATGCCTTAGTTTCGACGTGACATTATCCCAGTGCCTGCGGCTATCTCTTTGTGTATTCCGCTCCCTGTTTATCTCCTAAGCCATGTTTGACAGGCATTGTGTTTACTGCCAGTTAAACTATACATTACTGCATATTTAGAGCTGCCAAATCTGAAACACAATCATTGTGGTGGCATCCTGTTACATCCTGCAATATTTCATAATCCTGGATCACTTCACAATTGATGATAGAGAACGATAATTCAGGTAATTCACACCTGCCTAACATAATTCGCCTGTCACTCAACCCTGGCACTGCCTGCTAACACTGCACCGGGATTAATGCCGCCTCTTCGCACCAACATCTTCTCCCATATTGTTTGTATAATTGTTGTGTACACGAACAGCAACTTTAGCTTATCCGGGCACGTACTCGGTTCAACCCTCGTCCAAAAATAAAGTATGATAATCCGGTTGATTAACTGGCTCAATCGTGATTGCGTGAATCTCTTTTAAAAGCTCATCGGTGTTGAAAGCTTTATTACATAGAGGGCACTGCTAGCCTCCGCTTTTAGTTTTATTCAATAATGTTAGTGATTATGTAGTTAGACTCCAGGATAGACAATGGATAACTGTGTGTGTGAGGGACACCTCAGTTAGACGTGCGCTGTTACTGTCTCCTCCATCAGTTTCCACTGCCTCAGGGGGGCAGAGAGGAATTTTCCAGATTTTTCACATTAATTGTCCTGGGTTTTTATTCGTTTATTCGCCTCACCCTGGAGATTATTTGGCTTCCGGGTGGGGTGGGGAGTGTCTGTAACGTGATGCCTGTAATGGGAGAGATAAATAGATAGAGATACAACTAGATAAATGCATAAGTAGATTGACAGATCGATGGATACAACTGGACAGATGTTAAACGATCGATTGATAGAGTATTGAAACGAGATAAATAGTCAAATAGATGAATAGATAGATGGAGTGTTGAAAAACAGATAGATGGATAGAGAGATAAACAGAAAAAAGACAAATAGCTCAACACAGAGATAAAATCAATGAGTAGACAGATAGACTGATCAATGGATCAATGGATCATAGATTGATCAATGGAGAGATAGTTAGATAGAAATAGATAAATGGACCGTTAGGTCGATGGATCGGCATATGGATATGGCAGCCTATATAGAGATAATAAAGAATTAGATAAATGGATCAATAAATAGCTATTGGTAAACTGTTCGATAGGGAGATAGATATATTAATAGATGGATCAATAGACAGACAGACACATGGAGAGATAGATACCAGACAGGTAGACCCCTGCATGGATAGATGGGATAGACATGTGAGCCTCTCACTGGATAATCTAGACAGGGCCGCCCGATAGTCAGGAAACAAGTTGAGCTGACTGGATATGCCCAGTAAATATATAAGCAGGCAGTGAGCTGTAGCTCAATAAATCTCTCATCATAGACTACCTCACTGAGGGAATGTTCTCAATAAATATCCCTAATACCCAAAGTGATCAGGCTTCTGTAGCAGATGCCCAATATTCAGTTCTGATCTGATGCCCCGTCCTCCTGGCCTCACACCACCATCCATTGTATCCGGTGGAATATTTGATGAACTCAGTCTATACCCAGACCCATTCTGGACCAGCTGTTTATCAGGATTGTTTTTAATGGGTTAATTATCTCAGCTCCAACTGTTTTTGCTGGCAGTCACCATCACTACTCTGTGGATAGTTTCCTCTCACCACTAGTCTGGCCTAAGGCTTGTTAAATCTACATTCTCTCATTCTCCTCCTCCCCATCTTACAGGACCTCCCCATCACAGTCCCTCCATCTCAACTTTGGCCTTGGACTATGAACCGTTCAAAGATCTTGAGTAATGTGACATAAGTGGACCCAAAATTAAAATAAGTCAAATTAAAATAACATACATCATAGTACCTGATAGTGGAAAGTGAAATCGAAACAGAAAAGGCTGGAAATACTCAGCAGGTCAGGCAGCATCTATGGAGAGAGAAACAGTTAATGTTTCAGCTCGATGACCTTTCGTCAGATAGTCGAAAGGCATGGAGTCATAACGGCACAGAAGGAGGTCATTCGGCCCATCGAGTCCGCGCCGGCTCTCTGTAGAGCAATCCAGTCGGTCCCATTCCACCGCTCTATCCCCGTAGCCCTGCAAGTTTATTTCCCTCAAGTGCCTATCCAGTCTCCCCTTGAAAACACTGAGTGTCTCCGCTTCCACCACTTCCGTCGGCAGCGAGTTCCAGGTCCTCACCACTCGCTGCGTAAAAAAGTTTTTCCTCACGTTCCCCCTGTATCTCTTGCCCAAAACATTAAATCTGTGTCCCCTAGTCCTTGTACCATCAACTAGTGGGAACAGCCTTTCCCCATCTAGCCTATCCAAACCCGTCATAATCTTGTACACCTCCATCAAATCACCCCTCAACCTCCTTTGCTCTAATGAAAACAAATCCAGGCATTCGATAAGGTGCCACATAAAAGATTATTACACAAGATTAGGGCTCATGGAGTTGGGGGTAATATAGTAGCATGGATAGAGGATTGGTTAATGGACAGAAAACAGAGAGTAGGGATAAATGGACCTTTTTCAGGTTGGCAGGCTGTAACTAGTGGGATGCCACAAGGATCAGTGTTGGGGCCTCAGCTATTTACAATCTATATTAATGACCTAGATGAAGGGACCGAGTGTAATATATCCAAGTTTGCTGATGATACAAAGCTAGGTGGGACAGTAAGCTGTGAGGAGAACACCGAGTCTGCAAAGGGATACAGATAGACTGAGTGAGTGGGCAGTAAGGTGGCAGATGGAGTATAATGTAGGGAAATGTGAGGTTATTCACTTTGGTAGGAAGAGTAGAAAAACAGAATATTTTTTAAATGATGAGAAACTTTCAAATGTTGGTGTTCAGAGAGATTTGGGTGTCCTCGTGCAAGAAACACAGAAAGCTAGCATGCAGGTACAGCAAGCAATAAGGAAGGCAAATGGCATGTTGGCCTTTATTGCAAGGGGGTTGGAGTATAAGAGTAAGGAAGTCTTACTACAATTGTACACGACCTTGGTGAGACCACACCTGGAGTACTGGGCACAGTTTTGGTCTCCTTATCGAAGGAAGGATCTACTGGCCTTGGAGGCAACGAAGGTTCACTAGATTGATTCCTGGGATGAGAGGGCTGTCCTATGGTGAGAGATTGTGTAGACTGGGCCGATACTCTCTGGAGTTTAGGAGAATGAGAGGTGATCTCATACATACAAGATTCTGAAGGGGATTGACAGGGTCGATGCCGAGAGGTTGTTTCCCCTGGCTGGAGTGTCTAGAATTAGGGGGCATAGTCTCAGGATAAGGGGTCGGCCATTTAGTACTGAGATGAGGAGGAATTTCTTCACTCAGAGGGTTGTGAATCTTTGAAATTCTCTGCCCCAGAGGGCTGTGGAGGCTCAGTCTTTGAATATATTCAAGGCTGAGATAAAAATATTTTTGGACTCTCGGGGAATCAAGGGATATGGAGATCGGGCGGGAATGTGGAGTTGTGGTCGATGATCAGCCATGATCTTATTGAATGGCGGAGCAGGCTCGAGGGGCCGTATGACCGACTCCTGCTCCTATTTCTTATGTTCTCCAACCTGACCTTGTAGCTAAGATCCCCCATCCTCTGCACCCTCTCCAGGGCCTTCACATCCTAACTAAAGTGTGTTGACCAGAACTGGACGCAATACTCCAGTTGTGGCCTAACCAGCGCTTTATAAAGGTTCAGCATAACTTCTCTACTTTTGTACTCAATACCTCTATTTATGAAGCCCATGCTTTGCTAACCACTCTCTCAATATGTCCTGCCACCTTCAGGGACCTATGCACATTAACTCCCAGGTCCCTCTGTCCCTGCACACTCTTTAAAACTGTGCCATTAAGTGTATATTGCCTCTCCCTGTTCCTTCTGCCAAAATGCATCACCGCACACTTCTCTGTATTAAATTCCATCTGCCACTTGTCTGCCCATTCTGCTAGCCTTCCTGTTACAGTCAATTGGTATCATCCTCACTGTTTGCCACACCCCCAAGTTTGGTGTCATCGGCAAATTTAGAAATTCTACTCTGTATTCCAATATCCAGGTCATTTATATATAAGTGTTTGATTCTCACTTGTTTTATCCACTCTCGTGCTTTAGTTTAATTGTATTTATTCCCTGTTTCTCTTTGCCATCTGAATCTTCTCACTGATCCAGTCCGGTATTTGAATCCACTTTTCCTCCCAGAGATTGGTTTGTTCTTAACGCTTATTTCACTTCAAATAATCCATTATAACCTCATTTGTCTTATCCAAAGCATCCAATTTCCAAAGAATTAATTTAAAACTAATGCGGATGCTTGTTTGTTTACAGTCTGCTCCGAGATTAATTTTTATCGGAGTTTTCCAACCAGCAGGAAATTTCAAAGCAATTCTTGGCAGCAATCGGAAGTCTGAAATCAAAACACAAAACAAACCCTCGCGCTGTGAAGCAGATGTTAGTGTGGTTGACAGGAGTCGACAATATTGGGCGTTATAAGCTTAATATTTGTGACTTGAGGCCAAACTGTTGATAAAGAAGATGCCAATCTAAGTGGCAGCAAGATAGTAACTTTACAGTAACCATTGCCACATAAACACCTGAGGGTAAGTTATTGTTGAGATACTCGCCACCTTCTCAAGGGCAACTAGGGATGGGCAATAAATGCTGGCCTTGCCAGCGATGCTCACATCCCAGGAACGAATAAAAAAACCGAAAAGAAAGACTTGCATTTCTATAGCGCCTTTCACGACCTCAGGATGTCCCAAAGTGCTTTACACACAGTAAAATATATTGGGTAAGGACAAACGAGAAGCACCCTTCACACACCTGGCGCAGGCATTAGGCCCTTTGCCTATGCAAATACGGGCCGTATGGCCTACTCCTGCTCTTACTTCTTATGTTCTTAGGGTCTCGCCCCGAGGCAGCCAGCGCCATCGCACTCAGAGAGACCCAGCCTAGGGATCATCTCAATAAAGATGGGAAGTAACTTTCCTGTAAACCACCCCCATGGCCCCTTCCCGCACCCCCGGCCTCCGACCTCCCTCTCCACCCCCCCCAGCCTCCGAACTCCCTCTCCCCCCGCCGGCCTCCAACCTCCCTCTCCCCCCTCCAGCCTCCGACCTCCCTCTCCCCCCACAGTCTCCGACCTCCCTCTCCCCCCCCCCAGCCTCCGACCTCCCTCTCCTCCCCCAGCCTCCGACCTCCCTCTCCCCCCCCCCGGCCTCTGACCTCCCTCTCCCCCCCGGCCTCCGACCTCCCTCTCCCCCCCGGCCTCCGACCTCCCTCTCCCCCCCCCGGCCTCCGACCTCCCTCTCCCCCCCAGCCTCCGACCTTCCTCTCCCCCCCGCCCAGCCTCCGACCTCCCTCTCCCCCCCCCGGCCTCCGACCTCCCTCTCCCCCCCCCGGCCTCCGACCTCCCTCTCCCCCCCCAGCCTCCGACCTCCCTCTCCGCCCCCCAGCCTCCGACCTCCCTCTCCCACCCCCAGCCTCCGACCTCCCTCTCCCCCCCCCGGCCTCCGACCTCCCTCTCCCCCCCCCAGCCTCCGACCTCCTTCTCCCCCCCCCCGGCCTCCGACCTTCCTCTTCCCCCCACCAGGCCCCAACCACCAGCTCCCCGACCTCTGATCTCTCACCCCCACCGACCCTGACACCTGTTTATGCCTTTTCTGCTTCATTACCGACCATATTCCTTTTCTCATTCCCCTTAACTCCATTTCCCCTTTCCTCCACCCCTTCTCCCTTTCCCCGTTATTCCATCCATTTCCCCTTTCCCTCTCCGCTCGGTGCTGCTTCTACTTGATTCCTGCAGCTAATGGAAGTGATTCCGGGCACTGCCCACTGAGATCACCAAGAACCTTGAACAGTGGCCGGGATCACCGTCCATAGCGGTGGGTCTGAAGGGGGCACAAGGAGAGGAGGCTGATCCATGCTGGATGTTGCCAACAACTCTTGACCAAGATCGCAAAATGCTGCCAGTTGGCGTGTAACGTTTGCGAGTTGTCCCTCCTGCAGCATTAACAGCTCCCACCCCTGGGATGGACGTACCTGTGAAGTGATAATTACAAGTCCTAGCCCTTTTCGGGCTACCCCAGATCAGGTGTATTCCCCAGACGTTCACCTTCAACTAAAGTTAGAGATAGCCGAATTCTATAAGATGCTTAATTGAGTCTAAAGGTCCAGGCTATCTCTCTAAAGGAAAGGAACAACGTAAAGATGTTACCATCCTCCAGATAGCACTTTTAATAAGTTTAACTAGACTGTAACCTTCTGGATATTATGAGGGTCCAGAAAACGCCCCCATAATTCTGCAACTCCTTACAAAAGAGTATACAGAGATTGAGTTTGTGAGTTTGATACAGAAATACTAATTGAGACAATTCTAAAAATATATACATTTATTAAAGAACCGACATTCAGTTAACAGCTTGTGAGTCAATCGCGACTTTAACAGTTCAAAATACAAATAGCTTACATTTCTTATTCTCAGAGACCCTTATTCTCAAATCTTAACTTCGTACATTTTTACATTTCTTATTATTTCTTAATCCAGAATATCCACCAAAATCAAATAAGAGTACCTTTTCAATCCCCGAGACTCAAAGAATTAAAAACTTACAGAGACTGCCTCTGAAGTTGAAAAACACTTGCCCTTTCCAGCGACTTCTGACTTTCCATCTGAAAAGCTCTATTTTTATACCTTTTTTTAGTGGTTTATTCTTTGAAGTTTTCTGCTGATGTAAGCTAATTATCTCTAGTCATTTTTGTTGAATTCTTTTCTATTCTTACTGTCATTTCAGCTGCCAACTCTCAGAATCCTGTCTACTGTATAGGTGTTTCAAAAACTTATCATAAAATGGTTACAACAGATTTATCTCTTTGATGTCATTTTTATCGAAGGTCTTCCATTCAATTCTTAATATTGGCTTAACTGGTTATTATCAGACGTCGTGACTCCTATGTGTTCCAAGTACAACACAAACACAATGTAATTGCTTGGCATATCTATTGAAGTCATATTTTCAAAGTGTTCTGTAGGTATCTTTTACAACATGTAAATCAAAAACACTTCAACTAGGGTGTTTGTTTTCCTAGCCATCTTAGTTGGTTATATTACTGACTTATGTTTCCTGTCTTTCATTTGATATTACTTTTATCAGAGGCACATGGTTTTTTAATATTCTGTGTTTCTGTTTCTTTACTTGGGCATTGCTATTATGTTGGTTCCAAACTGCAGACATTCTGGAAGCTGCAACTTGCTGCTTCAATAGGGCCATTGTTTTTGTCTTAGCAATCAATTGTCATTTCAAAAGCTTGTGTGGTGTTTACAACTTGTGTTAACACTTCATCTTATCTCAGAAGCCTGTATTCCTGTTTACAGCTTGTGTCGTTGAGGCTTTCCAGACTTTTAAACCCAGTATGTCATGTATTAATAATATCAGAAATCTGTTCATAGGATGGTGTATTTCTTGGAATATGGCTTTTTCCTTTACACCTGTGTCCATCCTTTCTGCTGTAGCAGTGGGTGCTGTGGGGTGTTGGGTCGAGATGTTCGGTTAACTGGGCTAAATCCTCCTCGTCAAGCACCTGGAGCAGCAGCAGAAGAGGTCTCAAATACTGACTTTAAAAGGCAATCTGAAATGATTTACTCCATTGCCGATACTTATGTGGTTAACTTTCCTGAAAACTCTTGTAACACTTTAAGGTAAAGCTGCCAGATTAATCTGAAATCATAACTCTCATCAATCTCTGCCAGCTGCACTCCAGATTTAATTGGCTGCCTCCTGCAGATAGCTCAGACTATCACTTAAACCCCGTCTTCCTTAGAAATGTAAAAATTGGCGTCTGCTGCCTGTTTAACTGGATGTCTCACTGGGCTGTCATCAGATCAGTGGATGATGGGAATTATTACCTGTTGGACATCATAGATCCACGATTAATTCTCATTTTCTTTCTACACCTAGACCTATTGAAAGAGCTGAGTGTGTCTGTACATGCTGTGTAATATCACCTCAGCCATCAGACGGCCTCGCTGTGCTTTTAGACATTCAATAAATGTAGGAATTTTCAAAGTGCATCATGTTTAAAGTGTTTTCCTTTTTTCCCCAATTTGCTCCCCCGAATATTGTCATTAATATTGGGATAAAGTTTGACAGCCATGCACAACATTCTAGGCTCTTACCCCAAATGCTCATTCATTATGTACTGAGCATAACAGTGAGCATCAGCAGGTTATTGAGTCATGGGGGCTTCACAGCCAAACATATTCTCAGTCCGTGTCCAGATACACACACTTTATACAACCCACACTGGTCCCTCTCTTTCCTTTAAGACGCTCCTTAAAACCTACCTCTTTGACCTCATCTGCCCTAATATCACCTTTGTATGGCTTGGTGTCAAATTTTATTTGATAACGCTCCTGTGAAGCGCCTTGGGATGTTTTACTACGTTAAAGGTGCTATATAAATGCAGGTTGTTGTTGTTGTTTATGCTCTTTTTAGCCCAATGTGCTGAGCATGACCTGGTGGAGAGCAGCTAACAACAAGATGTTCATTTATATAGTGCCTTTAACGTAGGTAAACTTAGTGAAAAATACGGGTTAGACTGAACAGGAATAAGGAGAAGAGTTAAGCAAGGTGACTGAAGGTCTGGTTTTAAGGAGGCTTTTGAATGTGGAGAGAAATAGGCCAAAGCAGGAAGGTTTGGGAAGAGAGTCAGGATCACAGGGCGTAATGGCTAGAGGAACAACCACTAATGGTGGAGCGGGGGCAACTGTGCAATAGGCTGGAATTGGAAGACTGGAGGGTGTGAGCTGGCGCATAGGGTTCCAGAGGTTCGAGGTCGGCAAGACCTCAGAGACAAGGAGGAGAGGTTGGAAATCAGTGCACTGGGGATCCAGTGGCAAGAAAGGAAAAGTGAATTTGCTTTTCTATAGCTTCATATCACGTATCTCCGAGATCTCCACAGCCAATGAGTTACTTGTTGAAGTATAGTCATTGTTGTTATGTAGGAAAACAAATGTCAGTCAGGACAGGCGACAGATGAACAAGGCTGACTGAAGGTTAGGACACTGAACGAGTTGGAGCTTGTTTAGTGCGGAGTTTGGGACGGTAACGAGGAGATCATTTGAGAAATCAAGCCTAGAGGTAGCAAAGGCATGGAGGAGGGTTTCTGTGGATGATGAAGCAGCAAAGGCAGGTGATACTTCGGAGGTGGAAAAAAATGGTATTGACAATAGATCAGATCTGAGGTTTGAAGTTCAACCCAGACCGAAGTTGCGATGGTTTATGAGTCTTGGTTGAGTTTCCCTATTAATATATCAGTGTTGTAATGATGACGTATTCTGGGTTGCTATCAGCTGTAATTGTGCAGAATATTAATAACTCTTGGTTATAATGGCTCACCATAATTATACAATATTTAATGTGTTTTTAAGTTTTTAAGGTTTTGAAAGTAATGTACAAATGCAACGGAAAAGCTCCTTGGAACTTAATGGTTCCTGTATCGCTGGAACACATGGCGGGGGGGGGGAGGGGTTGCTTGTCGACAGTAACTGGTCAGAGTTGTGGGCGTGAGTTGGGAGTTGTGAGGTTTGAGTAATATCCTGGAGTTTTGCTTGTGTGGTGTGGAGAGAAGATTCCCAGTGTGTTATCTTCCTGGAGGTTACCTGGTTGGTTGAAGAATGAGTGGGTTGGGTGGAGTTCATGATTGGTCAAGTTGGGTGGACTGAGTCTGATGGGCGGAATGGCCTTTCCTTGCTCTCTGATGTTCTGACATTTACAGTCAATGTTCTTTTCTAAACAAGGGAAACGTTGAATTCGTTATGACCATGCATTGTGGTTTCATGACTGTATATTTTTCCATGTGGTGTAAAGTTTTTGCACGCAGTCTATTAAATGACAAAGGTGTGAACATGTAATTAGAAGCTGAAAAGTCTCAAGTCTGTGTAACTCCTCACCTCCCTCAGTCCTTCTGCCATCTTGAGGTTTTTAAAGGCCAAGTTTGCCATCACCCATTTTTCCCACTACCACTCGATTTGGGAGCAGGAATCCAAGAACAGCAGGACTGAGTATCTGAGAGTTGGGAGAAGCTGGGGTTGTTCTCCTTAGAAAGAATTAGGGATCAGGGCAGGCTGAGTTGATCATAGAATTATAGAATAATACAGCACAGGACACCATTCGGCCCATTGAGTCTGTGCCGGCTCTTTTGAAGAGCAATCCAGTTAGTCCCCCTCCCCCGCTCTTTCCCATATCCCTGCAATTTTTTCTCCTTCAAGTATTTATCCAATTCCCTTTTGAAGGCTACTATTGAATCTGTGTCCACCCCCCTATCAGGCAGCGCATTCCAAATCCTAACCACTCGTTGCGTAAAAAAGTTTTTCCTCCTGTCGCCTCTGGTTCCTTTGCCAATCACCTTAAATCTGTGCCCTCTGGTTATCGACCCTGCAGCCACGGGAAACAGTTTCTCTTTATTTACTCTATCTAAGCCCTTCATGATTTTGAACACCTCTTTCAAATCACCTCTGAGCCTTCTCTGTTCTAAGGAGAACAACGCTGCATCCCCCGTCTCTCAGATACTCTGTCCTGGTGTTCTTGAACACCTGCTCCCATTTGTCTGTCTCCAGTATAGTCTTCACCAGGACAGAGAAAGTGTGAGATGGTTTGCTTTGTCCCCCTGTCTCATAAGCTCAGTAACTGGATTCACTACAAATTGCCACCTCAGATCCTGCGTAATGGAATCATTAAACACTCATGGGCAATGGCCCAGCAGACAGGCAAATTAATCGGAACAAATTTGTGGAGTGTGTTTGTTGCAGTTTTGTAAGCATAATCACAGCAAGCTGATGGATGTTGAGTCCATGTAGAATGACGTTAGAAAGTGATCTGTACGAGAAATGTGAGGGGTCTATTTGTACCTGACAGTTTCCTGTCTTCTGAGCGACATCCATTATTTTTCAGTGCTACCAGATGAGAGCTGGATTGTTAGGTGCTAAATTAGAGAGGCCTAAAACAAACAGATTGGATTGCCCACTAGGCGAGGTGCCTGGAACTTCCTGCTTCTTCGTGTGAATGCATTATTTTGACATCAAAAGTTTCCTGGAATAAAATAAATAAATAAAATGATAGACTCTACTGATGGCTTGTGGGTAACGAGCAGAGCCAGCTGGTCCTGAGCTCCACAGACCCTCAGTCTGCGCCGATTGGCTAAGGCCAAGAGGAGCAACAGTTGGGTCAACACAATCTGCCTCAGCACCTCGGGGGCAGGGGGGGGGCGGCAGGGGGGAGGGAAATGAAAGTCAGACCAGGTTCCACTCTTCTGATGTTTGGTGGAATTAGTACGTGTCTGGACAGGCGTGAGAATGGCTTGGGTTGTGTTTGCATATTGTCCAGCCTCACACAGGACGTACAGTCATGTAGGGGAGACCCCAGGGCTATTCCGAGACCCGTGGAGCCATCCCTCTGGAGAGGGTGAGCACCCCCAGGAGAGGAAGGGAGAAACTTGCAATCTGATTATTGATGGCCTAATCTGGAACTAGCCATGGGTCAGCGTGAATCCAACTTGGACTAAAACTGGAAATAAATTAATCCCATTTGAGAGATTGTTAGAATTTAATGAACTTCAGCCAGATAATCCCAGGATTTCATGACTTTCAAAGTCTTATTCCATTGGCCTGGATCACATGCTCCTAGCCTGACACTGGCACTCCTGAGCAGAGATGAGATTTAAGAGGCAGGATTAAGGGATGTTACTGTTGCCTCTTTGACTCACCAAACACATCATCCTGTGGTGCTAGAGGCTTGTAACCCGCCACATTACTGGAACAGGGACATCGCTGACATTCGCAACTCGCCTGCAAGACAAAGCTTCAGGTTTTTTGTCTGCTGAAATTATCTTCCCACTACGCACATTGCACCCATGTGTCCCCAGAAATTGCAATCAGGGGTCTAACTATGCCATAGGATCCCAAGTTCCATCATCATGAGGCCCATTTCACAAGGGAAGGCCCCTTTAAACATGGTGCTGGATGGAGCGTTGTCATTATTTCTACTGACCCCATTTGGAGGTCATTACCACGCCATTAATGCCAATTTGGCAGGGTGATAATCAGCCCCCTAGTGAAAGCCGCACTCCTTGTCATGTATGGAATCTAATCAGGATGTCACTAAGCATTCTTTAATGTGGACAACAATACGTGCAGACAAAGAGCAAGTACAGCTCGTGCAGGCTCACACTGCTTGCCTCCGTGGTGGGCTGTGAGTGAGGGGCGTACTGTCAGGGACAGAAGGGGGGTGAAGTGTCTCATGGAACATTTTTAGTAATTGTAGGAGGTGTTCAATGTAATGAGGGCTAGGTGGCTGTAAATGGGATACAGGTTTTGTATTCCATTGTTACCAGATGTGACTGTCGCTTCTTACCTTGACTGGCCTGGTGAGCTTGTTGAATCCTTTCTGGCACGGAATCACTGTGCCAGAGTCTGTGCCCGTCAAGGCCTCGCCCAGCCCCTGTGAGTGGGACATTTCTCCTTTTGGCCTCCTTTGGTGTCCCATAACTGCTCTCTCTTTTCCTTATTTTCGTCAATAAAACCTCTACGCCCCCTACCACGTTTCTCTCGGTCTCAGAATGCGTTGCTCTCAGGTTCAAAGTCTGTGGCCTGTCCCTTTAAAGCTGCCGCAGTCAGTTAAACATGGCAGCAGTGCCGGTTTCCCATAAACCAGAGGTGAGCTCCCAATGGTTGGTGCTGAGGGTCCTGGTGGTGCTGAGGGTCCTGGTGGTGTTGAGGGTCCTGGTGGTGTTGAGGATCCTGGTGGTGTTGAGGGTCCTGGGGGTCCTGGTGGTGCTGAGGGTCCTGGTGGTGCTGAGGGTCCTGGTGGTGTTGAGGATCCTGGTGGTGCTGAGGGTCCTGGGGGTCCTGGTGGTGCTGAGGGTCCTGGTGGTGCTGAGGGTCCTGGTGGTGTTGAGGGTCCTGGTGGTGTTGAGGCTCCTGGTGGTGTTGAGGGTCCTGGTGGTGTTGAGGGTCCTGGTGGTGCTGAGGGTCCTGAGGGTCCTGGTGGTGTTGAGGATCCTGGTGGTGTTGAGGGTCCTGGGGGTCCTGGTGGTGCTGAGGGTCCTGGAGGTCCTGGTGTTGCTGAGGGTCCTGGTGGTGCTGAGGGTCCTGGTGGTGTTGAGGGCCCTGGTGGTGTTGAGGGCCCTGGTGGTGTTGAGGGTCCTGGTGGTGTTGAGGGTCCTGGTGGTGTTGAGGGTCCTGGTGGTGTTGAGGGTCCTGGTTGTGGTGTATGTGCCTTTAAGAGCAATTATGGTGTATGTGCCTTTAAGAGCCCCAGGTGTGCGTAATGCCGGTAATTGCCACTTGGGCTATATAAGCCTGTGTATTGTGTATATCCTTTAGAAACCCCCCCCCAGACTTGCTTAGTAAATAGCTATGAACCAACTCCTGTCTTCAGTGTCTTTATCTACACACGGACACTACAGTGCCGACGAAGTAGAAACGGACTTACCTGCAATTCGGCAGCACCTCAAGGACATCGATTCCTCCAGCGTCCAGAAGACTCAAGGAAGTAAGAGAAACTGTGGTTTCACCAGCTGGCCAAGCTGGTGACAGGTACTGCGCTAATCCTTCCTGGGCGTCAGGCTGGAGCTCCAGCGGCGGGCTCTACAGCTGAGACAGGCAGCGAAATCGGAGGCAAGCAATAACGGACTGGGAGGGTGCACTCGAGAGACGGCCGGCGCGGCAAGCAGGTCAGCGTTTAGACCTCCGTCGGGAACGAGTCTCCAACAGTGAATAAACTGAAACCACAGTAAAACAGCGTTGTTATCGGTAGCAGCGGCGGGAAAGCGCGGGAAGCGCCATATCGTTGCTACAGAGGAAAAAAAAAGCGCGGGAAGCACCATATCTTTTCTGAAATGCCTAAATCTGGTAATATTGAGGCTTTTGATGGCGAAATAGAAGATTGGACCACATACGTGGAAAGAGTAGAGGTTTATTGCACTGCAAATGGAATAACAGATGAAAAAAAAGCTTCAGTACTTCTGAACTTAATGGGCGCGAAGACATACGGGCTGTTACGAAATTTAATCACTCCAGCCAAACCAAAGGACAAGACTTTTAAAGAAATTGCTGATACCCTGCAGGAGCATTTAAACCCAACACCGCTGCTGATAGCAGAACGATTCAAGTTCTTCAAGAGAAATCAACACAAGAATGAAAGTAACGCTGATTACCTAACCGAATTAAGAAAACTATCAAAGTACTGCCAATTCGGAGCAGGACTATCGGATTATCTTCGAGACAAATTTGTTTGCGGTCTCTTAAGTGAAGGAACACAAAAAAGACTGCTTTCCGAAAAAGATTTAACATTGGACAAAGCTTTCAGTATGGCTGTATCATACAAAGCAGCAGCAAAAGGAGCTGCAGAGATACAACAAGAGACACAGGACTTCGGCACCCATAAAATGACACAGGAGTTCGGAAGATGTTATCGTTGCGGCAGATCCACCCATAACCAGAGGGACTGCTGGTTCAAGGGCAAAGCATGCAGGCAATGTGGTAAGATTGGACACATTGCACGGGTATGCCAATCTGGATAAATCCACTGACAGAAAACAAAAAATCAATAAAGAAAAGTACAGGAAGGTACAAATGATGATGGACAATAGCTCCGAAGACCAGAATAGCGATAGTGACTCCGGAAACAAGAGACTAAGCTGTCGCAAATTACATAATGTACTTGCCAAAGAGGATTACCAAACCATTTGGGTTACCCTCACAATAGCAGGGTCCCCAGTTAAAATGGAGCTAGATACAGGATCAGCTCTAACCGTAATAAATCGACGAGATTACGAGAGGCTATTTTCGCATATACCTCTAAAAGACACATCCATTATCTTAAAAACATATACGGGGCAGAAAGTCTACCCCAAAGGAAAAATAAGGGTGCCTGTGGTATACAACGGCAAAGAAATACAAAAGTTGTATTTATACATTCTACAAGATGGTGGTCCACCGTTGTTGGGACGTGAATGGATAAGGAAGATACGTTTAGACTGGCACTCCATTCAGGCACTGACGGTGACCAGTAAGGAAAAAAACAATGATGACATCATACCTGAACGATTAAAAGACATCTTGGCCAACGCCAAAGAAGTGTTTCAAGAGAAACTAGGAACCTTGAAAGGCATCACCGCCTCAATAAAAGTGGAAGATACAGCAATTCCAAAATTTTTTAAGGCAAGACCGGTGCCATACGCAATACGTCCGGCAGTCGAGGCAGAGCTGAAGAATTTGGAAAAGGCAGGCGTATTATCCAAAATAGATTGGAGCGAATGGGCAACACCCATCGTTCCAGTCATGAAAAAAACATTGAAAAATAACTCTGAGGAACAGAAAAAAATTCGCATCTGTGGGGACTTTAAGGTGACTGTAAACCCGGTCCTTCACACGGTACAGTATCCTCTTCCGAGGATAGAAGATATTTTCGCCTCACTATCCGGAGGGAAACGTTTCACAAAAATTGACTTGGCACAGGCATATCTACAGATGGAGGTTGAGGAGACCTCTAAAAAGTATCTCACAATAAACACACACAAAGGCCTGTACCAGTACAATCGACTGGTTTTTGGAATAGCATCAGCTCCAGCTATCTGGCAAAGAGCTATGGAGCAAGTCCTGCAAGGGATTCCGGGGACTCAATGCTACCTAGACGACATCCTTATAACAGGAGAAAACGACAACGAGCACCTTGCCAATTTGGAGCAGGTGCTCACTAGGCTGAAAGAACGGGGCCTACGAGCAAATCGCCCCAAGTGCGAATTTTTCCAAAATCAGATATCATATTGTGGCCACATAATTAATAAGGAAGGGTTGCATAAGTCACCTGAAAAAATTGAAGTAGTTATAAAAGCCCCAGCACCTGAAAATGTTTCACAATTAAGGTCATTCCTGGGATTAATAAATTACTATCATAAATTTTTACCGAACTTATCAACTATTCTACACCCTCTTAATGATCTTCTACACACAGGAGTGATTTGGAAATGGAACGAAGACTGTAAACGTGCCTTCCATAAATGTAAAGACTTAATCACATCCGAGAAAATTTTGGCTCATTACAACCCATCACTACCAATCAGACTGGCGTGCGATGCATCCCCTTACGGCATAGGAGCGGTATTGTCCCATAGATTCCCTGATGGCTCGGAACGGCCGATAGCTTTTGCGTCACGCTCATTGAACTCAGCTGAGCGTAACTATGCCCAGATAGACAGGGAAGCACTCAGCCTGGTATGGGGAGTGAAGAAATTCAACCATTACCTACACGGACAAAAATTTACCTTGCTGACTGACCATCAACCCCTCATCTCCATATTCAACCCTAAAAAAGGTGTCCCCATTATGACGGCACAAAGACTACAGAGGTGGTCCCTTTTTCTAGGGGCACACCAATACAACATTGAATACAAAGTGTCAAAACAGCATGGGAATGCTGACGGTTTATCACGCCTACCGTTGCCAACGATAGAAGAGGCACCTACAGTAGACCCAGTAGAGATATTCCACTCTACCATAGTGGAATGTCTACCGGTGACAAATTCTGCCATTGAAAGGGAGACAAGAAATGACCCTACTCTCTCACGGGTCTACGATTTAACAGTGAAGGGATGGCCAGCACATGGCGAACCACTGTTGCCAGCATTCTCGCAAAGAAGAGAACAGCTGTCAGTGTGCCGAGGAACCTTGATGTGTGGATCCAGAGTGGTGATTCCACCCAAACTCCAGGATAAAGTGCTAAAGGAGCTTCACGAGGGGCATCTGGGTGGAGTGAAAATGAAGAACCTAGCTAGGGCGTTTGTATGGTGGCCAGGTATCGATGGAGACATCGAAGACATGACCAAGAGCTGCCTAGGATGCCAGAAGGTCCAAAATGCTCCGCCACAGGCCCCTCTACATCCATGGGAGTGGCCCTCATCTCCCTGGCAAAGGGTGCACATCGACTTTGCTGGTCCATTTTTGGACTCAATGTTCTTAATCGCAGTTGATGCACACTCCAAGTGGCCGGAGGTAATAAAGATGTCCTCCACCACCACGGAAAAAACCATCACAGTATTAAGGACCATATTTGCCAGGAATGGGCTGCCTGAACAGATCTGTTCTGATAATGGACCGCAATTTGTGTCCGAAGAATTCAGAAAGTTCTTAAAGAACAATGGGGTAAAGCACTACGCGTCCGCCCCATACCATCCCGCCACCAATGGATTGGCTGAAAGGTTTGTCCAGACCTTCAAGAAGGCCATCAAGGCCATGGGTAATGAAGACATAAAACTTCAGCACAAGGTGGATAACTTCTTATTTGCATATAGGAATGCAACGCATATGGTTACTAACCAAACTCCCGCCATGATGTTCTACAATAGAAACCTAAGATGCCGGCTGGATTTGGTCAAGCCCAACATCCGAAGGGACGTGGAGAACCGGCAGTTTCAGGGCATGAATGAAAGGCCAACTAGGGCCTTCCAGATAGGCCAACCGGTTTTGGCCCGGGACTACCGTACCGAGAAATGGCAGCCTGGAACTATCTGCACACGATTAGGACCACTGATGTATACCGTGGACATCGGAGACAGCATAATAAGGTGCCATGCTGACCAAATCATCAAGTCATCCGAAAAGGGACAACCTACACCACCACTCTATACATCTAACGATGAAGTAGAGATACCCATATCTACCTCCGATCCGGTGATACTGGAGCCCGATGAACCCAACACTGGCCTTCAAGCCGAATCAGCCTTGCCAGAAGAACCTACTACACCACCAGAAACTACTACACCCCCGAGGCGTTATCCGGACCGAGTCAGGAAGCCTCCTGAGAGACTAACTTATAATTAATTAATACAGCAATGTATATTATTTTGCATATAACATGTAATTAATAATTACTTAAAATATGATGTACTAGTTAGCTAGAAGGGGAGGAATTGTGGTGTATGTGCCTTTAAGAGCCCCAGGTGTGCGTAATGCCGGTAATTGCCACTTGGGCTATATAAGCCTGTGTATTGTGTATATCCTTTAGAACCCCCCCCAGACTTGCTTAGTAAATACCTATGAACCAACTCCTGTCTTCAGTGTCTTTATCTACACACGGACACTACACTGGTGGTGCTGAGGGTCCTGGTGGTGTTGAGGGTCCTGGTGGTGTTGAGGGTCCTGGTGTTGCTGAGGGCCCTGGTGGTGTTGAGGGTCCTGGTGTTGCTGAGGGTCCTGGTGGTGTTGAGGGTCCTGGTGTTGCTGAGGGCCCTGGTGGTGTTGAGGGTCCTGGTGTTGCTGAGGGTCCTGGTGGTGTTGAGGGTGCTGGGGGTCCTGGTGGTGTTGAGGGTCCTGGTGTTGCTGAGGGCCCTGGTGGTGTTGAGGGTGCTGGGGGTCCTGGTGGTGTTGAGGGTCCTGGGGGTCCTGGTGGTACTGATGGTCCCGATGGTGCTGGATGCATTGCCTGAATGGTAATGGAATTGAGCCAGAGAAATAGAATGGGGTTTGAGCAGGGGTACACAAGTGGGCGGGAGTGCAGACCTAACATGTCTTTGAGGGGAACTGCTCAGGCTTTAGGGTGAAGAACCAACTTCACAGGAAGTGCCCTGAGACTGAGTGCAACATTGTCACAGGCTCAACAACACTCCGATACAAAGACTGCAACAAGTGAGTGTCTCAGAGCCACAGAGAAAGAGAAAGAGAGAGAGAGAGAAAGACAGTCAGAGAGAAAGAGAGAGAGAGAGATGGAAAGAGCATGAGAGACAGAGAGAGATAAACAGAGAGATAGAGACAGAGAGAGAGATAGATAGAAGAGAAGTAGAGAGATAGAGTGAGATAGAGAGAGAGAGACAGAAAGAGAGACAGAAATATAGAGAGATGGAAAGAGGGACAGAGAGAGAGAGGGGAACATTGGAAGACAGAGGGAGTTGGGTGATAAGCAGGGACAGAGTTAGACAGATAGTGAGATGTTATTTGTTAGGCGAGATCATCCGTATTAGGTCAATTATTTTTGTTAAAAATAATTCTCATTCTCACTGTCCCCCTCTCCCTCAAATCTGCCGTCATCACCCCTCTCCTCAAAAAACAACCCATGACCCTCCATCCTTGCAAACTACCGCCCCATCTCCAATGTCCTTGGACATGTTGTCACCTCCCAAAACCGTGCCCATCTTTCCCGCAACTCCACGTTTGAATCCCTCCAATCAGGTTTCCGCCCTTGCCACAGACCGAAATGGCTCTCATCAAAATCACAAATGACATCCTTTGTGACTGTGACAAAGGTAAACCATACAGTCTCGTCCTTCTTGACTTGTCTGCAGCCTTTGACACGGTCGACCACTCCATCCTTCTCCAACGCCTCTCCACTGTCGTCCAGCTGGGTGGGGCTGCACTCGCCTGGTTCCATTCTTATCTATCTAATCGTAGCCAGAGAATCACCTGCAATGGCTTCTCTTCCCACTCCCGCATCGTTACCTCTGGGGTCCCCCAAGGATCTATCCTTAGCCCCCTCCTTTTTCTCATCTATATGCTGCCCCTTGGCGACATCATAGGGGCTAGAAACCTATGTAGTGAAATAGAGGAAAGTGAAAGGCAGACAGAAATAAATGGTAAAAGGGTGAGGAACAAAAAACGAAGGGCCAAACTAATTCATAAAAATTGTGAGCATAAAAAAAGCCTGAGGGTTTTATACCTTAATGCGAGAAGCATCAGGAACAAGGTAGATGAATTAGCTGTGGAAATAGAGGTTAATAATTATGATCTAATTGGGATTACGGAAACATGGTTGCAGGGTGAGCAGGGCTGGGAGCTTAACATACAGGGGTATTCAGTATTTAGGAAGGATCGACAAAAAAGAAAGGGAGGAGGGGTAGCATTGCTAGTAAAAGAGGGGATAAATGCAATTGAAAGGAAGGATATTAACTCAGTTAATACAGAATCTATATGGGTGGAGCTAAGAAATAGCGAGGGGCGAAAAACATTAATAGGAGTGGTATATAGGCCTCCAAATAGTAAAATAGAGGTTAGGGAGGGCATCACGAGGGAAATTAGAGAAGCGTGCAATAAGAGCACAGCTGTCATCATAGGTGACTTTAACTTACATATAGATTGGACTAGCCTAATCAGTAAAAATAATGAGGAGGAGGAATTCCTTGAGTGTTTGAGGGATGGTTATCTGGATCAATATGTCGAGGAACCAACTCGGGAACAGGCTATATTGGACTGGGTACTGTGCAATGAGAAGGGACTAATCAGTAATCTTGTTGTACGGGGACCCTTGGGTCAGAGCGATCATAACATGATCGATTTCTCACTCGAAATGGAGAGCGAAGAAATTGACTCAGAGACTAAGGTCCTGAATTTAAACAAGGGGAATTATGATGCCATGAGACGGGAACTGAGTAGGTCTGATTGGACAACGTTCCTGGGAGGACTGGAGGTAGATAAACAATGGCAAACATTTAAAGATAGAATGACAAAATTGCAAAAATTGTTTATACCAATCTGGCATAAAAGGAAATCTAAAAAGGTGACTCAACCGTGGATAACAGGGGAAATTAGAGACAGCATAAAATCCAAAGATAGGGCGTATAAAATAGCCAAAAAAAGCGCCAGAGCGGAAGATTGGGAACAGTTTAAGATAGAGCAAAGGAGGGCAAAGGGCATAATCAAGAGGGGCAAAATAGCTTACGAAAACAAGCTGGCGGAAAATATAAAAACTAACTCCAAAAGCTTTTATAAGTATATCAAAAGGAAAAGACTGGTGAAAACCAAAGTTGGTCCATTGCAGTCAGATACGGGGGAATATATAATGGGAAATAAGGAAATGGCAGATCAACTAAATGCATACTTTGGGTCAGTCTTTACGAAGGAAGACACAAAAAACCTCCCTGGGATATCGGGAAAAATAGGGACATTGGCAAAGGAGGAACTGACGCAAATCAATATCTCTAAGGATATGGTGTTAAGGAAGCTAAAGGGATTGAAGGTGGACAAATCCCCAGGGCCTGATAACATGCATCCTAGGGTACTGAAGGAGGTGGCCCTAGAGATAGCGGATGCACTAAGGATGATTTTTCAGAATTCATTAGACTCGGGAACAGTGCCGATGGATTGGAGGGTAGCTAACGTTACCCCACTATTCAAAAAGGGGGGTAGGGAAAAAGCAGGTAATTACAGACCTGTAAGCCTTACATCAGTTGTGGGCAAAATGCTGGAGTCCATCATTAAGGATGAAATAGCGGAGCACTTAGCAAATGGGGACAGGATAGGACAGAGTCAACATGGATTTACAAAGGGTAAATCGTGCTTGACTAATCTATTGGAATTTTTTGAGGGAGTAACTGGTAGAATAGATGGGGGAGAGCCAGTAGATGTGGTGTACCTGGACTTCCAAAAGGCCTTCGATAAGGTCCCACATAAAAGATTAGCATGGAAAATTGAGGCTCATGGGATAAAGGGGAAAGTTTTGGCGTGGATAGGGAACTGGCTGTCAGATAGAAAACAGAGAGTTGGAATAAACGGCTCATTTTCTGAATGGCAGGCAGTAACAAGTGGGGTACCACAGGGATCTGTCCTGGGCCCCCAGCTGTTCACAATTTACATTAATGACCTGGATCAGGGAGTCGGATGCAGCATTTCCAAATTTGCAGACGACACTAAACTAGGAGGGGGGGTGGGCTCAGAGGAAGAGACCAGGAAGCTCCAGAGCGATTTGGACAGACTGGGCGATTGGGCGGATAAATGGCAGATGCACTATAATGTGGACAAGTGCGAAGTTATCCACCTTGGGTGCAGGAACGGGAGGGCAAATTATTATTTAAATGGCAATAGATTGGGAGAGGGGGAAGTACAGAGAGACCTGGGTGTTCTTGTACACCAGTCACTGAAGGCGAGCATGCAGGTGCAACAGGCGGTCAAGAAGGCAAACGGTATGCTGGCCTTCATAGCAAAAGGGTTAGAATACAGGAACAGGGATACCTTGCTGCAGCTGTACAGGGCACTGGTGAGACCACACCTCGAGTACTGTGTACAGTTTTGGTCGCCTCATCTGAGGAAGGATGTTCTTGCCATGGAGGGGGTGCAGCGGCGATTCACCAGGCTGATACCAGGAATGGCGGGAATGACATATGAGGAGAGACTATGTAGTTTAGGGATGTACACACTGGAGTTTAGAAGATTGAGAGGGGACCTCATAGAAGTGTATAAAATTCTGACAGGTCTAGACAGACTGGATGCAGAAGGAATGTTTCCCTTGGCGGGTGAGAACAGAACTAGAGGACATAATTTAAGGATAAGGGCTAAACCATTTAGGACAGAGATGAGGGGGAATTTCTTCACTCAGAGAGTGGTGAACCTGTGGAACTCATTGCCACAGAGGGCAGTGTATGCCAGCTCATTAAATATATTTAAGAGGGAATTAGATATATTTCTACGGGCAAAAGGGGTTAAGGGTTACGGAGAGAAGGCGGGGACGGGATACTGAATTAAAGGATCAGCCATGATCTCATTAAATGGCGGAGCAGGCACGAAGGGCCGAATGGCCTACTCCTGCTCCTATCTTCTATCATCCGAAAACACAGCATCAGTTTCCACATGTACACTGACGACACCCAGCTCTACCTCACTACTTCTTCTCTCGACCCCTCCACGGTGCCTAAATTGTCAGACTGCTTGTCCAACATCCAGTTCTGGATGAGCAGAAATTTTCTCCAAATAAATATTGGGAAGACCGAAGCCATTGTTTTCGGTCCCCTCCACAAACTCCGTTCCCTAGCCACTGACTCCATCCCTCTCCCTAACATCTGTCTGAGGCTGATCCACACTGTTCGCAACCTTGGTGTCATATTTGACCCTGAAATGAGCTTCTGACCATCTAATGCAGCACAACAAAGACTGCCTATTTCCACCTCCGTAACATCGCCCGTCTCCGCCCTTGCCTCAGCTCATCTGCTGCTGAAACCCTCATCCATGCCTTTGTTACCTCTAGACTTGACTATTCCAATGCACTCCTGGCTGGCCTCCCACATTCTACCCTACGTAAACTTGAGGTCATCCAAAACTCAGCTGCCCTTGTCTTAACTCGCGCCAAGTCCCGTTCACCCATCACCCCTGTGCTCGCTGACCTATATTGGCTCCCGGTTAAGCAACGCCTTGATTTCAAAATTCTCATCCTTGTTTTCAAATCCCTCCAAGACCTCGCCCCTCCCTATCTCTATAATATCCTCCAGCCCCACAACCCCCCCAAGATATCTGCGCTCCTCTAATTCTGCCCTCTTGAGCATCCCTGATTATAATCGCTCAACCTTTGGCAGCTGTGCCTTCTGCTGCCTAGGCCCTAAGCTCTGGAATTCCCTGCCTGAACCTCTCCGCCTCTTTTTCCTCCTTTAAGACGCTCCTTAAAACTGACCTCTTTGACCAAGCTTTTGGTCGCCTGCCCTAATTTATCCTTATGTGGCTCAGTGTCAAATTTTTTGTCTTAAAATACTCTTGTGAAGCACCTTGGGACGTTTTACTATGTTAAAGGCGCTATATAAATACAAGTTGTTGTTGTTCATTTACCTGATATCAGGATGGGTGATAAAACCCTTTAAACACTTAAATAAACGCAAATGCTGTGATATCGAGTTGTGTAGAATTACTGTGCAGAAGCTTAATGTAGCAAATTATAGGGTAATGCCTACATCTTTCTTACCCTAACCTCACACAGCACAACTTTATCCCAAAGGTTTTCTGCCATGTGTAACAGTGTGTTGGTGAAGATCGGACAGGTTAGTCGCGTGAAATAACTCGCTCAAAGCCCGTGTTACAATCCATCGTGAGTAAAACCCTATTATCATATGGCTATGCTCTTGTGTATCAGGACTATTTTTACTATAACACTGTAGGAGTCTACGTACTCCTAGCAAAAAATACTGAACTCGGAGAGGTTCAACAGAAAAGGTGTAATTGTTGAGGCTGCCTGCTGAACACAAAATGGAGTCAGAGACTACACAAAGTACAAATGTCTTTCATCAGTGCACAGCTTCGACTCCTCCTCCCCCGCTCTGGGCTTAACTATGTTGCAGATCGAGTTTCTAAAAGGTGTGATCCTTCTTAAAGGCATGACGCCTGATTTATAGTCTACGGACCGGAAAGCGGATTGTGTCTGTTCTGTGCTCGGTATGCCACACAGCTACCCCCAGAATCCGCTAGTAGGGAGTGTACGAACCGGCGTGGCAGCTTGATGGCACGGCCGGAACGGCTCTTGGCGGTTGGTGTCGGGAGCGGGGCGGTCGGACGCGTCGGGCTCTTAGGCGGTCTGCCCCGCGGTGGGGGTTGGCCCACTTGAACGGGTTCATCGGGCTCTAGGTGCGCCAGCTTGAGCCGGTTGACCGACACCTTGTCAGTTCTGCCGCCCACTTCGATGAGGAAGAACTTGTTCCCCGTCTGGAGTACCTTGTAGGGTCCGTCGTATGGGGGCCATAGAGGTCCTCGGTGGATGTCATGGCACACGAAAACAAATTTGGCCATGTGCATGCTAGGTGGTACGCGGGTTGCTGGTTCGCCGTGCCGGCCAGTGGGTACCGGAGCGAACTGTTGTGCTCAGTTGGCGAAAGCACGGCGTTGCTGGTCAGCCGACCAGGGGGTCATGGCGGTGGGCAGGAACTCTCCGGGTACGCGCAGCGGCTGGCCGTACACAAGTTCCGCCGCCGAGGCTTGCAGGTCTTCCTTGACCGCGGAGCGTAGGCCGAGTAGCACCCACGGGAGGCGGTCGATCCAAGCCTCGTCCTCGAGGCTGGCACGGAGGGACGCCTTCATGGACCTGTGGAAACGCTCGCACAGTCCGTTGGCTTGGGGGTGGTAAGCCGTGGTGCAGTGAACGGCCACCCCGAGGTTTCGGGCGATGGCGGCCCACAGATCAGAGGTGAACTGCGGGCCTCTATCCGATGTCATGTCGGAGGGGACGCCGAACCGAGCGACCCAGGTACCGATGAACGCCCTCGCGATGTCGGCGGTGGTGGTGGACGTCAGTGGAATGGCCTCGGGCCAGCGGGTGGTACGGTCCACGGTTGTCAGCAGGTGCGTGTGACCTTGTGATGGCGGCAGGGGGCCGACGAGGTCGATGTGGACGTGGTCGAACCTTCTTTCTGGCATGGTGAACTCCTCGAGTGGGGCTTTGAAGTGCTGGTGGATTTTGGCACGCTGGCAAGCTATTCAGGATCTGGCCCAGACGCGCACATCTTTGCGCAGGCCGCGCCAGACAAATCGGTTGGCCACCAGTCTAATGGATGCGCGGGTGCCGGGGTGTGAGAGGCCGTGGACGATGTCGAACACCCGTTTTCGCCAGGATGCCGGGACTACGGGGCGGGGTTGCGCCAAGGAGGTGTCGCATTTGACTGCGACGGCAGACGGGCCACAGGCGACGTCGGTCAGTCGCAGCCCTGGGAGGGTAGTGGGCGCGGAGTGCAGATCGGGGTCGGTGCGTTGCTCCGCTGCCAGTTGAGCATAGTCCACTGCCAGGTGGGCGCCGTGGAGGGCGGGGCGGGACAGGCAGTCGGCCACCACGTTGCCTAGACTGGAGACGTGCCGGATGTCCGTGGTGAATTCGGACACCGCGGCGAGCTGGCGTTGTTGCCTGGCTGAACACGGGTCCGCATATTTCGCCATCGCGAATGTCAGGGGTTTGTGGTCGACAAACGTGGTGAAGGGGCAGCCCTCCGGAAGAAATCTAAAATGGCGGACTGCCAGGTACAGTGCGAGGAGCTCGCGGTTAAAGGCGCTGTATTTGGCCTCCAGGGGGGCGCAGTTGGTGGCTGAAAAAGGCCAGCGGTTGCCAGGCCCCGTCGACCCACTGTTCGTACACGGCGCCGACCGCGTGGTCGGAGGCGTCCGTGGTGAGGGCCACCCTGGCGTTGGGCTGTGGGTGAGCGAGCATGGTGGCGTCGGCGAGCGCCCTTTTGGTCGAGTCGAAAGCGGTCTACATGTCCGCCGACCACTCGATCGCCATTCTGTCTTTCTTACCCCGGAGGGCTTCGTATAGGGGCCGCATGAGGGAGGCCGCTCCAGGAATGAAGCGGTTGTAAAAGTTGATCATCCCCAAGAACTCCTGGAGGCCTTTGATGGTGGTAGGCCGGGGGAACTGCTGGACGGCTTGCACCTTGGCGGGCAGGGGAATGGCTCCGTCCTGCGTGATGTGGTGGCCGAGGAATTCGATCCTGCTGAGGCCGAATTGGCACTTGGCTGGGCTGATGATGAGCCCATGCTCACTGAGCCGCTGGAACAGGGTGCGGAGGTGCTCGATGTGTTCCTGCTTGGAGGAATTAGCTACCAGGATGTCATCCAGGTAGACAAAGAGGAACTTCAGGTCCCGGAGGACCGAGTCCATGAGCCGCTGGAAGGCCTGGGCCGCGTTTTTGAGGCCGAAGGGCATTCGGAGGAACTCGAATAGCCCAAAAGGGGTGATTATGGCCGTCTTGGGAACGTCCGTGGGGTGGACTGGCACCTGATGGTAACCGCGCACCAGGTCGACTTTGGAGAAGACTGAGCGGCCGGCCAGTCTAGCCGAGAAGTCTTGAATGTGCGGTATGGGGTACCGATCCGGCGTGGTGGCGTCGTTTAGGCGCCGGTAGTCCCCGCAGGGGTGCCATCCCCCGTCGGGTTTGGTGACGATGTGGAGTGGGGAGGCCCAGGGGCTGTTGGAGCAGCGAATGATGCCGAGCTGTTCCATTGTGGCGAACTCGGCCCGCGCGATCTACAGCTTGGCCGGGTCCAGCCTGCGGGCGTGGGCGTACACCGGTGGGCCTGTGGTGGGGATGAAGTGTTCTACCCCATGCTTAGCAACCTTCGCGGAGAAGGTCGGGTTGGTGAGGGCTGGGAACTCAGCCAGGAGTGCTGAGTAGTCGTCCGTTGAGCGGGCGCGGCACTGCCACGCCATTTTGGCAGGTTGGGGGGGGCCATGGCGCCCGGGACAGGTGACATGGTGTTCATGTCCACGAGGCGGCGCCGAGGCATGTCGACCAACAGGCCGTGGGCGCACAGGAAATCCGCACCGAGGAGCGGGGAGAGCACCTTGGCGGTGATAAACTCCCAGTGGTAGTGGTGGCCTGCGAGGTCAATGGTGACGGTGCGGGTGCCGTACGTCCGGATGTCGGTGCCGTTGGTGGCAGCCAGCGCAGGGCCGCGGCCGCCTCGCTGGATCTCGAGGGTGGACGCGGGGATGATGCTGCGCTGCGTGCCCGTGTCGCATAGGATATGGCGTCCGGAGGCACTGTCCGTAACGTACAGCAGCGTGCCTGCTTGCCCCACGGCCATCGTGTAGGCCGGTGTGGGGGCGGTTGGAAACGTGCAGGGATGGCTGCAGTGGCATGCCCATGCACCGAACCAGGTATGGAAGTAGCAGTAGCCCTGGGTCGGAGGGCTTGGGAAACGTGGGGGCCTGGGGGGCCTCGTGGCCGAGCTGTGTGGCCGCGTGATAGAGGGTGGAGCACGCGCCGACGCTGCGGAGGCCAGGTCGGGGGTGACGGCGTGGTTGGAGCTGGCGGACAGGAGCTTATCGGCTTCGTCGGCCAGGGTCTCGAGGTCCGTGAGGCTGGACGCCACGATCGCCGGGCGGATGCTGGGAGGTAGTTGGCGGATAAAGAGCGTGTGGAAGAGGGAGCCGGGTGGTTTCTCGTCGGTCAGAGCAAGCATGTGTGAGAGCAAGTCTGACGGCGTGGAGTCACCGAGGCCCGGGAGGTTGAGGAGGTGGCAGTTGCGCACAAGTTGGGAGGCTGTGAATTTTTTATGAGCGCGGCCTTGAGATGTGCGTACTTGTCTTCCTCCGGAGGGTTTTGTAGTGTTGTCCAGACTTTCGTGATTGTGGAGCTGCCCAGGGAGGCGAGGAGGTAGTCATACATCGTTGCGTCGGCGGTGATGCCGCGGAGTCGGAATTGCGATTCGGCTTGAGGGAACCAGGCGGTGGCCAGGTTCTCCCAGAACTCCGGCAGCTTCACAGAAACTGCGTTTGTGTCAGCCATGGTTACGCTTAGGAGTCGTCCTGAGCATCGGGGTCACCAATGTAGGAGTCTACGTACTCCTCGCAAGAAATACTGAACTCGGAGAGGTTCAACAGAAAAGGTTTAATTGTTGAGGCTGCATGCTGAACACAAAATGGAGTCAGAGACTACACAAAGTACAACTGTCTTTCATCAGTGCACAGCTTCGGCTCCTCCTCCCCTGCTCTGGGCTTAACTATGTTGCAGATCGAGTTTCTTAAAGGTGTGATCCTTCTTAAAGGCATGACGCCTGATTTATAGTCTACAGACCGGAAAGTGGATTGTGTCCGTTCTGTGCTCGGTACACCACAACACAACATAAAATTTTTACACATCAGTTGTTCTGCTAAACTGTTGTCCATTTCCTTCCAGGCTCCTTCTACCAGCTGGTCATTGAAGGATTAATTCCTCTCTGATCGTAAAAGTGACGTTTGAGACAATCTTATGATCAGTAAAATTCCGAGAATCACTGAATGCCGTTTCCTACATTACCACAGTGACTACACTTCAAAAAAAGGTACTTCATTGGCTGTAAAGCGCTTTGGACGTCCTGAGGTGGTGAAAGGTGCTATAGAAATGCAAGTTCTTTCTTTCTTAAGCTTAAAATTTCACGCATGCAAAGTTTTTGGGGGATTTGGAAACGATTCCAATAATATTCAATGAATAAAGGAACTATAATGGGAAGGAAGTGTTCTGCTCACTGTGTGTGGCCACATTGCAAGCAAGTCTTTATGACTCACTCCATACTCGATACAGCAACCAAAACCATTCTTCCCTGTGCTGTTTAATATTAATGCTCCACATAGACAGTGACAGCTTTAGTTCCTGGTCCACACTGTGCTGGGAAATTCAGTCAGGCCAGAACCCGTGCGCCAGTTTCAATGTGCCAGGTATGGGGAGGGAATGTCAGCAGGGATCCTGAGCCAGGTTGGCTGGTAATGGCCCATGCAGAGTGTTCGAGGCCAATGTGAGGTCCTACTGTGGTGGCATGGACCCACTGCCTGAGCGCACACTTAAAGAATGGGCATCTGAATGAGGTACCAGGCTTCTGTAAGTGTGGGGTGTGTGGCTGTGTCTGTGTGTGTGTCTGTGTGCGTGTCTGTGTGCGTGTCTGTGTGTGTGTGTGTCTGTGTGCGTGTCTGTGTGCGTGTGTGTCTGTGTGCGTGTGTGTCTGTGTGTGTGTCTGTGTGTATGTCTGTGTGCGTGTGTGGCTGCATGTGTGTCTGGGTGTGTGTCTGTGTATGTGTCTATGTGAGCAAAGTGGGTGTGATGTCCCCTCCAGAGAAGTGTCTTGGCTTTGCTCTCGGTCTCTCCATTACAATGTAACTGAGATCAGAAACTGGAGACGTCCTTCATCCCATCACACCATCGACAATTGTTCTGTTAATTGATGAGGACCAACATGCAGTCTGCTCCCATGTTGTCACTAATTTGGTATTTTCACACAAATTTCTGAGTATCAGCACAGGGAAATTTGGAGGGGAAGGGAAAAGGGAGGGAGGAGGGAAATGCAGGTCCAAGGGAAGAAAGCGCGGGCGCCACTCCACGAGAGGAATGGCGAGATTTGGAAAGAGAGGAAAAAAAGTGCCTTCGGCCTCATTGTGAGTTTGGCACTTGGATACATACCATTTGAACAACATCACAAACCACATCCAGACTGATATTCTGCAAAGAGGTATGTGCTGACTTGGAACACGGAGGTCAATGAAGTGCCAATTTTAGCAAACGGACTGCTCTTCAGGAACAAATTATCAATAAGAGTCGAATTCCACAAGGGGACCAGGAGAAGCAGGAAGAGCAGGAGTAGCAGGAGGGCGAGGACCAGGGGCAGAGAATCAAATATAATCCTGATCTTTGTAGCAATTTGTCAAACAATTGGCTTTTGGTTTTGGCCTTCATCCTTTACTCCTTAACGGCACTCCAGAATGTTGGAAAAATAAGCTGGGACTTGGAACAGCTACGAGCTGCAAAATAAGGAACATGTGATATGTGATACCAATTAAAAACACCAGACCTTTCCACAATACGTGGCTGTAGTTTTGTCACTGTGGGCCAGTTTGAGAAGAGTTACTGGAACAACATTAATGGTATGTTATTCAGGATCTGAAATGGGACCTTGAGTTTGGCAGCTTTGTGAAGATCAGATTAAACCCTTATCACTTGGCGGGGGAGCAGTCCCGCCCTTCTGAGAAGTTCAGGCTCCCTGTCTAGAGAGGGCGCAGAGGAGATTGACAAGAGCGGTTCCAGAGATGAGAGACCTCAGTTATGTGGAGAGACTGGAAAAGCTGGGGTTGTTCTCCTTAGAGCAGGGAAGGTTAAGGGAAAATTTAATAGAGGTGTTAAACTCACGAAGGGTTTTGATGGAGTAAATAAGGAGAAACTGTTTCCACTGGCAGGAGGGTCAGTAACCAGAGGACACAGATTGAAGATAATTGGCAAAAGAACCAGAGGGGAGATGAGGAGAATGTTTTTACGCAGCGAGTTGTTGTGATCTGGAACGCGCTGCCTGAAAGGGCGGTGGAAGAAGATTCAATAGTAACTTTCAAAAGGGAATAAATACTTGAAGGGGAAAATTTGCATGGCTATGGGAAAAGAGCGGGGGGTGGGACTAATGGGAGAGCTCTTTCAAAGAGCCGACACAGGCACGATGGGCTGAATGGCCTCTTTCTGTGCTGTATCATTCTCTGATTCTATGATCATTCCAATTAATGCTAATGAACATACAATGCGGTGCTTTGAAATGAAAGCCCTGCGTAAGGAATTGTAATTAGTGGCATACATTTACACTGTTATTTTTCATTATTTCTTTGCTCAACAAGTCACAGACACTTGTAGCCTAGTAAAGCAGAGTGATGTGACCAGCTCTCCCTTCGGCTCCAGCTCAGACACCTGCTGCTTCCGATAGCCAAACGTAAGCAGGACTGATGAACTGGCTCAATAAATGATCATTTCCTAGAGCGCCATTAGATTTTGAATTCTTAGGCTCAGTGTTCATTCAGACTCACAATTACTATAGAATCACAGAGCACAGGAGGAGGCCGTTCGGCCCATCGTGCCTGTGCCGGCTCCTCTCCAATTTCTCTAACTCCCCTTGCTCTTTCCCCATATTCTGCAAACTTCTCCTTTTCAAGTATAGGAACAGGAGGAGGCCATTCAGCCCCTCGAGCCTGTTCCACCATTCAATTAGATCATGGCTGATCTATATCTTGCTTCCCTTACCTAACAAAAATCCCTCAATATCAGTTCTGAAATTTTCAATCGACAGCTTTTTGGGGGAGAGTTTTCCAGATTTCCACTACCCTTGTGCGAGTCTCTATTGAATCTGCTCCCACCGCCCTTTTAGGCAGCGGGTTCCAGATCACAACAACTCGCTGCGATCACAAAATTCTCCTCATCTCCCGCCCCCCCCCACCCCACCATGTCAAGTCTCTTCTCAACTTTACCCTCTCGTTCCTCCTCAACTCCTAAATACCAACCTGCACACTCCTCCTGCTCCCAGTGTTCTCACTGTTCAAATCGAGACTCCCTGTGCCGTCTCCTGTTCTGCTTCATTCTTTCCCAGGTCCTTGAAATTGTTCAGCTCCTTGGGGTCCGGGGATTGTGTGTCGCTCTGTGTTAATTGGGTATAAAGGTTTCGAGTGAATGAAATTGCATTGTACAGCCAACACACGGCACTGGATCCAGCCCTCCCCACCACAGGGAGCATTAGCAACACTTAAACCATCAAACTCCGAATAAAACAGAACGATAAACGATATGTCAGTAACAGGCAGCTGGTGATTATGATGCTATCAGATCCTCCTGCCCAACAGTAAACTAGTTATTACCTGAGTCCCATCAAACTCAGATTCAGAATTACACCCAAAGCTCCACCTGGAAAGGGAAATTCAAAACATGACCACTCAGCCACCCGCGAGCAACCCTCACTTTGTTCGGGGAGAGTACTCGCCAACAGCCTCGCTGGGATCTCACTGTGCAATATGGGAGTCATTGCTGGGCAGAATCCTCTCCCCACCGGCAGTGGCCTGTGTTGGGCTGTCAGTATTTCCTCCCCGCCGGCCTTTCTTCACGTACGACCCAAGGCGGTAAGTGTGGGAAGGCTATTCGACCACGGGGGTAACACAACTGACCCAATTCACACACGCACTTTGTAGCAGGAATCACTGGATAGAATTACATTGAGTGTCCAGCACAGAAACAGGCCATTCGGCCCAACTGGTCTGTGCCGGTGTTTATGCTCCACACCAGCCTCCTCCTCCCACCCTTCTTCATCTCACCCCATTAGCATATCCTTCTATTCCTTTCTCCCTCGTGTGTTTATCTAGCTTCCCCGTAAATGCACAAAGGTGAAATCTGGGGAGCACACTGTGTTAAGTCTGTGTGTTATAGTGAGAATTACTACACAGACCACAAGAGTAAATCTTAACAGGTATTTACTAGTCGAAGGTCAGGGCGGAACTGCCCAATAAATCATTACACAGCACTTATATACCGGTGTGGTCACCACCGGTATTACAGTATACAGCAGCCCAGATAAAGTAGTGCAACCCTTAAAATAGTTCTCTTAAAGGTGGAATGGTTACATACACTACACACTGCATTACCAGAGATCTAAAAAACAAAACCCACTGGTGCTGGCTACTAGCTGATCAGTTCCCTGCATGAGGGCAGGATGAACCTTGATGACTTGTCGTTGTCCAGTGGAATATCTTCTAACAGTGAGGCTCCCATAGGATTACCCATCATACCTGGGTGTCAGCTTGGCTTGGTGGACGCACTCTCCCTCAAAATGACTCCATAAGCTGTCGGATTCACATAAAAACCCACCTTTAGGGAAGGGGAGCCTGCTATCCCATGCCCAGTGTGTGCATGACTCCAGTCCACAGTATATGCTTGACTTTAATGGCCTCTGAAGTGGCGTGCAAAGACTCTCAGTTCTGAGACAGTCCTTAAAATTGTGGGAGCATCTTCAGAACACGGACTGCAGCGGTTCAAGGCGGTGGCTCACCGCCACCATCTCAAGGCCAACTAGGGATGGACAATAAATGCCGGCCTTGCCACATCCCGAGAATAAATTACAAACATAAGTTTCTCCAAAGCAGCAAGTATTTCTCACCACCTTAACACCCCGGTGTCCTGGGCCAACCTTCATCCCTCAACCAACATCACTAAAAACAGATTACCTGGCCATTATCACATTGCTGCTTGTGGGAGCTTGCTGTGTGCAAATTTGGCCGCTGTGTTTCCTACATTACAACCGTGACCACATTTCTGAAAGTACTTCATTGGCTGTAAAGTGCTTTTGGGACCGCTTGAGGTTGTGAAAGGCGCTATAAAAATGCAAATTCTTTCTTAGACTGCCTGCCCCTTTAAACTGATGTGGATGTCCAACCCCTGCTTCAGGAGCCACTTCCCTCCCCTCCCCCGCTACCCGCTTTGAAACTTTGCCGATGGGAAGGATGTACCCGGCCCCTGTATCCGGGTAAGTCGTTGGTTATCAGTCAGAAACGGTGATTTGACCCATTCCTCGAGGACCAATTCTCGGTACACGTGTAGAAGCTGGCCGAGTGTTGGTGGGATGTTGCACCTCCCTAAGTCACTCAGCCGACTCGCGGTGTGCCTCTCAGCTGTCTCTTGTCACTGGTTAGAGGCAGCCTGGGGCAGGTGTCATGCGCTGATCTCCTTGTCGTGGTGATGTCAGTGGAGTGGAACTTTGCGAGATTACATTGGGGGAGTCGGATCCCCAGACTCCATCTAACCAGCAGTTTTAAAACATAAAACACAGTAACAAGGGGCGACTGAGTGACACTAATGTGTACAGTGATCACCGTCAATAGCGCCTGCCATTGTGTGACAATTCAATAAAATACACCTCCCCTTTTAGAGAAACCTTTTAATAAAAAGTCTCCTTAACAACATTTCTGCAACACTCGGAGTTTGATATTTCTCTGGGAGTATTATTGAGCTCTGTAATGGTGTGCTGGCACAGTACGTGGCTGACTTTAATCTCCTCTGAAGTGGCTTGTAAGACATCTCAATTCGAAAACAATCATTACAATTGTGGGAGCCCATCACCACAGCGGTTCAAGGAGGCGGCTCACCACCACCTTCTCAAGGGCAACTAGGGATGGGCAATAAATGCCAGCCTTGCCAGCGACGCCCACAACACAAGTTATGAGGCCAATCCTGCCCTGTATCCTTTTGCAAAATAAAAAAAAAAGTATAGACATTGTAAGATAAGATTGTGGGTTGCAGCGTGTGGGGAGGTGAGGTGCCCACACAGACCAGGGAGGACCTGATTTGATCGCTGGTCTTTGCTGAGTCACCTTCACTCAGCTGAAGCAGGAGCAGAGTCTCTGGGTCTGGGAGAGGAAACTTTCTCCTCAGCCGCGGGGAGAGAAGCAAAGAATCTACACCAATATGGCCCAATAGAATTTTTGGAACCACACGGCATTAAGTTTGTTGGACAGCAGATAGAACAGCAGTCACATCACACAGTCTCGCCCCCAAGACACCCAATCAAAGAATGAGGCTAACCAACAAGACACGCCAAAGCTTTAAGCCAAACCTTCACAGTTATGGCAGGAAGGCAAGAGCTGATAAAGCTGCGCCTCAGCGTTGTGTGTCAATCCAAACACCAGCGCAGGATATCTGCCCCAAAGCCTCCCGCACTGCTCTTACTGAATGTGCAATGCTCTCCCAGGCATTTGGAACTCTGTCCTGTGCAAATCCACACTCAGCTACCACTGGCCGAGTGAGGGCTGGTGGAGTCCGTAAGGTGTGGACAACCTGTCACTTGGCGGGTTGGTCTGTCAGTATAATTGCTTCCAAGTAGTTCTGTGCTCCCAGCAGCCAGGGAGCTTGAACCTCGTGGCCTTGGTAGAATTGCCTCTGCCTCCTTTCCCTGCCACCACCTTGTACGTGGCGGCACTAAAGGCGATCGCAACTGTAAAGTTATTGGTCACTGATTTGAAGCTTGTTCATAGACACAAATATGATGTCAACCAAGATCCACATGTCACATCACTGCTGGCAAATGTCACCGTGTCATCGTGATGCAGACTGGCTTTTCCAGATCGGAACTATTTAATTTGTCCACAAACTATGACAACGATAAAGAATGTCTGCATCATAATTGCACCTTATTCAAGGCCCAATTAACAAACTTCTCCTTTGGCATTTTCCAGGATCTGTATTTACAAATCAGAATATTTAAAATAATGAAAGTTTGATTCTCTCAGATAGTTTGCTGCGTGGCTGATTGGATAGTTCAGCCGTGTGGGGACTTCAAACCAGAATTATCATCCGAGCAACTTCAGTAAGAGTGAGCTGGTTATAAAACAATTCTAAACCTAAACACTCCCAATGACATCACCAATATAAACACCCTAATGACATCACCAATCTCAACACCCCAATGACATCACCAATCTCAACACCCCAATGACATCACCAATCTCAACACCCCAATGACATCACCAATCTCAACACCCCAATGACATCACCAATCTAAACACCCCAATGACATCACCAATCTAAACACCCCAATGACATCACCAATCTAAACACCCCAATGACATCACCAATCTCAACACCCCAATGACATCACCATTCTAAACACCCCAATGACATCACCAATCTAAACACCCCAATGACATCA
This sequence comes from Somniosus microcephalus, assembly GCF_052327205.1. Lineage (NCBI taxonomy): Eukaryota > Metazoa > Chordata > Chondrichthyes > Squaliformes > Somniosidae > Somniosus > Somniosus microcephalus. The sequence continues at coordinate 3,808,649 of NC_141004.1, forward strand.
CCAATCTAAACACCCCAATGACATCACCAATCTCAACACCCCAATGACATCACCATTCTAAACACCCCAATGACATCACCAATCTCAACACCCCAATGACATCACCATTCTAAACACCCCAATGACATCACCAATCTAAACACCCCAATGACATCACCAATCTAAACACCCCAATGACATCACCAATCTCAACACCCCAATGACATCACCATTCTAAACACCCCAATGACATTACCATTCTAAACACCCCAATGACATCACCAATATAAACACCCCAATGACATCACCATTCTAAACACCCCAATGACATTACCATTCTAAACACCCCAATGACATTACCAATCTAAACACCCCAATGACATCACCAATATAAACACCCCAATGACATCACCATTCTAAACACCCCAATGACATTACCATTCTAAACACCCCAATGACATTACCAATCTAAACACCCCAATGACATCACCAATCTAAACACCCCAATGACATCACCAATCTAAACACCCCAATGACATCACCAATCTCAACACCCCAATGACATCACCATTCTAAACACCCCAATGACATTACCATTCTAAACACCCCAATGACATCACCAATATAAACACCCCAATGACATCACCATTCTAAACACCCCAATGACATTACCATTCTAAACACCCCAATGACATTACCAATCTAAACACCCCAATGACATCACCAATATAAACACCCCAATGACATCACCATTCTAAACACCCCAATGACATTACCATTCTAAACACCCCAATGACATTACCAATCTAAACACCCCAATGACATCACCAATCTAAACACCCCAATGACATCACCAATCTAAACACCCCAATGACATCACCATTCTAAACACCCCAATGACATTACCAATCTAAACACCCCAATGACATTACCATTCTAAACACCCCAATGACATCACCAATATAAACACCCCAATGACATCACCATTCTAAACACCCCAATGACATTACCAATCTAAACACCCCAATGACATCACCATTCTAAACACCCCAATGACATCACCATTCTAAACACCCCAATGACATTACCAATCTAAACACCCCAATGACATCACCAATCTCAACACCCCAATGACATCACCATTCTCAACACCCCAATGACATCACCAATCTAAACACCCCCAGTGATATCACTACTCTAATTTACTGAAGAACCTTCATTCATCTCTAGAACCTGACACTGTTTAGTTGAGGATGGTCCAATAAATTCCTCAGCTGTGAAATTAAAGGCTGATTGTGGGGGATTGAATTCAGTCACTGAAATGAAGCCAGATGTCTCGTATCAATCAGAGTCTGGTGCACTCAATCAGATGGTGTCCATCCTCTGCCTAATCAATAGATTAGCACATTTTTAATCCAACTCTATTTTGTGTTTTGGAACTGGATTGCCCATTTTTATTATTTTTCTCCTGTCCTTTCCTGCCCTCGGCTATCTTTAGTTCTGCCTCATTACAGCGGCTAATTCCCCATCGGCAGTTTGCCCAGATCAGCTCAAACACGCCGACTTCTGTCATTCTCAGGCCTGTGGTAGAATGGCTGGGGTTTAAATCAAGATTCCCAAGGCCTGTTTTGTAGAAAACCACCAAAGTTGAAGACAGTTGGAGAAAAAGACTCGGGAAATGAAGAAAGGAATGATTAGAGCAGCCCAGGCATCTCTGCAAATGAGGTGCTAACCTGGTGAAGCTACATCACAGGACGACGCGCATGCTAAACTGCGGAAGCAGCATGCTATAGACAGAGCTAAGCGATCTCACAACCAATGGATCAGATCAAAGCTCTGCAGTCCTGCCACATCCAGTCGTGAATGGTGGTGGACAATTAAACAACTAACGGGTGGAGGAGGCTCCATGGACATCCCCATCTTCAATGATGGCGGGGCCCAGCACGCGAGAGCTGGGGAACTCCTCACCTCCCTGCCTTCCCCTCCTCCTACAGCTTGACCTCAACTTTTTTTTATTCATTCACGGGATGTGGGCGTCGCTAGCAAGGCCGGCATTTATTGCCCATCCCGAGTTGCCCTCAAGAAGGTGGTGGTGAGCTGCCTTCTTGAACCGCTGCAGTCCGTGTGGTGAAGGTGCTCCCACAGTGCTGTTAGGGAGGGAGTTCCAGGATTTTGACCCAGTGATGATGAAGGAATGGCCGCTATATTTCCAAGTCAGGATGGTGTGTGACTTGGAGGAGAACTTGGAGGTGGTGGTGTTCCCATGCGCCTGCTGCCCTTGTCCTTCTAGGTGGTAGAGGTCACGGGTTTGGGAGGTGCTGTCAAAGAAGACGGGCAACTCTGGTTTTTCAACACTCCCAAGCACAGGAGAGTTGAAGCCAATTGTAACGCCATTACTGCCATTACTACCATTACTACCAGCCCGGTTTATATCAGCTAACTTGGCTCAGATATGGGGAATTTTCCTGATCTCTATGGCTCAGATTTATATATTGCTTTAAAAACAACACTGCAATTTATCAGCTGAAGTAAACCTTTTGGCTGAACTGTGTTGGATTCCTTTGAAATGCAGCAGGGATTAACTATGGCCATGCTTGTCAATGAAGTAAACAGGTTCACAAGCCTTTATCATCTTTCTTCAATCATTGTCCTGCCTTGATTTGCTGTGAGGAACCTGGATGAAGTGGGGTTTACAGTACAAAAGCTTGTTAATCCTTGTATCTAGGTATCTGAAACAGAAGCTCTGTTCAGGAATCATCAAAGACTGCTCTTAAATTAGCCGGCGCAAAGGAAACGAGCCACATTATTTGTGAAAACACAAGCGAGCTCGAGGTCCCCCAGGAGTCTGAGATTAGACGTACATTCTCATTACATACTCACTGTGGGGTTTGAACCTAAACTCCCCCTTCTCCTGGGACACTGGAGAATTCTTAACTCTTTCATACAGGGACCCCGATACGGCCAGAGCACGTGCTGAAGTGAATCTTCAGCCAATACACAAACAGTGCAATGGTGAAGCTGTTTCCTTTCATTCCATCGCTTGTTCTGTGTTAATATTCCAGCTCCATCTTTAAGAACATAAGAAATCGGAGCTGGAGTCGGCCATTCAGCCCCTTGAACCTGCACCGCCATTCAATAAGATCATGGCTGACCTTCAACCTCATCCCCACTTTCCTGCATTATCTCCATATCCCTTGATTCCCGTAATATCCAAAAAATCTATTGATCTCTGTCTTGAATACACTCAACGACTGAGCCTCCACAGCCCCCTGGGGTAGAGAATTCCAAAAATTCACCACCCTCTGAGTGAAGAAATTCCTCCTCATCTCAGTCCCAAATGGCTGAGCCTGGTCTAGACTCCCCAGCCAGGGGAAACATCCTCCCAGTATCTACCCTGTCAATCCCTCTAAGAATTTTGTATGTTTCAATGAAATCACCTCTCATTCTTCTAAGCTCTAGGGAATATAGGCCTAGTCTACTCAATCTCTCCTCATAGGACAATCCCCCCATCCCAGGAACCAGTCTGGTGAACCTTCGTTGCACTCCCTCTATGGCAAGTATATCCTTCCTTAGGCAAGGAGACAAAAACTGTGCACAATACTCCAATACTTTGCCAGCCAGGCTGTGAAATAACTGAGGCAGTGAGGCTACTTTCACAGAACAGAGGTCCATCTCAGGAGACATCTCTTCACTGTTTTACCAGACTATCCCTGTAGACAGACGCAGGTAACTGGCTGCCCCGGTGAGGCCATTCTTTGGGTCACAGGTCACAGGCTCTCTGATGATCTGCAGAGAATAATCACAAATAACAAAAGAGGCCTCAACACAGGTGAACATCCAGAGCGGGAATTTAAAGCTGATGGCGGGTTCCAAAGACTACCTTTGGAACCTTTCCTTTTGAAGTGTAGTCCCTGTTGTTTTATGGGCAATCCATTTATTTGATTGCATAATTTGTAGATACAATATAATAACATTCTTGTTGTGAGACTCAGTCGCAGGGCCCAATATTGATCCGATACACCATTGTGGCAATATATCACCATGCCATGCACCGCCATGGCACAAACACACAACTGATCGATACACCACTATGCCAACACACCTACAAGATGCACTGCAGCAACTCGCCAAGGCTTCTTCGGCAACACCTCCCTAACCCATGACCTCTTCCACCAAGAAGGACAAGGGCAGCAGGCGCATGGGAACACCACCACCTCCAAGTTCCCCTCCAAGTCACACACCATCCTGACTTGGAAATATATCGCCGATCCTTCATCGTCGCTGGGTCAAAATCCTGGAACTCCCTCCCTAACAGCACTGTGGGAGCACCTTCACCACACGGACTGCAGCGGTTCAAGAAGGCGGCTCACCGCCACCTTCTCAAGGGCAACTAGGGATGGGCAATAAATGCCGGCCTTGTCAGTGACGTCCATATCCCATGAATGAATAAAAAAAACATGCCAAGCACTGCCACGGCACTTACACATCATCATGTCAATGCACAGATGGAATTCGGCGCCATCACTTTACCAATGCTAATGCGCCAACCCATCAAAGCACCATCCCATAATAATAATATCTTTTGTTTTAATTTAATTTAACTTTCCTCAATAAGTTTCTGTTATCTTTTGTAAAGTGTTTAGAATAATGTACTTGGTGCCAATTAATTCCTATACATGCATAGAACCAAAAAGCTCACCTGAATCTGGAGAGGCCCCTGGAACCCCTTCAGGCACCGGCCCTGGCACTCAACGATAAAGCCTGGCTGATGCAGCAACTGTTGCTGGTTATTGATTATGTTGTAAATGTTGATGTTAATGCAGATAGGAACATTGAAACAGCAGGAGGCCATTCAGCCCCTCGAGCCCATTCCACCATTTAATGGCTGATCTGTATCTGAACTCCATCCAGCCACCTTGGCGCCATACCCCTCGGCTAGCAAAAATCTAACGATCTCAGATTTTAAATTATTAACTGAGCCCCAGCATCTATTGCTCTTTGTGGGAGAGAGGTCACACTTCTACCACCCTTTCCATGACGTGTTTCCTAACTTCTCTCCTGAACATCCTGGCTCAGATTTTAAGGTTATGTCACCTTGTCCTAGGTTCCCTTCACCACCAACCAGCGGGAAAGGTTTTTCTCCATTTACCCTATCAATTCCTTCATCCTAAACACCTCAATCAAATCGACCCTTAACCTTCTATATTCAGTGAATACAAGCCTAGTTTATGTAATCTCTCCTCATAATCTCACCCTTGGAGCCCTGGTGACATTCTGATAAATCTGCGCTGCGCTCCTTCCAGGGCCAGTATATCCTTTCTAAGGTGTGGTGCCCAGAACTGTACACCGTGCTCCAGGTGTGGTCTAACCAGGGCTTTGTATAGCTGCAGTAAAACTTCCTTCTCTTTATATTCTAGCCCTCTAGTTGTAAAGGCTAACATTCCATTAGCCTTTTTGATTATATTTTGTACCTGGCTACTACCTTTTAGTGATCTGTGTACACGGACTCTGAAATCTCTTTGGACCTCCACTGTTACTAGCTTTTCACCATTTACATAACACACGGATCCATCCTTTCTTGGTCCAAAATAGATGACCTCACACTTACCTGTGTTGAAATCTATCTGCCACAGTTTTGCCCACTCACTTAATCTATCAATGTCTCTTTATAATTTTGTGCTCCCCATTGGAACTAAAGGTACTGAGAATCTGCAACTCGTACCAGACTTCCAAAAAGCTTTTGATAAGATAGCGCACAAGAGGCTTCTCTATAAGATTGAAGCCTCTGGTATTAGTGGTGATATATTGAGCTGGATTGAGAACTGGCTGGCAGGACATAGGCAGAAGGTAGTTATAGATGGATCTGCAATAACAACAGAAAATGCTGGAAAAATTCAGCAGGCCAGGCAACATCCGTGGAGAGAGAAATAGAGTCAACGTTTCAGGTCGAAACCCTTCGTCAGGACTGAAAAAACACAGGAAATGAAACCAATTAAAAGGCCAGTTCGGGGGCTGGGAAATGGGGATGAGAGAACAAAAGAGAAGTGAAGAGACATTAAGAGGTATTCAAAACCAGACGAGATGGTGGTCGGACTAGTGGAGAGACAAAAGACGGCTTTAGATGAGGTGTGAAATGCGCTGGCAGAATGAGAGGCAGCTGCCATGTGGCAGCTTTGGAAATGGTGCAGAGGAGCTACCATCTCGAGCCGTCTTTTGTCTCTTTACTAGTCCTATCACCATCTCGTCTGGTTTTGAATACCTCTGAATGTCTCTTCACTTCTCTCTTGCTCTCTCATCCCCATTTCCCAGCCTTCAAACTGGCCTTTAACCTGTTTCATTTCCTGTGTTTTTTCAGTCCTGACGAAGGGTTTCGACCTGAAACGTTGACTCTATTTCTCTCTCCACGGATGTTGCCGGGCCTGTTGAGTTTTTTCCGCATTTTCTGTTGTTATTTTGGATTTCCAGCATCCGCAGTATTTTGCTATCGTATAGGTGGACCTGGATCTGTTTGGAGAGCAGTCACCGGTGGTGACCCGCAGGGATCGGTGTTGGGACCGTTGCTCTATACTATTTTTATCAGTGATCGGGATGTAGGTGTTGGGGACATGATCTGCAAATTTGCAGATGATACTAAGATCTGTGCAAGTGTTAGGACTGTAGACGATGCTCGTCTGCTTCAGGAGGATCTTAATATGTTGGGAGATTAGGCTCATGATAGGCAAATGATGTTTAATTTGGATAAGTGCAGTACAGGTATTATGCATCTGGGCAATTTGAATGCTCAACATACATACACCCTTCAGGGAAAAGCATTAAAGAAGGTGGTGAAAGAAAAAGATCTGGGTGTTCTAGTGCATACATCTCTAAAGGTACATGAACACTGCTGTGAAGTGATAGTAAGAGCGAATAGGGTGTTGGGGTGAATCCATAGGACGATTGACTATAAGATGAGGCATACCATTTTTTCCTTGTACAAGATCTTGGTCAGGCATCACTTGGAATACTGTGTCCAGTTTTGTTCTCCTCACACAGTGGATGCTATTGAGGCTTTGGAAATGGTGCAGAGGAGGGCCACTAGACTAATTCCCAGTATAATGTATCTTAGTTATCAAGAGAGGCTCAAAGAGTTGGGACTCTACACTTTAGAGGAGTGTAGACTTAGGGGTGATCTGATTGGCTTTCAAAAAGGAATTGGATAAATACCTGAAGGAAAAAAATTTGCAGGGCTATTGAGAGCCAGCACGGACTTGACGGGCCGAATGGCCTCCTTCTGAGCTGCATCCATTCTATGATTCTATAAGACGATGAAGGGAATAGATTGTGTTCGAGTTGACGGCTTGTTCCAATTAAATAGGTTAGGGAGGACCAGGGGTCACAATTTTAAGTTGTACAAGGCCAGATCGAGGTTAGGTGTCAGGAGGTGGTTCTTCTCCCAGAATAGTGGGCCTCTGGAACAGGCTGCCATCTCGTGTGGTGGACACTGATTCGCTGAATTCCTTCAAGCGAGAGCTGGATGTTTCTGGCTGGAGCGGAGATCACCTCTTACAGAAGGTGGGTACTGCAGGGAATTCAGAGCCAGAGTGGTCTCCTGGACTAGTTTCCATCGTCTAGATGGGTCAGAGAGGAAGTTCACAGATTTCTTTTCCCCCCCAAATTGGCCTGGGTTTTTATCTGTTTTTTTTGCCTCTCCCATGAGATCACATGGTTTGGGGTGGGGTGGGGAGTGTATATGTTGTGATACACAAGGTATTGCGATCATGCGGTACAGGCTGGATGGACCAGAGGGTCTTTACCTGTCCGTCATTCATCGTATGTTTCTACACTACTTACTGTGCCACCAATCGTAATGTCATCTGCAAACCTGGGTATATGGCACTCTATTGTGTTATCTAAGTCATGAGTAAATAATTTAGGGCTATAAATCGCTCCCCTCGGCGGCACTCCATAGTGCCATGAAATGGCGCTAAAACGCCAGCCACCGCTATTGCCAGCTGGTGGCGGGTCCCACAGCAGCCGCCGTCTTCATGCTTATCTTTGCACTGCCAGTAACTGGCAGCGCCAGGCTGGAAAAAATGGTGGTGTGGTGACATCAAATGGCATGCAACGCCGACTTAATGTCACCAGTCCAATCTTCGACCCTAGCACCAAATTCGGCGCGGGATCCGAAGCATGCCAGGTTAACTTCTTAAAGGGACATGCACATCTTTCAGGTAAGTTTGTATTTAAGCTTTTGGAGTGTTTTTTTTGATTTTATTGAAGTAGTGGCTTGCTGAAATAGATGTTAAATGCTTTTTAAGTGTGTAGGGAGTGCTGCTGGACACTTGCAAGGGCTCAAATGGTAAATAAAGGCCTTTGAGAAGATTGAAAATGCTGCGAATACTCAACAGGTTACACAACATCCATGGAGAGAAAAAGAGAGTTCACGTCTCAGGTTAAGATGCTGCCTGAGCAGCTGGGTATTTCCAGCATTTTATGCTGTCATTTCAGATTAACAGCATCCGCTCGCAGCGGGAAAGGGAAGACACAGAGGAGGAGAAAGCCGAAGAGGAGGAAGCAGACGGAAGGCTACATCGCAGACAGCCCCTTTGTGGCCGGGATATGTGGGATGGAAACATCTGCCTGCCATCCCAGTGACCACATCCCCAACTCCCCTTTCAATATTAGTCCCACACCTTACCTTCCCTCTGTTACTGACCATCACAACATCACCTTGGCCACGACGCTGAAATAAAAGCCACCACAAAGCAAACTTTCCAATCCACCTATTTACGTCTATCCATCCAATGTGACATCAAGAAACCAACTCATCGTCAGTATGCATTCTCTTAGTGAGTGTCTTGTGTGTGCCTGTGCCTATTCTACTGATATCACGCAGTGCTACCCCAGTGGCTGCAGCATGGCTGGTGGAAGGCTGCTGACTTTCAGTGGGGGACACTGCAAATGGTCGTGCTGGACGGCCTTGAGGAGCTGGTGGCTGGGAGTATGAAACCAATCACCTTCTTCTTCGCTCTCCTCTCCCTCTTCATGGTCACCCACTGGCTGGGCAGGCTGCATTTCTTGGTCACCCATTGGCTGGGCAGGCTGCATTTCTTGGTCACCCATTGGCTGGGCAGGCTGCATTTCTTGGTCACCCATTGGCTGGGCAGGCTGCATTTCTTGGGTGTGTGAAATGAGGAAGTCACAAGGGTGGAGTTGTGGTGATGGGAGGGCGGGAAAGCATGAGGTGTATGCCAGAAGGAGAGTAACGTATGAGGATACCAGCACCTTTTATCCATTCAGCTGGCCAAGCTGACATTCCCCTCCAAGGGGGTGAGGTGAGGCTAGGAATGGGAAATGTGGCTCATGATTGGTGCAGATTGTTGGTAGGTGGGTGATTGGCGGGTCCTGCATTGAGAAGTGTGTGAGGCTAGTGGCGCAGTTGGTAGGAGATGGCTTTTACAGATGCATTCACTGAGGTCATGAAGCTCCTTTGGGCACTGGAGCCGGGGGGGCAACACTGCTGGCAGTGATGGCCTCGGTGAGGTACTCTCACAACCTTCTCTCTGGAGGGCCTCCTGGCCCTGTGGGTAGAGGGCCACTCTTGCAGTGTTGACCCCCTGCACAAAGCTGGAGTGCTGCGTGTGAGACCCTCGGTGCCCCTTCCCTGGCTTGCTGAACCATCTGTGTTAGTGCTGAGGCACTTTTCCCCATTTTTTGAGGTTAGGAAGTGAATTCAGCTTTAACAGCTGAATATTCACGTTTGGGACTAGTTTTTAATGTTAAATATTTTTTCAAAAGGCAGAAAGGGCTGAAAACTGCATTGTTTCACTTCATTTTAATTTGTATTGCTTCGGTGTGCATGGCCCCTTTAATTCTCAGAACTCTTCATTGCCCACAATTCCTTGTGAGCTCCACAGCCTCGCTTCCAAAGGCCGCGAGAGGCTCGAATTCCACACCTGAACACAAACTTCATCTCGGATGCCTCCAGCAACACCACCAGGACAGTTTGCACGGAAGGTAAGTACTGTGCCAACAATCTCCATCCCTCCCCCAGACCAATTTTGCCCCGTTAGCGTGTGACCATTTTCAGCAGTCGTTAACTCCAGTTGCTGACGAACAGGAATTTCTTCCCCTTTAGTTACTTCCTCAAAAAATTCAATACGGTCTGTTAGACATGACCTACCCTTTACAAATCCATGTTGTTGTTGTCTCTCTCCAATCTGCTCAAATTTCTCTAAATGCTCAGTCACTCTGTCCTTCATTATAGATTCCAATAACATCCCCACAACAGATGTTAGACTAACAGGCCTATAAATTCCCGGTTTCTCTCTCTCACCTTTCTTAAATAATGCAGTTACATTTGCAATTTTCCAATCTGAAGGGACAATTCTTGAATTGAGAGAGCTTTGGAAGATTATGGCTAAAGCCTCTGCAATTTCCTCACCGACTTCCTTTAACACCCTGGGGTGCAAACCATCAGGTCCGGGGGATTTGTCCGTCTTTAGTGCCGTTATTTTGTCTAATGCTGTTTCTTACCTACATTAACTTTAGTGAGTTCCAGTCCTTGATTCGATATTAATTTTCCTGGAATGTCAGGTTTATTATCCTCTTCCTCTACTGTGAAGACTGACACAAAGTAATTATTCAACAATCTGCCACTTCCTTATTTTCATTCACAATATTACCCACAGCTGCTTTTAAAGGGCCCACGTGACCCTGAACTGGGCTCGCTCTTCTAATGTCTCTCACAAGTTTCTTCACCTCACGGACCAAGCTTTCAGTCACCTGCCCTAATTTATCCTTATGTGGCTCGGTGTCAAATTTGTTGTCTTAAAATACTCCTGTGCAGCGCCTTGGGACGTTTTACTACGTTAAAGGCGCTATATAAATACAAGTTGTTGTTGTTGTTGTTGTAAGTGTTGCTAGGTACATAGAATGTGCAGCACAGGAACAGCCATTCGGCCCAACTGGTCCGTGCCGGTGTTTATGCTCCACACGAGCCTCCTCCCACCCCTCTTCATCTCACCCCATCAGCATATCATAGAAACATAGAAACATAGAAGATAGGAGCAGGAGTAGGCCATTCGGCCCTTCGAGCCTGCTCCGCCATTCAATTAGATCATGGCTGATCATTCAAATTCAGTACCCTCTCCCTGCCTTCTCCCCAGATCCCTTGATCCCTTTAGCCTTAAGAAATATATCCAACTTTTTCTTTAATATATTTAATGAACTGGCCTCCACCGCCCTCTGTGGCAGAGAATTCCACAGGTTCACCACTCTCTGGGAAAGAAATTCCTCCTCATTTCAGTCCTGAATGGCCAACCCCTTATCCTTAGACTATGACCACTGTTCCTGGACTCACCGACCATCGTGAACATCGTTCCATAAGAACATAGATACATAGATACATAGAGATAGGAACAGGAGTAGGCCATTCGGCCCTTCGAGCCTGCTCCGCCATTCAATGAGATCATGGCTGATCTTCGTCTGAGATCATAGCTGATCTTACCAGTTCAGTACCCCGTCCCCGCCTTTTCTCCGTAACCCTTAATCCCCTTAGCCTTCAGAAATATATCCAATTCTCTCTTGAAAATATTTATTGAATTAGCCTTCACAGCCCTCTGTGGCAGGGAATTCCACAGGCTCACCACTCTTTGAGTGAAGAAATTCTTCCTCATCTCTGTTTTAAATGATTTGCCCGCTATTTTTAGACTGTGGCCCCTGGTTCTGTGCTCCCCGGCCATTGGAAACATTCTCTCTGAATTCAGCCTGTCCAGGCCTGCCATAATTTTATATGTTTCGATGAGATCCCCTCTCAATCTTCTAAACTCCAGTGAGTACAAGCCCAAACTATTTAATCTCTCTTCGTAGGTCATTCCCGCCATTCCAGGTATCAGCCTGGTGAATCGCCGTTGCACTCTTTCCATGGCAAGAACATCCTTCCGCAGATGGGGCGACCAAAACTGTACACAATACTCCAGATGCGGTCTCACCAGCACCTTGTACAGCTGTAGTAAGGTATCCCTATTCCTATACTCGAACCCCCTTGATATGAAGGCCAACATACCATTTGCCTTCTTAATCGCCTGTTGCACCTGCATGCTCTCCTTCAGTGACTGGTGCACAAGAACACCCAGGTCCCTCTGCACTTCCCCATCTCCCAATCTATTGCCATTTAGATAATAATCTACCCTCCTGTTTTTACCCCCAAAGTGGATAACCTCGCATTTATCCACATTATAGTGCATCTGCCACGTATCCGCCCATTCCCCCAACCTGTCCAAATCACACTGTAGCCTCCTGACATCCTCATCAGAGCCCACCCCTCCTCCTAGTTTAGTGTCGTCAGCGAATTTGGAAATATTGCATCCAATTCCCTGATCCAGATCATTTATATATATTGTGAACAGCTGGGGTCCCAGGACAGATCCTTGCGGCACCCCGCTGGTCACTGCCTGCCACTCCGAAAACGAGCCGTTTATTCCAACTCTCTGTTTTCTATCCGCCAGCCAGTTCTCTATCCACGTTAATACTTTGCCCCCAATCCCATGAGCCTTAATTTTGCATGATAATCTTTTGTGTGGAACCTTATCGAAGGCTTTCTGGAAGTCAAGGTACACCACATCCACTGGCTCTCCTTCTATTCCTTTCTCCCTCATGTGTTTATCCAGCTTCCCCTTAAATGTATCTATACTATTCACCTCAATCACTCCCTGTGGTAGCGAGTTCCACATTCTCACCACTCTCTGGGGAAAGAACTTTCTTCTGAATTCCCTATTGGATTTCTTGGTGACTATCTTATAGTTCTGGTCTCCCCCACAAGTGGAAACCTCTTCTCTACGTGTACCCTACCAAACCCCTTCATCATTTTTAAGCCCTCTATCAGGTCACCCCTCAACCTTCTCTTCTCTAGAGAAAAGGGCCCTAGCCTGTTCAGTCTTTCGAGTATATTCGGGGACCACGCACGCGATTTTCCAACATGCGCTGGTGCTGCCCTGGAGTCGAAACCTTTAGATTGATGGGCAGCTGTTTACTAGCACCGTGCCCTTTTCTGGGCCCAAATTTAACAAATGAAGTTAATGCTGACATTGTAAATGTTGTGGTGCCCAGACCCATCCCTAGCTCAGTGTTCGACTTTCTGGTGTATCTGGTCTGTCCTGTGTGCCTGGTTGAGACCCGTATCCCCTGACCCCCACCTCCGGCTCCCTACCCACCATTCCAGCTCACTCTTTCAGAGGAACTGATAGAAATCAGTATTTGTAGGGAAATGGTGTTCGGGAAATTGATGCGATTGAGGGCCGATAAATCCCCAGGGCCTGATAACCTACATCCTACGGTACTTAAGGAAGTGGCCCTAGAAATAGTAGATGCATTGCTGGTCATCTTCCAAAATTCGATAGCCTCCGGAATAGTACCCATGGATTGGCGGGTAGCTAATGTTACCCCACTGTCCAAAAAGGGTGGTAGAGCGAAAACGGGGAATTACAGACCAGTAAGCCTGATATTGGTAGTGGGGAAAATGCTCGAGTCCATTATAAAGGATGTAATAGCAGAGCACTTGGAAAAAAGTGACCGGATCGGACAAAGTCAACATAGATTTACAAAAGGTAAATCGTGCTTGACTAATCTACTGGAATTTTTTGAGGATGTAACTGGTAAAATAGATAAGGGAGAACCAGTGGATGTGGTGTATTTGGACTTTTAGAAGGCTTTCGATAAGGTCCCTCATAAGAGATTGGCGTGTAAAGTTAAGGCACATGGGATTGGGGGCAAGGTATTGACTTGGATAGAGGACTGGTTGGCAGACAGAAAGCAAAGAGTTGGAATAAACGGCTCTTTTTCCGAGTAGCAGGCAGTGACTAGTGGGGTACCACAGGGATCGGTCCTTGGACCCCAGCTATTCACAATATATATTAATGACCTGGATGAGGGAACTAGATGTAATATCTCCAAGTTTGCAGACGACACAAAGTTGGGTGGGCGTGTGTGCTTTGAGGAGGATGCCGAGAAACTCCAGTATGATTTGGACAGGTTGGGTGATTGGGCAGAAGCATGGCAGATGCAATATAACGTGGATAAATGCGAGGTTATCCACTTTGGTGTCAAAAACAGGAAGGCAGATTATTATCTGAATGGCAATAGATTGGGAGAAGGGGAAGTGCAACGAGACCTGGGTGTTCTTGTGCACCAGTCGCTGAAAGTAAGCATACAGGTGCAGCAGGCGATTAAGAAGGCAAATGGTATGTTGGCCTTCGTAGCGAGAGGGTTTGAGTACAGGAACAAGGATGTCTTGCTGCAGTTGTACAGGGCCTTGGTGAGACCACATCTTGAGTATTGTGTGCAGTTTTGGTCGCCTTATCTGAGGAAGGATGTTCTTGCCATGGAAGGAGTGCAGCGAAGATTCACCAGACTGATACCTGGGATGGCAGGAACGACGTATGAGGAGAGATTGGGTCGATTGGGCTTGTACTCGCTGGAATTTAGAAGAATGAGAGGGATCTCATCGAAACTTATAAAATTCTAACAGGACTAGGCAGACTAGATGCTGGAAGGATGTTCCCGATGGTCGGGGAGTCCAGAACCAGGGGTCACAGTCTAAGGATAAGGGATAAGCTATTTAGGACAGAGATGAGGAGGAATTTCTTCACCCAGAGAGTGGTGAACATGTGGAATTGTCTGCCACAGAAGGCAGTTGAGGCCAATTCATTAAATATATTCAAGAAGGAGCTCGATATATTTCTTAAGGCTAAAGGGATCAAGGGATATGGGGAGAAGGCAGGGACAGGGTACTGAATGTGGATGATCAGCCATGATCTCATTGAATGGCGGAGCAGGCTCGAGGGGCCGAATGGCCGACTCCTGCTCCTATCCTCTATGTTTCTAAATCTGGTCATTGGGTGAGCTCTCACTGAGCTGCCCCCATATGCTTCTCCTCACCTCCCGTGTATGAAAGTTGCAGAGGTGAAAGTTCAATAGGGAAGAATGAAAAAAAACGGCCTAGTTTGAATTTCAGAGAATTCCTTTGTCTAGATCCTCCTGCACCAAATTGAAAACATCTCACTCAGAGAGACATCTGCCTTTTAATGGGTGGTTCTTGCAGTCAATCTGTAGAGTTCATGTGATTGGAGTCTGTGCAGCACAGCGAGCCACAAGACTGACTGAGTGTTTGTACACCTGCTGGGCCGATGCATACCCACCGAGTGCACAAGTAGCCAGTTAGCATTGATTTCCCCACCTTCTGCATTCAATTATTGTCAGAGCGGCTAACCTTGAGCGAGCCAAAGGAAAAGGCACATAAAAGGAGGAGCAGGGAACGCTATTCCCAATCTCTGCATTGGTCCGGATAGGCTGCAAATCATCGTCACGTTGATCAGTTGAATAGCAACGAGCGTGTAAAAGTACCCAAACCGTTTATAAACAATCTTTTAAGGTAAAATACTGAAGAATAACAGAAGTTGAGACAGTCGGGTAACCCCGGCCACATACAGACTATTCAAAAATTATACACACGCATCTCGCGCCAAAATCCTACAAAGCACTCTATGGGGGAGTATTGGATTGCTGCAGATTTGGCAAACATTCCATTTGGATTACAAGGGACTAGTTGTAAATCTGATCAGTGGTTTCAGGAGTGACTGTCAGACGCGCCAGTCTCCACAGAGCTGCTGATCTCTGATTTTCAGCCAATCGGCCAGAGTTTGAGACACGATGGGCCAAATGGCCTCCTTCTGCACTGTAAGATCCCATGAACTGGTCTCAGACCATTTGTTTCCGCAATAACAACAGAAAATGCTGGAAAAACTCAGCAGGTCAGGCAACATCCGTGGAGAGAAATTTGAGTTGACGTTCCGGGGTTGTTCCTGGTTCAGTCCATGAGGCGAACCATGCCGACCTAAGGTGCGATTCCCAGTCTGTGCTGATCACAGTCGGGTGAATTTTTTTTTACTTTAATTGGCCTCAGCACCGCTGGGTTATCCAGGGGAAAGCCCGCCCCTACTAACACTTGTGATCCACTCATGAATCCCAAGATTCACAGAATTGTTTTTCGCTTCTGCAATTAATGTAGGGAATTTAAATCAGAAATATTCAAAACAAGACTTCCATAAATCACGGGACGTGGAAATGAATCACAATTATTGGAATGATGAAAATCAGCTGGGCTCCCCATCCTGGTCCTCGCTGAGTGACAGCTGCTGGGAGGTGTGAGCATTGGGGAGTGCAGGACCTGGAGCTGGTGTGACCCTTCCCTTTCGTACCCCACCCCCTCATTATAGTCAAGTCACTTGTTGACACTCAATCTTTAGCCTAACTTGTGACAAATGGTTACTGGAGATACTGGATTGTCTCCAGGGCCGGTGGAACTGCACCCTGGGCTGGGTCAATAGGTGAGAGGGACATAGAATTAAGGGGGGGAAAGTTGCCCCCACCCTTATGACACCAACATTTACTGAAAGCCCCCAAACCAGAAATGGTGCCCCTCCTAATTACCAGTGAGCCGGGCCTTATATTACATGAGCCACGGCAGTAGTGAGCTTGGTGCAGGCTACTGGAGAAAGTCTTCACTAGAAGTGTCATGAAAATGGCACAGCAGCACTCCATCCGATCCAGAAAGAGTTAATCCAAGAGTTCTCGGACTGAACAAAAGAGGAAAAGAGAGAGAGAAAAAGTTTGTTGTGCTTCGGTTCAGACAGGGCTTGTCACTAAAGGTCAGCATCTGGCTGGCCGGAGTCAGGAGGTCATGAGGAGGTTACAGAAGTTGTTTTGAAAGATTTTCTAAAGGGGCCCCGCTGCTGCCACACGGTCATGCCTGGGTAGACATTTGATCAAACGAGGCTGTGTCTGTCGGTACAGACAGCAGTCATTATCGCAATCAACAGCTTGCCCCAATTATGGTTTCCTCCTCATTATGTCCTCAGCCCACAGCATAACTACAAGAAAATTAGCACAGACCTTCACGTTGCATAACTTAATTTAAAATGACAGGGTGTGACATAGGACCTTCAGTCTTTCAATTTCAAGCCTTTCCTGCGGGTCTCTGCCAGCGAGTGGAACGGCTGCCAAAACAATCTCAACACACAGCTGGTGGGGCTTCAGTTACAGCCATCCCATCCCAGATGGTGAACATTCATTCTTTTTATTTCCCCTCAATCCCTTTTGATTCTTTGTGTGTATATATGTATGTGTGTATTATATATATATATATATAAGGTTTTGCAGTATAGGAGAGTGGAAAGTTAAGACTTGGCCTTCTTTATAAATTGACATCAATTGTCCGAGAGGTTTCACTTGTTACCCTGGCAATGGACATATGTCACTGCTGCTTTAGCAGGAGTTAGTCAGGTCTGGACTATGTTCTGAAGTGACCTCCACAGAGAGGAAATTCCCTACAGACTAAAGTTCTATTTTAAAGCTGATCCTTTGTGGCTGCATTGCCTTTCAGTCCCATCGACCTCTAACAAGTGTTCTTTTTATAGAGAGAACATTGAATGGTCACTTGGGTGAGGTAACAGAGAGCTGCCAGTGTCCATGGAACCATCCTCCCAGTGAGTCAGTGTCTTCAGGAAAGGAGAGAAGAGAATTGGGAAACAAATGATTGGGTCCAAAGGATAAAAAGACAAGCAGGAGTGTAGAAAGAAATGACATTTAACGTGGCGTGTGGACAGTGCACAGTACACCATGTCAGCCTGTCATAAAGGCTTCCACAGATCCTGGCCAGTTATTATTCTAAGTTTGCTGATGAATGGACCAAAGTTTTAAACAACCTCTTTAGTGATCCACGGAACTTGCATATACCCAGTTTATGTAGGACCATTGTGCAGTCGCATTGGTGCAAATGCAAGTAATAATGTAAGTGTCACTACAGAGAGAACTTGAAGCTTAAGAACCCCAAGGATTCAAAATCTGGACCAGTAGAATTCAAAGCTTATTGGGAAGCTATTTTAAACCCAACTACAGATACTCTACAGTACAACTAACAAAGCTTGAGACCTGATGAAAGAGACTACAGGCGTTCCTGAATCAAATCACAAACCTTTCTTACTGAGAAACCTCGGTTGAAAAGCAGCATCAAAATTGTTCCTTTCAATCTGTCATTGGCACTCTATAGTCACACGTTAAGAGGTAGCCTTAGGTGACTCAGATCTCCACTTGTTGCTCTTGGTGTCTGTTTGGTACATCCTCCTCTCGTCCACAGGGAAGATTGGGAGGTCACTGTGCATCAATCACGGAAGTGAGCCTCGATTCTATCCTACCCTGGCAGAGTGAATTGGAGCATTCCACTCTGCCTCAATCTACCTCCTCTCACAGATATTTTAAATGTCATTCTGACTACAGTCAGTTCATTAAATTCAGTTCTGCCAAATGTTAAGATGAAAGAAGTGATTTAAGAAGCTTAAGTGATTTATTCGTTGTCAGAGAACTTCAATGCTTTTCCCTGGTCTTTCTCACCAGGAATGACATCCTTTGCTTCAGATCTTCCTCCCCTTTCTCTCTCTTCCTCCCTTGAAGGTGGTGGCTCTTGTTGAGTTACGGATCCCCATGTGTCACTGCCCTCCAGCACCTCATACAAATGGCCACTTTTCACATGTGAGCGTTGATGGTCAGTTCTGACCACTTCTACGACCATTAGGGACGTCCAAGCTGGGCCTAGTGCTGTCCTCATTCCACATCTACACACATCAGTCCCAATTATAACTTAACCTGCCCAGCGAGGGTGGGCTGGCTTCTGGTCGGATGTCCGATTTACACTCTGCCCATTTTATGCTCCATTGACTTCAATGGAGAGTCCACCTGGAACACATCCTGTTGCCACTGGGCGGGTTAGGCAAAGATCGGGGCTATGCCGCGTCCAGGAGGAATTACCGGATAACGAGAAAGAATGGCAACTTTGGCTCAGTTCTGTTTTCTCCCCGCCTGCCTGTAAATGTAGGAGTCCTACCTACAGTGTCAGCTTGGCTCAGTCGGCAGTATTCCGCTCTGAGTCAGAAGGCTTTGGCTTTCTGCCCTCCTCTGGGACTTGAGCGCATACCCCAGGCTGATGCTCTGAGGGAGTGCCACATTGTCAGAGGTACAGCCTTTCAGTTGAGCCATTAAAATTAAGTCTTGTCTGCCTGTTCCTGTGTTTGGGCTGGATGTTAAAGATCCCATACACTAGTTTGAAGAAGAGCAGGGTGTTCTCCCAGTGTCCAGGCCAACAGCAGCTAATTCAGGAGAGACCAGTGACCCAAACTGAAACTCTGCCTTGGGTTGAAATCTTGCAGCGCAACATTAGTTAACCGGTTTGCATGAATTTACCTTTTCAGCTATCTTGACAAGGTCACTAACTTGTTTATTTTAAGTGTATTGACTAATATTGCACAGTGTGATCCCAGCCCCCTGCTATTCGGCACAGTATTAAACCAGACAACAAACATATCTGGCTGAAATTTGCAGGAAACTTGCGCCATTATTGAAACGTAAAAGTTCCAGGAAATAACTGAGATGAGGAGGAATTTCTTCACTCAGAGGGTTGTGAATCTTTGGAATTCTCTGCCCCAGAGGGCTGTGAATGCTGAGTCTTTGAGTATATTCAAGGCGGAGATCGATAGATTTTAGAACTCTAGGGCAATCAAGGGATATGGGGATAGTGCAGGAAAGTGGAGTTGAGGTCGAAGATCAGCCATGATCTCATTGAATGGTGGAGCAGACTCGAGGGGCCGAATGGCCGACTCCTGCTCCTATTTCTTATGTTCTTATGAATGGTCACTGAACTCAATGAGCTGTAGCGCTTCGAGTGTCCAACAAATCTTGGCGTAAGTTTATTGCGAGATGAACAAAGTGCACAAATGTCTGATTCATGGCCCATCCATTGAGCTGTCGGGGGAACTTTACCTTTCCGAACTCCAGTCTACAGTCAGGAACCTTACTGAACTGCACAGATCCTGACTGTAAATGATGATTCAACGGAAATTGTTTGCAGGTCCTGGGACTAGTGCTTAATTTGAAGCCTGTATATCAAGAACAGTAAAAATCCTTTGGGATTCACGGAGAGCAGATTCAAGCCTTGGACCATGCTGTATAAACAAAACAAATTGCTCTGTTTATCCCATTTTAAAAATTACTTCCTCTAACTTTCTTGCAGATTGCAGCAGCCTGTAGCTGTCACTGACGCTGTACAATAACATACTTAAAAGTATAGTGCTTCTATGGTCAAACTATCACTTTCCTAAAGTGTTACCACACATTCCCCTGCACATGCTCTCACTGGCAAGAGAGCCCAGTCAGCAGAGGTTTATCGAGGCTGCTCCCAATGGCTGACAGCTCGGGGGCTCCCCGGCCTGTGCTGGTTTAGCTGTTCTCTGCTGGGATACAACTGAGTTACCACACTTGGTCAAAGTGTCCCTGGGGTAGAGAGAGGAATAACCATAGAATCATGGATTGGTTACAGCACAAAGGGGGGCCATTCGGCCCGTCGGGCCCTTGCTGGCTCTCTGCAAGAGCACTTCAGCTGGTCCCGCTCCCCTGCCCTTTCCCCGTAGCCTTGCAGATTATTTTCCTTCAGGCACTTATCCAATTCCCTTTTGAAAGCCAGGATTGAATCTGCCTCCACCACCCTTTCAGGCAGTGCATTCCAGATCCTAACCACTCGCTGCGTAAAAAAGATTTTCCTCATGTCACCTTTGGTTCTGTTGCCAATCACCTTAAATCTGTGTCCTCTGGTTCTCGACTCATCTGCCAATGGGAACAGTTTCTCTCTATCTACTCTGTCTAGACCCATCATGATTTTGAACAACTTTTTGTGGGAGGGGCAGTACTGAGTGAGCGCTGCACTTTCAGAGGGGCTGTACTGAGGGAGTGCTGCACTGTCGGAGGGGCAGTACTGAGTGAGTGCTGCACTGTCGGAGGGGCAGTACTGAGGGAGCGCTGCACTGTGGGAGGGTCAGTACTGAGGGAGCGCCGCACTGTCGGAGGGGCAGTACTGACAGAGAGCTGCACTGTCGGAGGGGCAGTACTGAGGGAGCGCTGCACTGCGGGAGGGTCAGTACTGAGGGAGCGCCGCGCTGTCGGAGGGGCAGTACTGACAGAGAGCTGCACTGTCGGAGGGGCAGTACTGAGGGAGCGCTGCACTGTCAAAGGGGCGGTACTGAGGGAGCGCCGCAATGTCGGAGGGGCAGTACTGAGGGAGCGCCGCAATGTCGGAGGGGCAGTACTGAGGGAGCGCTGCACTGTCGGAGGGGCAGTACTGAGGGAGCGCTGCACTGTCGGAGGGGCAGTACTGATGGAGAGCTGCACTGTCGGAGGGGCAGTACTGAGGGAGCGCTGCACTGTCGGAGGGTCAGTACTGCGGGAGCGCCGCAATGTCGGAGGGACAGTACTATGGGAGCGCTGCACTGTCAAAGGGGCGGTACTGAGGGAGCGCCGCAATGTCGGAGGGGCAGTACTGAGGGAGCGCCGCAATGTCGGAGGGGCAGTACTGAGGGAGCGCTGCACTGTCGGAGGGGCAGTACTGAGGGAGCGCTGCACTGTCGGAGGGGCAGTACTGACGGAGAGCTGCACTGTCGGAGGGGCAGTACTGAGGGAGCGCTGCACTGTCGGAGGGTCAGTACTGAGGGAGCGCCGCAATGTCGGAGGGACAGTACTGTGGGAGCGCTGCACTGTCGGAGGGGCAGTACTGAGGGAGCGCTGCACTGTCGGAGGGGCAGTACTGAGGGAGCGCTGCACTGTCGGAGGGGCAGTACTGAGGGAGCGCTGCACTGTCGGAGGGGCAGTACTGAGGGAGCGCTGCACTGTCGGAGGGGCAGTACTGAGGGAGCGCTGCACTGTCGGAGGGGCAGTGCTGAGGGAGTGCTGCACTGTCGGAGGTGCCGTCTTTGGGGTGTGATGTTAAATTGAGGCCACAGCTGCCCTCTCAGGTGCATGTAAAAGATCCCATGCCAATATTCCAAAGAAGAGCAGGGGAGTTCTCCCCGGCGTCCTGGACCAATATTTATCCCTCCAGTAACATCACTAAAACAGATTACCTGGTCATTGCTGTTTGCGGGATCTTGCTGCATGCAAATTGACTGCTGCATTTCCCTGCATTGCAATAATGGCTACATTTTTAAAGTGCTTCATTAGCTGTGAAATACTTTGGGACGTCCTGAGGTCATGAAAGCTGCTGTATAAATTCTTTGGGGGGAAAATTCATATCCGGCCATTTTGGGGTGCTAACATCGCCTGAATGCTAACTTCAGCGCCAGTGAGACTGTGAAATTGAGTTTTAGCTCCCCAAGAGGGAAGTGGAGCGCTAAATCAAGTGCTTCGCACTGCTCTTAGGGTGCTAACGTCGGAGAGCGAGGCGCTGCCTTCAGTGCGCTACTCAAGTTCCAGCGCCGTCAATTACAAGTACTCAGACAGACTGGTGCCTTCCAGTTCTTAAAGGGGAGGGTCAATGATGCTGCACAGCCTCACTCTGATCATTGCTGCTTGTGAACTGGGCCTGCAAGGAGCTGCAAGCCTTCACACAAAGAAGCCATGGCTGACCAGAGGCCCAGACAGAGAGCTCGCTGGTTCAGCGACCAGGCTTTGGAGGCTCTGGTCACGGCCGTGGAACGCCGCCAGATAGTGCTCTTCCCGGACACTGGCAGGAGGCCATTGCCACAGGCCTTTAGGAGGATGTGGAGGGAGGTTGCCCAGCACGTGTCGGCCAGAAGTGTGGTCCACAGAACTCCCACCCAGTGCCAAAAAAAATTCAACAACCTCACTTGGGTGGCCAGGATGGGTACGTGCTTCAAAAAGCTCGACATGCCACCATCTCAACCTCACTCTGTGTACACACATCCCCAAAACTCACCCACCAACTATGCCCACATCTCCACACATCCACATCTCACGCCTTGCATACATTAACAGCTATTCAATTATGGTAGGCACATCTGCCAAACACATGGCTGCACAATCACTCACACACTGCTCACAACAGGAGGGAGCAGCTACGAACGGGAGGAGGTGAGGCGGACCTGCACCCCCTCACAGACCTGGAGGAGCGAGTGGGTCGCACTATTGCGACTCAGGTCGTGGGCGCTGTGGCTGTCGGAGAGGTCGACCCCCTTGGTATGTTCATCACCTCCCCCTGTTCTCTCATATCACTTCCCTCTCACACCACAAGCCTTTCCCATTTTCTATCTAAGTATACTGTCTCCATTCCTTGCTCCTTTCCTGCCCCCTCCCTTGACCTTAAACCCACTCTTGTGCCTTTATGTTTTCAGATAATCAGCCACTAAGTGACCAGCTTGTCCCTCAGCCTCCCAGTGGCAGTGACGTGGGAGAGGAGGAGGAACAACAAGTCAGAGCCTCACTGCCTGTGTCTCCCGAGGGCAAGAGGTCCAATAATAGGGTGACACGGTCGCTGGAAGGGAGCCTAGTGTAATGTATGTATCTTTAAGGGGAGAACTACTTTTTACAGCTCCTGTATACTGTAGTAGCGGCAGTGACCACACCTGTATATAAACCCTGAGTAGTGATCTGTATAGTTAGTTCGAGAGTAACCCTCATTCAGTAAACACCTGTTTAATTGTTCCCTGCAGTCTGTTGTCTGATTATTGAAGGACACAACATTAAGATACACGGATCTAACATTGGCGACGAGCAGATTCGAACCTACCTGCAACTCTGCATCACCTCCCAGGAATTCGCTCCTGGAGAACAGTGGAAGAAGGTCGAGTCCAGAAGCACGGGCGTCGACCACGGGCAACCGCCTAGTCATCCAGCGGAGATTTGAGCATCGCAGGGGAGGCTGTCGAGAGCCAGGCTTGGCTTTCCAGTCACGGTGGTCCAGCGAAATGGGCTGGCAACAGGTACTGGGCAGACCCTTCCCGGACAGCGATGGGCTAGAGCCCGACCGAGCGGCACAGAAAAAGGCCAAGCAGCGTCGACGGGGGAGAGAGAGAGGGCAGAGCGCACAGGGCGCAGCCGGTGTTCAGGACCGAGCGGCGTCAACGGGGGAGAGAGATGAGAGAGAGCAGAGCGCAGCCGGTGTTCAAGGGCCGAGCAGCATCAACGGGGGAGAGAGGCGCGCAGGAAAACGCGAGGCGCTGCCATTGCCATGAGGACCACAGGGAGCGGCGTTGGCAGCAGCGCAGGAGCAGCGCATGAAACCCACGGGGCGTTGCCATTTGCCACGAGGACCGCCGAGAGCGGCGTTGGTAGCAGCGCGGGAGACGCCATTTTAAGCCGCAGCGAGGAAGAAAGGAAAGCACGGGAGAAGCCATTTTAAGCCAGTCTAACCACACCCAAAAATGCCGAAGAGTGGCAGTATCACAGCGTTCGACAATGAAGTCAAAGATTGGATGACATATGTCGAACGCATAGAAGTATACTGCAAGGCGAATGAAATGCCAGATGACAAGAAAGCGCTGGTATTGTTGAATTCAATGGGTGCCAAAACGTATGGCTTACTACAAAACCTAGTAACCCCAGAGAAGCCAGTGGAAAAGGATTTTGAAAACATAGTGTCAATCCTACAGGACCACTTAAACCCCACACTGCTGCTGATAGCAGAAAGATTTAAGTTTCACAAAAGGAACCAGCATAAAGATGAAAGTAATGCTGAGTATTTAACGGAACTGCGCAAGCTATCGAAACACTGCCAGTTTGGAACGGGACTAGCAGATACTTTAAGGGACAAGTTTGTGTGAGGGCTTCAAAGTGAAGGAACCCAGAAACGGCTTATATCAGAAAAGGATCTTGTAAGATTCGAAATTTTTCATTATATAATCACACGAGACAACAGGATTAATAACACAGCTTTATTGACCAAAAGAAGCTTGTACAGATAAAACCTTTGATAAAAGGGCGCACAAAATGGCCGCCGGACCTCGTGATCAGTTTCTTGGACCATTTGATTTCTGTTACTGCAAGCCAGACAGGCTTGTGGATTGAGAACAGTAAGCCCGCGAAAGCCAGTATCGGGAAACCGAAACTCAGGGAAATGGGCATACATATTCAATTGGATTCTAAGTACAAGACAGTTTCAGGCAAACAGGATGGGGCCCATCAAGATATGGGCGGACAATGCATGAACACTTAAACCCATTTAATGTACAAAGGAAAAACCGTTTAACAGCCATCAAGGGAAATCTCCAGACCGATCAATATGCGAACCGAGTTACGGTGACAAAGTAAAAGACATTATCGGCCAGGAAGGTCAGTTAAAGCTATCACCGGCTCCCGTTACAAGACAAAGCGCCCCTGCAGAGATTTCTGCCCGCCAAAATTATTACAAAGACTAGACTATGATCTGGCGGGAGATAAGGCTGGCCCAAAAGGGTATAACTATGGATTTTGAAAAGTCCATCAGCGCCTCTTCTACCTCGGTAGCTTCGGAATTCGATCAGGACGTTTCGGACGGACATTTCGGAAAGGACAACGTGGTCGGTGTTCAGCCAGACAAGGCTCGGCTGCGACGAGAAGACGACGAGGGTGGCCCGGGTACCGTTGTCGGGAGATCATCGACGACCCAGGCCGAAGAAGAAGACACCCTCGGGAAAAAACGACGATCCAGGCCGGAGGGAAAGGACATTCCGGGCCTAGCACTTCCGTGCCTCAACATCCCATTCTCGAGGTGTTTTCCTGTTCCATGAATCCAAATCCACAACAGACTTAGTGGATTCCAGCCATGACGAGCGCTGACCGAGGCTGTGTCCACTGTCTCATCGCCTGAGAGAGAGAGAGAGAAAAACAAGCTGCGCCAGAAGTTTCCAAATCCACGTGACGACGGAAAGCTGTGCCAAAAGGCTGCGAACCCCTCCTTTTCGCGAGTTTGAAAGTGGTGAGCATGATCCCGAGTTCCTCAAGTCGAAACTTAGTTTAGGTATAAGGGGAGGGAGAGGGTAAGGGTAATCGTAATGTGTTTCCCCTTTTTCGATGTGCCGTGTGTTTCCCATTTCCATGGAATCAAGTTTATAGATATGTGCATGCTTGTAGTCGCTTTGATTTGTGCTTATGATATGTATTTTGTAATGCTGCAAACTGTTTAATAATAAAAGCATCCATTTCGTGCTATTCAACCTGGTCTATTGAGTCTTTCTCTGCACTACAGTTCCCTGCACCTAAGTCCAAGGTCTAGAACCGTAGGGAAGAGTGGGTCGAACCACTCAAGGGTAATTATTGCACGAAGCCTGGTAGGGGACCAGAACGAGCAAGAGAAACCCCCTACAATCTTATGCTGGACAAGGCTTTCAGCATTGCAGTATCACACGAAGCAGCAGCACGGGGCGCTGCAGAGATACAATGGAGACCGCAAGAATATGGCACAAATGAAATGTCATACGGAACAGTGAAGTGCTATCGCTGCGGCAGAACAACACACGACCATAATGATTGCTGGTTCAACGACAAAGTGTGCAGACAGTGTGGAAAAGTAGGACACATAGCAAGAGTCTGCAGGTCAGGAAAGAAAACCAGCAGCAAGAAATCTCCACAGGAGAAGTACAAGAAGGTACATAAGGTGACGGCGAGTAGTTCAGATGAACAGAAGAGTGATACAGACTCTGGAAGCAAGGAGCTGGGTTGTCTGAAACTACATAATGTGATCAAAATGAAGGATCACCAAACTATCTGGGTCACGCTCAAGATAGCAGGAGTCCAAGTGAAAATGGAATTGGACACAGGATCAGCCCTAACAGTCATAAACCGAAGGGACTACAAGCGGCTATTCTCACATATACCCTTGAGAGATGCAAAGATTGTCTTGAAGACGTACACGGGGCAAAAAGTCTACCCCAAAGGAAAAATAAGGGTGAACGTTATATATAACAGCAAGGAAACACCAAAAATGGACCTATATGTATTGCCAGATGAAGGACCACCACTACTAGGACATGAATGGATCCGGAAGATACAGCTAGATTGGCATTCCATACAGGCACTGACTGTGGCTGACAAAAAGGATGACGACGTCACACCTGGGTGACTGTCAAAGATCCTAACTGACGCAAAAGAAGTGTTCCAGCAAGGACTCGGAACACTAAAAGGCATGACAGCGGTGAATAAAATTGAAGAAAACGCAAGCCCAAAATTTTTTATGGCCAGACCGGTACCTTATGCGATCCGCCCAGCCGTCGAAGCAGAGCTGGAGAGTCTGGAACGTTCAGGTGTACTGTCCAAGGTAGACTGGAGCGAGTAGGCTACACCCATCGTCCCTGTGATGAAAAAGTCGTTGAGCAGCACGCCTGGGGAACCAAAGAAAGTTCGCATCTGTGGGGTCTTTAAGGTAACAGTGAACCCGGTCCTTCACACCGTACAATATCCACTTCCGCGGATTGAAGATATTTTCGCCTCGCTATCTGGAGGGAAACGCTTCACTAAGATTGATCTGGCCCAGGCGTATCTGCAAATGGAGGTAGAAGAAGCATAAAAAAAATACCTCACAATCAACACCGATAAAGGTCTCTACCAATACAACCGGCTGGTATTCAGGGTAGCATCAGTTCCGGCTATTTGGCAGAGGGCAATGGAACAAGTCCTGCAAGGGATCCCAGGGACCCAGTGTTATTTGGACGACATCCTGGTCACGGGCGAAAATGACAGAGATCACCTTGCCAACCTGGAGCAGGTGCTCACTAGATTGCAGGAATATGGGCTCCGAGCTAACCGCCCCAAATACGAGTTTTTTAGAAAACAGATCTCGTATTGTGGCCACGTTATCGATAAAGAGGGGTTACATAAGTCCCCAGAGAAGATTGAGGCAGTAGTCAAGGCTCCAGCACCGGAAAATGTGTCACAACTGAGGTCGTTCCTCGGGCTGGTAAACTACTACCATAAGTTCTTGCCAAATTTGTCTACAATACTACACCCACTGAACACCCTACTGCAAACTGGGGTGCCATGGAAGTGGAGTGATGAATGTAGACGAGCTTTCCAGAAGAGCAAAACACTAATCACATCGAAAGAGGTATTGGCCCATTACAACCCGGCATTACCAATTTGGTTGGTATGTGATGCGTCACCCTACGGCATTGGAGCGGTGCTGTCGCGCAAATTCTCGGACGGCTCAGAGAGGCCAAGAGCCTTTGCGTCACAATCACTAAACTCAGCCGAGCGTAACTACGCCCAGATTGACAGGGAGGCCCTCCGCCTAGTGTGGGGAGTGAAAAGGTTCAATCACTATCTGCACAGGCAGAAGTTCACCTTGCTGACTGACCACCAACCACTTGTCTCCATCTTTAATCCAAAGAAGGGCGTTCCGGTGATGACTGCACAACGGCTACAAAGATGGTCCCTTTTTCTAGGGGTACACCAATATGAAATCGAGTATAAGGGCACGAAACAGCATGGAAACGCTGATGGGCTATCACGCCTGCCACTGCCTACTGCGGAGGAAGCACCAGCAGTGGATCCTGTCGAAATATTTCATTCGACTATAATTGAATGCTTGCCAGTAACTAACGCTGGTATAGAGAAGGAGACCCGAAATGACCCGACACTGTCTCGGGTATATGATTTGACGGTGAAGGGATGGCCAGCATATGGTGACTCACTGTTGCCAGCATTCTCATCCAGAAGAGAACAGCTGTCAGTATGCCAGGGGACCTTGATGTGTGGATCCTGAGTGGTAATTCCACCCAAGTTAAGGGAGAGAGTGCTCAATGAGCTTCACGAAGTTCATCTGGGAGGGGTGAAAATGAAAAGCCTTGCTAGGGCTCATGTGTGATGGCCGGGGATCAATCAGCAAATCGAGGACCTGACAAAGAGTTGCTCAGAATGCCAGAAGGTCCAAAATGCACCACCACATGCCCCTCTACACCCATGGGAGTGGCCCTCAACTCCATGGCAACGGGTGCATATTGATTTTGTTGGTCCATTCATGGACTCAATGTTTTTAATAGCCGTGGATCCGCACTCAAAATGGCCTGAGGTGATCAAAATGTCCTCCACCACCACGGAGAAAACTATTGCAGTCCTACGGACCATTTTTGCCGGGAACGGCTTGCCAGAGCAGATTTGCTCTGATAACGGACCACAGTTTGTGTCCGAAGAGTTCCGGAGGTTCTTGAAAAAGAATGGGGTCAGGCATTACACATCCGCCCCGTATCATCCAGCCACAAATGGATTGGCTGAGAGGTTCGTACAAACCTTTAAGAAGGCAATAAAAGCTATGTACAATGACAACATTCCGCTGCAGCACAAGGTGGACAATTTCCTGTTCGCCTACCGGAATGCGACACATGCAGTCACCAACCAGGCCCCAGCCATGATGTTCTTTGACCGAAGGTTAAGATCTCGCCTGGATTTGCTCAGACCAAATGTACGAAGAGATGTTGAGAGTAAGCAATTCCAGCACATCCATGAGAAGCCAATAAGGAGCTTCAATGTAGGGCAACCAGTCTTGGCCCGTGACTACCGAACAGAAAAATGGCAGCCAGGAATGATATGCACACGGCAGGGCCCACTAATGTACACAGTGGACATTGGGGAGAGCATCGTGAGACGCCATGCTGACCAGATCCTAGAGTCACAGGAACAAGTCAACCCCATGCCTCGCCCATACGTACCTGGTGATGAACCCAACGTACAGGTAGCATCTACCCCAGAAACAGTAGCATCGGAAGCTGATGAACCAACCGACGACAGGGGGCCAGAATCGCCTCCGCACCAAGAGCAAGACACTCGGGAAAGGCGCTATCCAGAAAGGATCGGGAAGGCTCTCCAAAGACTGAATTTATAAATAGACTATTTTCAGCTAATGTTGCATGTTATAAGTGTTAATTATAATTAGTTTGATATTTAATTGTTAAATGTGTGTTATGGTTCTGTTAATCTGAAAGGGGAGGAATTGTAATGTATGTACCTTTAAGGGAGAGAACTACTTTTTACAGCTCCTGTATACTGTAGTAGCGGCAGTGACCACACCTGTATATAAACCCTGAGTAGTGATCTGTATAGTTAGTTCTAGAGTAACCCTCATTCAGTAAACACCTGTTTAATCGTTCCCTGCAGTCTGTTGTCTGATTATTGAAGGACACAACATTAAGATACACGGATCTAACACCTAGTACATGGGCCTGGTGTGAGTGGAGCTCCGGGACCCAGTGGACTGCAGCAAGACCAGGGGGAAAGGGAAGCCTGGGGGCCATCTCCCCGGAGGGTGAGTGCATGCACGAGTTCTGCTGCACATGGCTCAGATGAGGATGTCGATGTGGAGGTGTTGACCAGATGGGCGATGGGCATGCACACCGAGCTCATGGGTGCAATGGCAAGGGTGCCCAAGAGCATGGATGCACTGGCAAGGAGCGTGGAGGAGTCCACCTCCAACATTGCTCTCAGCTCTGCTCGCATCATCGAGCCCATCCTTGGCAGTTTGCAAAGGTTGGTCGACTCGCAGGGAGACCGTGCGGACCCAGACCTCATGTTGCGTGTAATGGGTGAGGTGGCAGCAGCTATTGCAGCACAGGCCGAGGCAACGCAATGGCTTAGTGCTGGAATGGAGTCAGTTGTTGGTGCCATCCAGTTTCAGACTGCTCTCCTGCAATCTCAGATCGATGTCACACAAGCGCTGACTGCTGCTTTCCTCATTGGGTCGTCCACAGTCCACGGGGGATCACACAGTGCCGCAGCAGGCCAGCAATCTGTGCTCAAGCAGATTGCACCGGATGCTGAGGTTCTGCCCCGGGAGAGTGGCAGTGTGTCGGTCGAGCAGGAAGGTGCTGTCCTCTCTCAGGATGACAGCATTCCTGCTCCCACCACTGCCACTCCCCCATTGCACTTGGCGCAGCCTGTAACCCAGCCAGCTCAGACTGTTGCCGCCCATGCAGAGTTGGTGCAGTCTGCAGCCGGTGATAGGGGCTGCGAGCTGGCTGTAATGATGTGGTTGTTCTGCGCAAAGGCCATGTGCTATCTCATTGATTGGAAGCGCTGTGTAATGAGGCGATCAAGAACGGCCCAAGCAAGATTGAGTGCCTCCCTCCTCCATTGCTGCTGCTCCTCCTCCTCTTCATCCTCCTCCTTTCCCTCTTTCTCCTCCCTGAGGTGGACCTGCAATCCCTGGTGGCAATGGCTGGGCCCTCAGAATGGCCAGGGTGTGCTGCACAACAATGAAAAGGGAGACTTGGTCAGGGGATACTGCAGGGCTCCTCCAGAGCAGTCAAAGCAGCGGAACCATTGCTTTAGCACCCCGATAGTCTGTTCGATTAGGTTCCTGGTGGCGCTATGTCTCTCATTGTATGCGTGCTGAGCAGGAGTGTTGGGGTTGTGGAGGGGTGTCATTAGCCAGGTGGCGAGTGGCTACCCCTTGTCTCCGAGCAGCCAGCCGCGAGCTTCATGTGGTGGGTGGAACAGTGCTGGGACACCAGTCTGTCACAGGATTAATGCATCGTGGCTGCTGCCAAGATAGCGGGCATTGACGGTGAGGATGCGCTGTCAGTGGTCGCACACCAACTGAACGTTTGGTTCTGTGCAATGAGACAGGATTAATTAAAAATGTCCTAGTAAAGGATCCCCTTGGAATGAGTGACCATAACATGGTTGAATTCCATATTCAAGTAGAGGGTGAGAAGGTTGGATCTCAAACAAGCGTGCTGAGCTTGAATAAAGGAGACTATGAAGGTATGAGAGCAGAATTGATTAGAGTGGACTGGGAAAATAGATTAAAGTGTAAGACGGTACACCATCAGTGGTGTACATTTAAGGAGTTATTTTACAACTTCCAAAAAATATATATTCCACTGAGGAAAAAAGGGTGTAAAAGAAAAGATAGCCATCCGTGGCTAAGTAAAGTAATTAAGGATAGTATCCGACTAAAAACAAGGGCATATAAGGTAGCCAAATCTAGTGGGAGGATAGAAGATTGGGAAGTCTTTAAAAGACAGCAAAAAATAACTAAAAGATTGATTAAGAAAGGGAAGATAGATTATGAAAGTAAATTAGCAAAAAATATAAAAACAGGTAGCAAAAGTTTCTATAGTTATATCAAAAGAAAAAGGGTGGCTAAAGTAAATGTTGGTCTCTTAGAGGATGAGACTGGGAAATTAATGGTGGGAAAAATGGAGATGGCAAAAACGCTGAACAAATATTTTGTATCAGTCTTTATGATAGAGGACACTAAGAATATCCCAACACTGGACAAACAGGGGGCTCCAGGGGGAGAGGAGCTAAATACAATTAAAATCACTGAAGAAGTGGTACTTGGTAAAATAATGGGACTTAAGCCGGATAAATCCCCTGGACTTGATGGCTTACATCCTAGGGTCTTGAGGGAAGTGGCGGTAGGGATTGTGGATGCATTGGTAATAATTTTCCAAAACTCCCTGGACTCGGCAAAGGTCCCGGCAGATTGGAAAACTGCTAATGTAACACCCTTATTTAAAAAGGGTAGTAGGCAGAAGGCTGGAAACTATAGACCTGTTAGCTTAACATCTGTGGTTGGTAAAATGTTAGAGTCCATTATTAAGGAGACAGTAACGGGACATTTGGATAAACATAATTTAATAGGACAAACTCAGCATGGTTTCATGAAGGGGAAGTCATGTTTGACAAATTTGCTTGAGTTCTTTGAGGAAGTAACATACAGGGTGGATAAAGGGGAACCAGTGGACGTAGTGTATTTAGACTTCCAAAAGGCATTTGACAAGGTGCCACACAAAACATTATTGCTCAAGATAAAAAATCACAGGATTGGGGGTAATATTCTGGCGTGGGTGGAGGATTGGCTCTTTAACAGAAAGCAGAGAGTTGGGATAAATGGTTCATTCTCAGACTGGCAATCAGTAACTAGTGGTGTTCCGCAGGGGTCAGTGCTGGGTCCCCAACTCTTTACAATCTATATTAACGATTTGGAGGAGGGGACCGAGTATAACATATCAAAGTTTGCAGATGATACAAAGATGGGAGGGAAAGTAGTGAGTGAGGAGGACATAAAAAACCTGCAAAGTGACATAGACAGGCTAAGTAAGTGGGCAGAGATTTGGCAGATGGAATACAATACTGGAAAGTGTGAGGTTATGCACTTTGGCAGGAAAAATCATAGAGCAAGTTATTATCTTAATGGCAAGAAACTGGAAAGTACTGTAGTACAAAGGGATCTGGGGGTCCTGGTGCACGAAACTCAAAAAGTTAGTTTACAGGTGCAGCAAGTGATCAAGAAGGCCAATGGAATGTTGGCTTTTATTGCTAGGGGGATAAAATATAAAACAGGGAGGTATTGCTGCAGTTATACAAGGTATTGGTGAGACCGCACCTGGAATACTGCATACAGTTTTGGTGTCCATACTTAAGAAAAGACAAACTTGCTCTCGAGTCAGTACAAAGAAGGTTCACTCGGTTAATCCCGGGGATGTGGGGGTGGTCATATGAGGAGAGGTTGAGTAGATTGGGACTCTACTCATTGGAGTTCAGAAGAATGAGAGGTGATCTTATTGAAACATATAAGATTGTGAAGGGGCTTGATCGGGTGGATGCAGTGAGGATGTTCCCAATGATGGATGAAACTAGAACTAGGGGGCATAATCTTAAAATAAGGGGCTGCTCTTTCAAAACTGAGATGAGGAGAAACTTCTTCACTCAGAGGGTGGTAGGTTTGTGGAATTTGCTGCCCCAGAAAGCTGTGGAAGCTACATCATTAAATAAATTTAAAACAGAAATAGATAGTTTCCTAGAAGTAAAGGGAATTAAGCGTTACGGGGAGCGGGCAGGAAATTGGACATGAGTCTAGGTTCGGAATGGTCATGGCCCTGTGGGTAGTGAGCGGGCCCAGGGTCGTGTAGCCTGGTTCTGCTCCTACTTCTTGTGTTCTAATTCTGTGTTAGATTTCAGGAGATGGTTTTATTCCTGTTTCTGGCTGGGGTGGAGATCGCCTTTACAGAAGGTAAGTACTGTAGAAAATATAGGGACAGAGTGATCTCCTGGAAGAGTTTCGATCGCCTAGATGGGTCGGAGAGGAATTTCCCAGATTTTTTCTCCCAAGTTGGCCATTGGGTTTTTTATCTGGATTTTCGCCTCTCCCGGGAGATCACATGGGTTCGGGTGGGATGGAGAGTGATAGAAGATTTGATGTTAGGATCAGATCAGCCATGATCTTATTGAATGGTGGAGCAGGCTCGAGGGGCCGATTGGCCTACTCCTGCTCCTATTTCTTATGTTATGTTCTTATGTTCAGAGCGTGGTAGCCTTTGCGGTTGCGGAACACCTCTGTATTGTAATGAGGTGCCTGCAATGCCACATGGGTGCAGTCAGTGGCGCCCTGAACCATGGGGAAGCCCGCTATCCTTACAAAGCCACATGAGCGTTCGTCCTGCTTCTCTCTGGTGATGGGGAATGAGATGTACTCCCTTCTCCTTCTGTAGAGAGCATCTGTGACCTCCCAGATGCAGCAATGGGCGGTGAACTGTGAAACATTTGCAATATCCTGAAAAGTGTGAGGTGATGCATTTTTGGGAGGACTAACAAGGCAAGGGAATACACAATGAATGGTAGGACCCTAGGAAGGACAGAGATCAGAGGGACCTTGGTGTGCATGTACATAGATCCCTGAAGGCAGCGGAGCAGGTAGATAAGGTGGTTAAGAAGGTATGTGGGATACTTGCCTTCATTAGCCGAGGCATAGAATATAAGAGCAGGGAGGTTATGATGGAGCTGTACAAAACACTAGTTAGGCCACAGCTGGAATACTGTGTGCAGTTCTGGTCACCACACTATAGGAGGGATGTGATTGCATTGGAGAGGGTGCAGAGGAGATTCACCAGGATGTTACCTGGGCTGGAGCGTTTCAGCTATGAAGAGAGACTGGACAGGCTGGAGTTGTTTTCCTTAGAGCAGAGAAGGCTGAGGGGGGGACATGCTTGAGATGTCCAAAATTATGAAGGGCATAGATAGGGTAGATAGAAAGGAACTTTTCCCCTTAGTAGAGGGGTCAATAACCAGGGGGCATAGTTTCAAGGTAAGGGGCAGGAGGTTTAGAGGGGATTTGAGGAAAAACTTTTTCACCCAGAGGGTGGTTGGAATCTGGAACTCACTGCCTGAAAGGGTGGTAGAGGCAGGAACCCTCACAACATTCAAGAAGCATTTAGATGAGCACTTGAAATGCCATAGCATACAAGGCTATGGACCAAGTGCTGGAAAATGGGATTAGAATAGACAGGGCGTGATGGCCGGTGTGGACACGATGGGCCGAAGGGCATCTTTCTGTGCTGTATAACTCTATGATTCTATGAACATCCACTGTTGAAGCCTGGAATAAGCCGCTAGCATAGAAATTGAGAGCGACTGTGACCGTCACTGCCATTCAGAGAGACGTCCTGGTCCTGAGCTGAGGCTGGAGGTCTGGCTGCAGGAGGTGGCAGAGCTCTGTGACCACCTCCTTGCTGAAGCGGAGCCTTCTAAGGCACTGCTCCTCTGAGAGATGAATGTAGGAGAAGTGCTCCCGGAATACCCTGGGAGGGTAAGGCCTCCTGTTGCGAGGTCTGTCGGCCCTCCTCCTACCTCTGGCCACATTTGGTGATTTCTGTCTCTGCAGCCGTTGCCTCCGATGGAGTTGCCGGAGGGCGAGGTGGCGTGTCAGTACAGCACCCATAAATAAGAGAAAAGAGGAGGTAAAAATGTTCAGAGCGATACAAGTGAAGAAACTGTTAGAGCAGCAACAAAGCAAAGATGGAGAAACTGTGAACGCAGCCAAAACACTGTCTGACCTCCCAATGACCCAGTGAGTGGTTCCTTTAAATCGCGTCCCGGGAGCAGCAATCCCAGGTATCAACGTTTACTATTTTGGTTGTTCTCAGTGCCAGGCGGTAAGTCAGGGGAAGTGACTGAATTTCGCATCCAGGGTGCGTTGCACACTCATTGACATCACGGACTGAGCGGCGCTAGAGAGCCAGCCGCTAAATGCCGACTGAATTTCGTGGGCGGCGTTGGAATCGCTGCACCCGGGCGATAAGCCCTTAGCGCCCTGCCCAGGCGCTAACAGGAGGCGCTAAAGGTACCGAAGGCTCGCTTGAAGACTTGCCACTTGGGTGAGGTGTTACATGGTTCCAGGCACCCTGACAGAGTCAGTGTCTGCAGGAGAGGAGGGGCAGATTGGTCAGGAAAATAACTGAGGACCTTGGGGAGTGAATGGAAGTGGCAGCGTTAGGTGTTGGAGGAAACATTCTTCACCAGGACATGTCAGTTCCGCTGCACTGCAACAATGCAAAGTGGTTTTGTCTTCACACTGACACAGACCGTGTAGTGTAAGTGGGGATTTACACAAATCCTGGCAGCTTCCTACAGATGATCTTCAGGAGAGAGCAGCTGCAGTATAATTAGGTTGTTCCACGAGAAATTTTTTAATTTAATTTTTAAAGTGCTTGGCTGTTGGACAATCAACTATCCCAAACTCAAGCTCTTTAAAATGAGATTTAAAAAATTCCCTTCAAACTAGCTCTTTTCTAGCATTCAATATAAGCAACAGTTGGAGGCCAGTGAGTGGAGCTTTGTGTATGGATGCCGGCTGCAGAGCATTGCACAGCCAGCAGTAGAACTGAGATCATTTGGCTCCAAGTAGCTAAATGTAGTGCATCAGGACTTGTGGGAAAGTGTCGACTAACAGAATGGAACAGAACCGTCTGGGCGAAAAACCTCAAAGAATGGGAATGAAAAAAGAGAAGGCGAAAGAGCGAGATGAAGAAGAAGGAAAAGAAGAGAGGGGGAGAGGAAAGAGGGAAAGGAAAAAAGATAAGGAGAAGGGATAGAGAAAGGGAAGAAAGAGAGAGCAAAAGAGAGAGAAAGGGATAGATAAAGGAAAGGTGAAAAAGGAGGGGGGACAGTGTTGTGTATGTAATATGTGTGCTACTTTGAACCTATGGACAGGACTGCACTACTTGTTGGGCGTAGTGATACGCAGTACCACTCCTGGCCATAGGGGTATAAATAGTACTGTGGGTACTGATCCCCCTCAGTTCCCGCCTGTGGGCATGAAGTAAAGACCTATGTATAGTCCCTACCTCCAACCAGTAAAGACCTGTTTGAGTTATACGTTTAAGTCTTTGTGTTAATTGTTCAATACAATACACATACTTAACACTGGCGACGAGTCAGGTTCTTACCCTGCGGCAGTTGAAGAGAGGTTTCAAACATCACCACCCCACTAGAAGCGACAGGCTTTAGGACTCTGAAGCCTCCATCAGCGACTGAGCACTGGAGTGCAGCAAACATCCTGGCAGCTTCCAGCGACTGACAGAAGTCTTTCTGCAGTTTCCTTGTTCAACCTAGGTGGTGGGGTAAGCCGTGCAGTGTTGGCTGCAAAGACAGGGCTGGGGAAGTTGGAGAAGATAAGGGCGATCGCAATCCCTGATAAGAGCCGCGGTGAAACGCGCGAGCGGGTAAGCCAGAGGCCGGGAGCCGCTTCAAGTGCGAGGCGCAGCGCGGGCCAGCGATCGGAACCAAATATAAGGGCCGCACTCGGGGGCTGAAGGGAGACGGCGTCGGGGGACGGGTGAAGACCGCCAAGCGCGGGAAAACCGCCATTTTGTGGGCGGAGGACGACGGCAAGAGCGGGAAGCCGCCATCTTTGATAACAAGTAAACAAAATAAAATCTGAGAAATTGCAAATCTACAATGCCTAAACACGGGAATATTAGCACCTTTGATAGTGACCTCGAAGATTGGGCCATATATGTTGAAAGAGTAAAAAATTATTGTAAGGCCAATAAAATTCATGACCAAGATAAAGCTCTAACATTATTAAATTTAATGGGTGCGAAGACATACGGGCAATTGAAATGCCTGTTATCACCAGATGAACCGGCGGATAAGACGTTCGATGAGATTGTTACTGTCCTGAAAGATCATCTAAACCCCACGCCGCTGATGCTAGCGGAACGATTTAAATTTTACGACAGAAGGCAGCTACAGCATGAAAGCAATGCTGATTATTTGCTGGAATTGCGTAAATTAGCGAAATATTGCCAGTTTGGAACGGGACTGACAGAGGCACTTCGAGACAAATTTGTGTGTGGTTTATTTAAACAGGATACACAAAAGCGACTGCTCGAGGAGAATGAGCTGACGCTTGAGAAGGCGGTCACTATGGCAGCAGCACACGAAGCTGCAGCGAGAGGCACAGCAGTAATGCAGCTACGGTCACCGGAGCTCAGTGCACACAAATTGGGTGTGAGTTCTGGCAAATGTTATCGTTGTGGAAAGACAACGCATGATCAGAACCAGTGTTGGTTTAAAAACCAAGAATGTAGAACTTGTGGTAGGCTTGGACATATAGCTAGAGTATGCAGGTCAGGGAAGAAGACCAGCAACAAGAAGTCACCGCAAGGAAAATACGCAAAGGTACACAAGGTGACCGAACAGGAGTCCGATTCAGACGCTAGCAGTAATGAACTGGCTAGCTTAAGAGTACTCAACGCTGGTAAGGGTGCAGACCTCCAGACAATTTGGGTCACTCTTCAGATAGAAGGAGTCCAAGTAAAACTGGAATTGGACACTGGATCGGCATTGACGGTCATAAATAAGAAAGATTACGGAAAGTTATTCCAACATATTCCCCTACAGGATACGGGGATTATATTGAAAACATACACGGGGCAAAGAGTGTACCCCATCGGGAAAATAGAGGTTGCAGTGGTCCACAAGGGCGAAGACAGTCAAATAATGGACTTATATGTGATATCTGAAGGAGGTTCTCCACTACGAGGACGGGAGTGGATTAGGAAAATGAATATGGACTGGCATTTCCTACAAACAATAACGAGTGAGAACTCGGTGAAGATAGTCGGCCCAGACTCTGGAACGGATGATGGTAAGCCCAACTCAGGTGCAAAAGACAAAGTTTCAGCACAGAATTCCACTGAGCAACAACAACATAGTTTAACTGTGGATTCTGAGTCTGGCAAGTCTACTGATGTGCCCATTTCTGAGGGACACCGGGCTCGAACTCAACTCCATTTCAAACTACAACAGCAATTAGAACAAATGCTTCGCCGTTGTGAGCAAGAGTTGAATGCAACGAAAGAGTTCTTTGATATAGAGTTGGAGAATCTGGAAAGACAACAGAAGCAGCTGATGGAGAAAATGGAGCAGGAGCACACAAAACGTCTGATGTCAGAGGAGTTAACGGTCAGCCAACTCCTGCACATGCTGAAGGACAGGACTCTGAAATGGGAAAAACTTGAACACGAACTTCAATATTCAAACGAAAGGGGTTCGGAGCTCTCAAAGGTTATTGGAAGAGCTGAGGTGGCAACACAGACTGAGATGACTGCAACAGAGCAGCCCTTGGATGCCAAAAGTACGCTGACTCACGTCAACGTAGAACAACAGACCGCTGAAACAGCTGCTCCGGTAGAGGGATTGAATAGTCCGATCAATCAATCTCCAAAAGAAGTTGAAGTAGTAAAATCTCAAATGAGGTCATTAGTAAACGACTTGCTGAAAGCCCAGAAAAAGCTGGATGAAGAGGTACGCATGAAGAAGTCTCTTCAGGAAAGATGTCTGGACTTGGAACAAAAGCTGGCTAACGCCCAGCTGGGTATGGAGGAAATAGAAGACGCTCTCGCTGGCCTAGATCAGGACGACACCGAATATTACTATGTCCTGTCCTGCCCAACTTGTAACTTCGACTCCCACCATACAGAAATCATGGAGGAGCACCGAAAGTCTACGGAACATCGGGAGAAGGTGGCTCTACTACGGAAAAAGGAGGGAGAGAAGGAGGAACTGCGCATGCAGCTGGCAGCTGACAGTGGAGCCCAGAGAGTCTCCAAGAAGCAGAAAAGGAAAAGTCGAAACAGAAGATGACCCATCTGAACCATTATTACCTCTACCAGATCACACACGTGGTCCCTCCGAACGGAGCCAATTCAGTTCGGAAGTTCAAACTGTTAAATCCATGGAAGGACTATTGAATGAGTCACTCCAGCAACGTGAACCGACTCCACCACAGAGATTGAATCTGTGAACTGTTTTCCGCAGAGACTGAATCTGTGATCTGTTTTGACATGAAGTTATCTATGTATCTATGTTATTCTGTTATGTAAACCTGAAGTTATATATGTATATATGTTATTACGTTATGT
This sequence comes from Somniosus microcephalus, assembly GCF_052327205.1. Classification (NCBI taxonomy): domain Eukaryota; kingdom Metazoa; phylum Chordata; class Chondrichthyes; order Squaliformes; family Somniosidae; genus Somniosus; species Somniosus microcephalus. Next base: position 3,848,617 of record NC_141004.1, read on the forward strand.
TAAATGGGGAGATGACTGTAAAGCTAGGAAGGGAGGAATGTTGTGTATGTAATATGTGTGCTACTTTGAACCTATGGACAGGACTGCACTACTTGTTGGGCGTAGTGATACGCAGTACCACTCCTGGCCATAGGGGTATAAATAGTACTGTGGGTACTGATCCCCCTCAGTTCCCGCCTGTGGGCATGAAGTAAAGACCTATGTATAGTCCCTACCTCCAACCAGTAAAGACCTGTTTGAGTTATACGTTTAAGTCTTTGTGTTAATTGTTCAATACAATACACATACTTAACAGACAGAGAAAGGGAAGGAGAAGGAAAGCAAAAGAGGAAGGAAGGAAAAGAGGGAGGAAAAAGACTCAGGGAAGGAGAGAGAGAAAAAGGGAAAGAAAAAGAGAAAGGGGAGAGGAGAGAGAAAGGGAAAGTGAGACAAAGAGGTAAATCGAAGGAAAAAAGTACGAGAGAAGAGACAGAAAAAAGAAAAAGGGAAGAAAGGAAAGAGAGACAGAGGTCAAGACAGAGACGCTTGGGACAGAAAGGGGTAAAAGAGAAATATAAAGATTATAGATAAGAACACGGAGCATCTGGATAGAAATAGATCATAAAAGATCGGCAATATGGGTCTATGAACGCCACGAGCGAATTTGGCTAGGATAAATAAAATTAAAGAGTTAAATGCGTGGCTCAAAGACTGGTGTGGGAGAAATGGGTTTTGCTTTTTGGAACACTGGCACCAGTGCTGGGACAGGAGAGAGCTGTTCCATTGGGACGGACTTCACTTGGCCAGTGCTGGGACTAGAGTCCTGGCGAATCATATAACTAGGGCTGTAGAGAGGGCTTTAAACTAATTAGTGGGGGGGAGGTTTCTAGAGAGCAAATAATAGAAATGACAATGGAGAAGGTAGCAGTGGGGGAATTAAAAAACAGAACGTGTCAGGAAGGGACAGAAGGTATGGAGTAAAAGGTAAAGTACTAAAAGGGGAAAAAACAGGAACTAAGGCCTAGAAATTCACTTTGGGCCCGCCAGCTGGCGTGCGCCCAAAAGTTAGCGCTGAGCGCGGAGCCAGTTGCGCCCGTCAGATATTCAGTTTTTGCGCCCCAAGTCGGAACCGGGCGCTATTCCAGGGTGTGCCCGCCCCCGCTTGGGGCGCTGAAACTGAATTTCAGCGCTCTAGGCGCCGCTGCGCCACCCGCTGCGGAGCGGCAGGCTGTGGTACTGCAGGCCTCCTCCTTCTCTTAAGGGGGAGGTGCCTGCAACGGGGAGATCGCCGCTGGATAGTGCCGGCAAATGAGCCCGGCACCACGGAGAAGTGCCGGGTTCGCGGAAAGCAGCCGGCAATGCCGCCGGGGGGGGGGGCGGTGGAGGAGGCCGGGGAAGGAGGTGCGATAAGGCGGCCGCCGAAAAAGCAGCCGGACGCACCTCCACCTTAAAGCACCCCACTAAGGCTACAGGACGGCCCCGTTTTCTGATCGCTGTTTGCGGCCGCTGCGGAAGAGGCGGCCGCAACTAAATATGGCGGTTAGGCCGGTAGCAGGGTAGTAGCGGGGCACTGCGCACACCGATGACGTCATCGGTGGCGGCGCAGCGCTACTGGCTAACGCCGCCATTACCACAGCGCTGAATATCGGCGAAAGCTCAGCAAGTGGCGCAAAAGCCCTCTTTGGGCGAAAACTGGGCGCAAAGCCTACTGAATTTCTAGCCCTAAGTGTCACAAAACATATTTGGAAAGTTCTTTATCTGAATGCACGTAGCATTCGTAACAAAATGAATGAGTTAACGGCACAAATAACTACATATGGGTGTGATCTTGTGGCCATTACAGAAACATGGCTGCAGGGTGACCATAGAAACATAGAAACATAGAGATAGGAACAGGAGTAGGCCATTCGGCCCTTCGAGCCTGCTCCGCCATTCAATGAGATCATGGCTGATCTTCGTCTGAGATCATAGCTGATCTTACCAGTTCAGTACCCCGTCCCCGCCTTTTCTCCGTAACCCTTAATCCCCTTAGCCTTCAGAAATATATCCAATTCTCTCTTGAAAATATTTATTGAATTAGCCTTCACAGCCCTCTGTGGCAGGGAATTCCACAGGCTCACCACTCTTTGAGTGAAGAAATTCTTCCTCATCTCTGTTTTAAATGATTTGCCCGCTATTTTTAGACTGTGGCCCCTGGTTCTGTGCTCCCCGGCCATTGGAAACATTCTCTCTGAATTCAGCCTGTCCAGGCCTGCCATAATTTTATATGTTTCGATGAGATCCCCTCTCAATCTTCTAAACTCCAGTGAGTACAAGCCCAAACTATTTAATCTCTCTTCGTAGGTCATTCCCGCCATTCCAGGTATCAGCCTGGTGAATCGCCGTTGCACTCTTTCCATGGCAAGAACATCCTTCCGCAGATGGGGCGACCAAAACTGTACACAATACTCCAGATGCGGTCTCACCAGCACCTTGTACAGCTGTAGTAAGGTATCCCTATTCCTATACTCGAACCCCCTTGATATGAAGGCCAACATACCATTTGCCCTCTTAATCGCCTGTTGCACCTGCATGCTCTCCTTCAGTGACTGGTGCACAAGAACACCCAGGTCCCTCTGCACTTCCCCATCTCCCAATCTATTGCCATTTAGATAATAATCTACCCTCCTGTTTTTACCCCCAAAGTGGATAACCTCGCATTTATCCACATTATAGTGCATCTGCCACGTATCCGCCCATTCCCCCAACCTGTCCAAATCGCACTGTAGCCTCCTGACATCCTCATCAGAGCCCACTCCTCCTCCTAGTTTAGTGTCGTCAGCGAATTTGGAAATATTGCATCCAATTCCCTGATCCAGATCATTTATATATATTGTGAACAGCTGGGGTCCCAGGACAGATCCTTGTGGCACCCCGCTGGTCACTGCCTGCCACTCCGAAAACGAGCCGTTTATTCCAACTCTCTGTTTTCTATCCGCCAGCCAGTTCTCTATCCACGTTAATACTTTGCCCCCAATTCCATGAGCCTTAATTTTGCATGATAATCTTTTGTGTGGAACCTTATCGAAGGCTTTCTGGAAGTCAAGGTACACCACATCCACTGGCTCTCCCCCATCTATTTTACCAGTTACTTCCTCAAAAAATTCCAGCAGATTAGTCAAACACGATTTACCCTTTGTAAATCCATGTTGACTCTGTCCGATCCTTTCCCCATTTGTCAAGTGCTCCGCTATTTTATCCTTAATAATGGACTCTAGCATTTTGCCCACAACCGATGTAAGGCTTACTGGTCTATAATTCCCTGCTTTCTCTCTACCCCCCTTTTTAAATATTGGGGTAACATTAGCTACCCTCCAATCCACGGGTACTGTTCCCGAGTCAATGGAGTTCCGGAAGATGATCCTTAGAGCATCTGCTATCTCCAGGGCCACCTCCTTAAGTACCCTAGGATGTAGTTTATCAGGCCCCGGGGATTTGTCGGCCTTCAGTCCCCTCAACTTACCCAACACCATATCCCTAGAAATACTAATTTCTGTCAGCTCCTCCCTCTCATTAGTCCCTATGTTTGCCGATATTCCTGGGAGGTTATTTGTGTCCTCCTTTGTGAATACAGAACCAAAGTATGAGTTTAATTGGTCTGCCATTTCCTTATTCTCCATTATATATTCTCCCGAATCGGACTGCAAGGGACCGACTTGGGATTTTACCAGTCTTTTCCTCCTGATATACCGATAAAAGCTTTTGCAGTCTGTCTTTATGTTTGCTGCAAGTTTACTTTCGTATTCTATTTTCCCCTTCCTGATTAATCCCTTTGTCCTCTTTTGCTGTATCCTGTACTGCCCCCAATCTTCCGGTCTGGTGCTTTTTTTTGCCAGTTGATATGCCCTTTTTTTTAATTTTATGCTGTCCCTAATTTCCCTCGTTATCCACGGTTGAGTCACATTTTTAGGTTTATTTTTATGCCAAACCGGTATAAACATGTTCTGGAATTCTTCCATTCTATCTTTGAATGCTTGCCATTGTCTATCCACTGTCAATCCCCCCAGAAACACCACCCAATCAATCTTACCCAATTCCCGTCTCATACCCTCGTAATTCCCTTTATTTAAGTTCTGGACCTTAGTCTCTGATTCAATTTCCTCACTCTCCATCTCGACTGAGAGCTCGATCATATTATGATCGCTCTGACCCAAGGGGCCTCGTACAAGAAGATTGCTGATAAGTCCCTTCTCATTGCACAATACCCAGTCTAAAATGGCCTGATCTCGAGTCGGCTCCTCGACATATTGGTCCAGATAACCGTCCCGAAAACATTCCAGGAATTCCTCCTCCTCAGAATTTTTACTAATTTGGGTAGTCCAATCAATATGTAAATTAAAGTCACCCATGATGACAGCTGTGCTCTTATCGCACGCTTCTCTAATTTCCCTTTTTATGCCTTCCCTCACCTCCATATTACTATTTGGAGGCCTATATATCACACCCACTAACGTTTTCCTCCCCTTGCTATTTCTCATTTCTACCCATACAGATTCCGTTTCATCCGAGTTAATATCCTTCCTTTCCATTGCATTAATCCCCTCCTTTACCAGCAATGCTACCCCACCTCCCCTACCTTTTTGCCGATCCTTCCTAAATATTGTATATCCCTGGATGTTAAGTTCCCAGCCTTGCCCACCCTGCAGCCACGTTTCTGTAATCCCAATCAAATCATACTTGTTTACCTCTATTTCCACAACTAATTCATCCACCTTGTTCCTAATGCTTCTAGCATTAAGATACAAAGCCTTCAGGCTTGCTTTTTTCACACTCTCATTATGAATTAGTTTGGCCCTTTGTGTTTCTCTCCTTTGCTTATTGCTTCTCACCTTTCTACCATCTATTTCTGACTTCATATGACTTCCCTCTTTTCCACTACCTAGGTTCCCATCCCCCTGCCAAATTAGTTTAAATCCTCCCGAACCGCCCTAGAAAATATTACCCCGAGGACATCAGCTCCCTCACAGTTCAGGTGTAGACCGTCCCCTTGGTACAGGTCACTCCTCCCCAAGAACTGGTTCCAATGCCTCAAGAATTTAAATCCCTCTCCCTTGCACCACTGCTCAAGCCACGTATTTAGCTTATCTATCTTACTCTCTCTAAACTTATTAGCTCGTGGCACTGGTAGCAATCCAGAGATTACTACCTTTGAGGTCCTACTTTTCAATTTAGCTCCTAACTCCCTAAATTCAGCTTGTAGGACCTCCTCCCTCTTTTTACCTACATCGTTGGTACCTACATGTACCACGACAACTGGCTGATCCCCCTCCCCCTTCAGAATGCTCTGCACCCGCTCCGAGACATCCTTGACCCTTGCACCAGGGAGGCAACATACCATCTTGGAGTCTCGGTCTCGGCCACAGAAACTCCTATCTATCCCCCTTACAATTGAATCCCCTATCACTATAGCCCTATCCCTCTTTTTCCCGCTGGGAATTAAACATACCAGGTTATTTAACAATCAGGAAGGACAGGCAGGAAGGGAAGGGAGGGGAGGTGGGGTGGCTATGTTAATAAAGGAAGGAATCACTATAATACAGAGAAATGATATTGGGTCAAAGGAGCAGGATAGTGAAACAGTTCGGGTGGAGATAAGGAATAATAAGGGGGAAAAAACACTAGTGGGCGTAGTCTATAGGCCTCCAAACAGTTGCAAATCTGTTGGACGGAGTATTAATCAGGAAATAGTTGAGGCTTGTAATAAGGGAACAGTTATAATTATGGGGGATTTTAACTATCATTTTAACTGGACAAATCAAATTGGGCAGAGCAGCCTTGAGGATGAGTTCATTGAGTGTATTAGGGATGGGTTTCTTGAGCAGTATGTAACTGAACCGACCAGGGGGCAAGCAACCTTAGATTTGGTCCTGTGTAATGAGACAGGATTAATTAAAAATGTCCTAGTAAAGGATCCCCTTGGAATGAGTGACCATAACATGGTTGAATTCCATATTCAATTACAGGGTGAGCAGGTTGGATCTCAAACAAGCATGCTGAGCTTGAATAAAGGAGACTATGAAGGTATGAGAGCGGAATTGATTAGAGTGGACTGGGAAAATAGATTAAAGGGTAAGACGGTACATGATCAGTGGTGTACATTTAAGGAGTTATTTTACAATTTCCAAAAATAATATATTCCACTGATGGAAAAAGGGTGTAAAAGAAAAGATAGCCATCCGTGGCTAAGTAAAGTAATTAAGGATAGTATCCGACTAAAAACAAGGGCATATAAGGTAGCCAAATCTAGTGGGAGGATAGAAAACATAAGAACATAAGATCATAAGAAATAGGAGCAGGAGTAGGCCAATCGGCCCCTCGAGCCTGCTCCGCCATTCAATAAGATCATGGCTGATCTGATCCTAACCACCAACCCACTATCACAGAACCATCTCCTGAATCTAACAGAATTAGACACACGAAATAGGAGCAGGATCAGGCTACACGGCCCCTGGGCCCGCTCCGCTACCCACAGGGCCATGTCCGATCCGAACCTAGACTCATGTTCAAATTCCTGCCTGCTCCCCGTAACCCTTAATTCCCTTTACTTCTAGGAAACTGTCTATTTCTGTTTTAAATTTATGTAATGATGTAGCTTCTACAGCTTTTTGGGGCAGCATATTCCATGGACCTACCACCCTCTGAGTGAAGTAGTTCCTCCTCATCTCAGTTTTGAAAGAGCAGCCCCTTATTCTAAGACTATGCCCCCTAGTTCTAGTTTCACCCATCATCGGGAACATCTTCCCTACATCCACCGGATCCAACCCCTTCACAATCTTATATGTTTCAATAAGATCGCCTCTCATTCTTCTGAACTCCAATGAGTAGAGTCCCAATCTACTCAACCTCTCCTCATATGTCCATCCCCTCATCCCCGGGATTAACCGAGTGAACCTTCTTTGTACTGACTCGAGAGCAAGTATGTCCTTTCTTAAGTAAAGATTGGGAAGTCTTTAAAAGACAGCAAAAAATAACTAAAAGATTGATTAAGAAAGGGAAGATAGATTATGAAAGTAAATTAGCAAAATATATAAAAAGAGATAGCAAAAGTTTCTATAGTTATATAAAAAGAAAAAGGGTGGCTAAAGTAAATGTTGGTCCCTTAGAGGATGAGACTGGGAAATTAATGGTGGGAAACATGGAGATGGCAAAAACGCTGAACAAATATTTTGTATCAGCCTTTACAGTAGAGGACACTAAGAATATCCCAACACTGGACAAACAGTGGGCTCTGGAGGGGGGGGGGGAGCTAAATACGATTAAAATCATTAAGGAAGTGGTACTTGGTAAAATAATGGGACACAAGGCGGATAAATCCCCTGGACCTGATGGCTTACATCCTAGGGTCTTGAGGGAAGTGGCGGTAGGGATTGTGGATGCATTGGTAATAATTTTCCAAAACTCCCTGGACTCAGCAAAGGTCCCGGCAGATTGGAAAACTGCTAATGTAACACCCTTATTTAAAAAGGGTAGTAGGCAGAAGGCTGGAAACTATAGACCTGTTAGCCTAACATCTGTGGTTGGTAAAATGTTAGAGTCCATTATTAAGGAGACAGTAACGGGACATTTGGATAAACATAATTTAATAGGACAAACTCAGCATGGTTTCATGAAGGGGAAGTCATGTTTGACAAATTTGCTTCAGTTCTTTGAGGAAGTAACATACAGGGTGGATAAAGGGGAACCAGTGGACGTAGTGTATTTAGACTTCCAAAAGGCATTTGACAAGGTGCCACACAAAAGATTATTGCTCAAGATAAAAAATCACGGGATTGGGGGTAATATTCTGGCGTGGGTGGAGGATTGGCTCTCTAACAGAAAGCAGAGAGTTGGGATAAATGGTTCATTCTCAGACTGGCAATCAGTAACTAGTGGTGTTCCGCAGGGGTCAGTGCTGGGTCCCTAACTCTTTACAATCTATATTAACGATTTGGAGGAGGGGACCGAGTGTAACATATCAAAGTTTGCAGATGATACAAAGATGGGAGGGAAAGTAGTGAGAGAGGAGAACATAAAAATCCTGCAAAGGGACATAGACAGGCTAAATAATTGGGCAGAGATTTGGCAGATGGAATACAATACTGGAAAGTGTGAGGTTATGCACTTTGGCAGGAAAAATCAAAGGGCAAGTTGTTATCTTAATGGCAAGAAACTGGAAAGTACTGTAGTACAAAGGGATCTGGGGGTCCTGGTGCACGAAACTCAAAAAGTTAGTATGCAGGTGCAGCAAGTGATCAAGAAGGCCAATGGAATGTTGGCTTTTATTGCTAGGGGGATAGAATATAAAAACAGGGAAGTATTGCTGCAGTTATACAAGGTATTGGTGAGACCGCACCTGGAGTACTGCATACAGTTTTGGTGTCCATACTTTAAAAAAAGACATACTTGCTCTCGAGTCAGTACAAAGAAGGTTCACTCAGTTAATCCCGGGGATGAGGGGGTGGTCATATGAGGAGAGGTTGAGTAGATTGGGACTCTACTCATTGGAGTTCAGAAGAATGAGAGGTGATCTTATTGAAACATATAAGATTGTGAAGGGGCTTGATCGGGTGGGTGCGGTGAGGATGTTCCCAATGATGGGTGAAACTAGAACTAGGGGGCATAATCTTAGAATAAGGGGCTGCTCTTTCAAAACTGAGATGAGGAGAAACTTCTTCACTCAGAGGGTGGTAGGTTTGTGGAATTTGCTGCCCCAGAAAGCTGTGGAAGCTACATCATTAAATAAATTTAAAACAGAAATAGATAGTTTCCTAGAAGTAAAGGGAATTAAGCGTTATGGGGTGCGGGCAGGAAATTAGACATGAGTCTAGGTTCGGAATGGTCATGGCCCTGTGGGTAGTGGAGCGGGCCCAGGGGCCGTGTAGCCTGGTTCTGCTCCTACTTCTTGTGTTCTAATTCTGTGTTAGATTTCAGAAGATGGTTTTATTCCTGTTCCTGGCTGGGGTGGAGATCGTCTTTACAGAAGGTAAGTACTGTAGAAAATATAGGGACAGAGTGATCCCCTGGACGAGTTTCGATCGCCTAGATGGGTCGGAGAGGAATTTCCCAGATTTTTTCTCCCAAATTGGCCATTGGTTTTTTTCACTGGTTTTTCACCTCTCCCGGGAGATCACATGGGGTTCGGGTGGATGGAGAGTGATAGAAGATTTGATGTTAGGATCAGATCAGCCATGATCTTATTGAATGGTGGAGCAGGCTCGAGGGGCCGACTGGCCTACTCCTGCTCCTATTTCTTATGTTCTTATGTTCTAACTTATGGGTTTTTTGAGGAGTGGGTGTGGTGTACTTGGGTTTCAGTAAGGCCTTTGATACAGTTCCCCTGGAAAGACTGCTACTGAAAATAAAGGAAGTGGGAATGGGTGTAAATATTTTACAATGGATACACAATTGGTTGACGGATTGATCCCAGAGGGTGATGGCCCATGGATTGTCACCAGTGATGTCCCACAGGGGGCTGTTTGGGGGCAACGTTTGTTTAATATCTTTATAAATGATCTGGAGCTAGGAATCAACCTAGAAATTAAATCTAGAGCAGTGCAAAGTGCTTCACATGGGGACAAAAATTCCAGGAAGGGACTCTTACTTAAATGGGAAGAAAATAAACTGCATGGAAAATGAAAATGGGGGGGCCTGACTGACGATAAATTGAAACTTTCACAACAATGCTCGACGGCAGTGAGTGAAGCAAATCAGATGTTGGGATGTATTAAAGGTCGATATTGAGCTGAAATAGTGAGGTGATCCTGCTACTTTATAAATCATTGGTGTGACCACCCTTGTGTACACTTCTGGTCGCCACTATTGCAGCTATTGAAAAGATACAGAATAGAGCAACCAGAGTGATTGAGGGGATCGAGGAATTGGATTATGAGGAGCAATTATGTAAATTGGGCACGTTCTCACTCGGCAGGAGAAGGTTGAGGTGATGATTGCTGTTTTTAGGATTCTAAAGGACTAGATAATGTCGACCATGACAAGCTGTTTCACCTTGTTCAGAACAGTAGCAGAGGACACGGCCTGTGCTTGAAGGGGGTAAATTGTAAACTAATCTGCAGAATCAGTGAGTCAATCTATGGAACATGCTCCCTAGGCAGATGGTGGGAGCAGTTAGTGTTGATTCATTCAAATGCAAATTACACAGGATTACGCAGGATATACGGCACAGAAACAGGCCATTCGGCCCATCCAGTCCGTGCCGGTGTTTATGCTCCACTCGAGCCTCCTCCCGTCTTTCCTCATCTAACTCTATCAGCGTAACCCTCTATTCCCTTCTCCCTCATATGTTTGTCCAGCCTCCCCTTAAATGCATCGATACTATTTGCTTCAACCACTCCCTGTGGCAGCGAGTTCCACATTCTCACCACTCTCTGGGTAAAGAAGTTTCTTCTGAATTCCCTATTGGATTTCTTGGTGACTATCTTATATTGATGGCCTCTAGTTATGCTCTTCCCCACAAGTGGAAACACTCTCTCTCTATCCACTCTATCAAAACCTGTCATCATTTTATAGACCTCTATTAGGTCACCCCTCAGCCTTTTCTTTTCAAGAGAAAAGAGACCCAGCCTGTTCATCCTTTCCTGATATGTATACCCTCGCATTTCTGGTATCATCCTTGTAAATTAGATTGATTTCTTTCAGAAAATAACATTTTGGGATCCAGTCTACGAGTAATGTGAGACATGCCGTGTGGGGAGTGCGGCGAGCTCGGGAGGAACAGGTGACTTTGGATCTCTGGTTCCCAAAGCTCTCCACCACTGGGGGTTTTCCTCGCCTCGTAGACTCACTGAGATTGATTGATTGGTCAACAAGTCCAGTATTGTTGGATCATGGGACTGTCAGGATGGTAGAGGGTGAACTCGAGGGACCTGTGGTCTTTTGTTGTTCAGTAATTCCTATGTTCCTACAGAGAAAGGGAGAGGGAATATGGAGAGAGAGAGAGAGAGACAGTGGAGAGCAATCTGTTGCAGCCAACTTCTGGATCCCGTCCAACTGGGTCAATCATCAAGACTGTTCCCATGTGACTCAGAAATAGTGTTTGCGAGAATGTAAGTGGTGTAAAAGAGCCCAGTCATTCACAGGCTGCAATCAGTCGCACAGGAATGGTTAATCCCTAGGTTCAGCTGTGGATTGGCTTGTATATGTTATTTTAAATAAAAAGACTTAGCTCAGTATACACAGGCCTAAAAAGTCGGGCGTGCCTATTTGTGGGCGAGTGGGGGGGAGGGAGGGGGGGCTGCAGGAATGGTGAGGCCGGAGGTGCTCCCGATATTGGGCCTCATTCCCATCGAGCCAGCAAAGCGAGATTGAAGATCGGGTTAGTGAGGAAGGGAGGCTGGGTTGGGAGGGAGAGGTAGCCAGCGTTCTTTTAATATGGGGAGGGGGGGATCACTCCTGCTCCTCCCGGCTCCACTTCCAGGTCAGTGTATTTTAAAACCCTACCTTTCTAGACTACGGCCTGCATATGGTCCTGCTTTTCCTGAACACTGTAGGTCCCCGCTCCCTCAGGGAAAACCGATCTTGCCGAGGAGCTCTCGCAGGCGTTACACTTCTTCTTTGCACATTCAAAGGCCAAACAGCTGTTTCAGGCTTGGGCTCTGGACACATATTGTCTGGCCTTTACCAATATAACGGACAGCGCACCTCAGCCTTAAAGTGAGCGTGCGCTTCCTGCCCCCCATATTGGAGGCTTAGGAGACCATTCAGCGCCCGACAAACAGAGGCTGCACAGCAGGATCTCTCGACCACAAAGTGGCAATTATGGAGTTGATCTTTTTGTATCAACATTGAAGTTAAGTTCCATAGCCAATCAGTTCAAATTGTTTTATAAATGTTGTGTTTAAATGAACAATGCCCAATTTTGCAGGTAATATGGGAATGTGATGGTCCAAATGCAGGCATCATGATGTAATTGGCTGCTCCAATGATTTGATTATTCCTCGCTTTGCTTAGCTCTGTGTGTGCCTGCAGACTCAGGGCTGTGATTCGGCAGCACTTTCTCTGGAACAGGATACGGGCTCGGCGTTTCGGCGTAACAGGCATTGCAGAAGTCAAGCCTGAAGGTTTCGAGAGCATGAGTGAGGGATTGAGCCACAGTGGTGGAAGGAGATGGGGGGTATTTCACAGATATAATTAAGTGGTCTTGGGGGGCACTAGATGTTGAGTTTGAAGCTCAGTTCAGGGTCGAGCTGAACACTAAGGTTACTTCCCATTGGATGAAGCTTGAGAGTACATGCAAGAAGGCAATGGGCCCAAGGTGCACCGTTACAAGGGAGACCAAACAGAATGGCTCTGGTCTTGTCCATGTTGAGCTGTAATGGCTCACCCATGACTTGACGTCACACAGACAACGGACAGCATGGGTACATTAGTCGAATAGCTGGGAAGTGGAGGTGCTGAAGAGCAACAGCTAGAGATCGCCAGCAAACTGTGGAAACTGACCCCATGTTTATGAATAATATCACTGATGAGAATGAAACCGTGGGGCAGACCAGAGGTTACTTTGCCCAGATGGAAACTACTGCAGGAGTGGGGCCACGTGCAGACACACAGCTGACGTGTGCACACATTGGAGGAGGATTGGTTGGTTGGCTATAGCGAAAGCTGCAGAGAGGTTGAGGAGGACTAACAGTTACACAGCGTAGTGATGACTTGGTCACAGCTGTTTCCGTGCTGGGGGTGGTTGGCAGGCCAGACTGAGATTCAAAGAGGAAGCAATGGGCATAGAGTTAGGTTGCAACAAAGAGAAGGCTGAGATGCCTTTAAGATTATGAAGGGTTCGATAGGGCAGACGTAGAGAAGATGTTTCCACTTGTGCGGAGTCCAAAACTAAGGGCCATAATATAAGATAGTCACTTATAAATCCAATGGGGAATTCAGGAGAAACTTCTTTACCCAGAGAGTGGTGAGAATGTGGAACTCGCTACCACAGGGAGTGGTTGAGACGAATAGCATAGATACATTTAAGGGGAAGCTGGATAAACACATGTGGGAGAAAGGAATAGAAGGATATGCTGATGGGGTGAGATGAAGAGGGGTGGGAGGAGGCTCGTGTGGAGCATAAACACCGACATGGACCAGTTGGGCCGAATGGCCTGTTTCTGTGCTGTAGATTCTATGTAATTCTATGTAACTCATTCCAGAACCTTAGAGAAGAATGGGATGTTGGAGTTGGGACAGTTGTTGAAGTGGACAGAGGATCGAGGTTAGGTTTTTTACAAAGCAAGGTGATTAAGGTGTGGTAAACCACTGTTTGTATTCCACTGTGTACATGCCTGGACATGCCTCGGCTGACTCCTCCCACAAGTCCTAGTATAAAGGTGACTGCTCCCCAGCCCTTTGTATTCTGGACCGGTCGACCACTCGAGGCAGACCTTCATTCTTTTGTTAACAAAAGTCTTTAGTTACTCTCTTAACTCTCAGTCTTTTATGAGTAATTGATAGCGCATCAATTTTATTAACAACATTTTTATAATGGAGAAGATCCTCACACCAGCATGCCTGGACTTAGATCATCGGGAGGCGGACTCATCCACCAAGTTTACTCACTGGCTTAAGTGTTTCGAAAAATTCCTGACCACCTCCGAAGCAATCAAATCGGACGAGGACAAACTGGATGTCCTGACCTCCAAAGTGAACCACCGAGTGTACTCGGTCATCCAAGATGCGACCTCGTACGCGGACGCTATCAAGCTCCTCAAGGACCAGTACACGCGCCCAGTGAACGAAGTGTACGCCAGGCACCTTCTGGGGAGTCGTAAACAACAGCCTGGGGAGTCGACCGTGGAATACCTTCAGGCACTGTCTGTGCTTGGCCGGGCCTGTGGTTGTAAGGATGTAAAGGCCGCCGTGTACACAGAGGAACTTATCCGGGACGCTTTTGTAGCGGGCCACAGATCCAATTACACCCGACAGCGACTGTTGGAGCAGAGTAACCTCAACCTCAACAAGGCCTCTGAACTCGCACTATCGTTGGATGCAGCCTACCGGGGCATGGATGCCTACTCCTCTGCACTGTGGACGCCGCGGGGAATGACAGCCTGGGACACGGTAGGACCACCTCATAGCGCCGTGCCACCCCAGCCACACCCCAGCAACGGCCCAACTACCACAGCAGTGTCCCAAGGCCAGGCAGCAGTGCCCCAAGGCCAGAAATGCTACTTCTGTGGCTAGGCAAAACACCCCAGAGCGCGCTGCCCGGCGAAAAACGCGATCTGCTCGGGCTGCGGGAAGAAGGAACACTATGCTAACGTCTGCAGGGCCAAAGCCACCCCGAACCCCAGCAGCGCCGCGTGTGGGCCATGCGGGCCGCCATCTTGGGCCTCCCAGGCCATGTGCGAACCACCGGTACAGCAGCCATTTTGGACGCCTCCAGCCACATGGGGATCATGGACGCCGCCATCTTGGACGACTGCCGGAACGCAGCAGGCCCCCAACACCGCCTCATCTGATACCCGCAGCGACACACCGACCCCTACGCTGGCATCCGTTACACTGGACCAAGCGAGACCGCACCAACTGGCCAGCTCCACAATGGACATTAAGGTAAATGGCCACGATACAATCTGCCTTTTTGACTCTGGGAGCACGGAGAGCTTCATCCACCCCGACACGGTGCGGCGTTGCTCTCTCCCAGTCCTGCCTGCACACCAGCGGATTTCTATGGCCTCCGAGTCCCAGTCGGCGGACATCGGCGGCTATTGCGTAGTGACACTCGTAGTAGATGGGACCGTGTATGATCATTTTAAACTTCTGGTCCTGCCCGACCTCTGCGCTGCCGTCCTGCTGGGGTTAGATTTTCAGTGCCACCTTAAAAGTGTTACGATGGCGTACAGTGGACCCCTACCCCCACTCACAGTCCGCAGCCAGCAGCTCCCAAATTGCCCGCCGCGCACCAGGTGCAACCTCTCCACACTCAGAATCACCCCCCACTGTTTGCTAACCTCACCCCCGACTGTAAGCCCAGCGCCACAAAGAGCAGGCGATACAGTGCCGGGGACAGGGTTTTCATTAAAACCGAAGTGGAGCGGCTCCTGAAGGAAGGGATTATTGAGGGCAGCACCAGCCCCTGGCGAGCCCAGGTTGTGGTCGTTAAGACCGGCGAGAAGCAGCGCCTGGTCATCGACTACAGCCAGACAATAAATCGCTACACCCTGCTGGACGCCTACCCACTCCCCCGCATAGCTGATATGGTCAACCAGATCGCGCAGTACCGCGTCTTCTCGACCATTGACCTGAAATCAGCGTACCACCAGCTCCCTATCCGCCCTGAGGACCGCCAGTATACTGCCTTTGAGGCAAACGGCCGCCTCTATCACTTCCTTAGGGTTCCCTTTGGCGTCACCAATGGGGTCTCCGTCTTCCAAAGGGAGATGGACCGGATGGTAGATCAAAATGCGTTGCAGGCCACTTTCCCATATCTGGACAATGTGACCATCTGCGGCCGTGACTTGCAGGACCATGACACAAACCTCGAAAAATTCCTCCGCACCGCCCAACTCCTGAACCTGACATATAACAAGGAGAAGTGCATATTCCGCACAAACCGCCTCGCCATCCTTGGCTGTGTTGTGGAACACGGAGTCATCGGCCCCGACCCCGACCGGATGCGTCCCCTTATGGAACTCCCACTGCCCCACTGCCTCAAGGCCCTGAAGAGGTGCCTAGGGTTTTTCTCCTATTATGCCCAGTGGGTCCCCTACTATGCGGACAAGGCCCATCCACTGATCAAGTCCACCTCTTTTCCCTTGACGGCAGAGGCCCTCTTAGCCTTCCACCGTATCAAGGAAGACATTGCCAAAGCCACCATGCACGCAGTGGACGAATCCATCCCCTTCCAGGTGGAAAGCGACGCGTCCGACTTTGCCCTGGCCGCTACCCTCAATCAGGCGGGGAGACCCGTGGCCTTCTTTTCACGAACCCTCCAAGGCCCGGAGACCAGACACTCCGCTGTTGAGAAGGAGGCCCAGGCGATTGTGGAGGCTGTGCGTCATTGGAGGCACTACCTGGCCGGAAAACGATTTACCCTGCTCACTGACCAACGTTCAGTTGCTTTCATGTTTAACAACAAGCAGAGGGGCAAAATCAAAAATGACAAGATCTTGAGGTGGAGAATCGAACTTTCCACCTACAATTACGAGATCTTGTACCGGCCCGGGAAGCTCAATGAACCCCCGGATGCGCTATCGCGTGGCACCTGCGCCAGCGCGTAGATCGATAGACTGCGGGCCCTCCACAATGACCTCTGCCACCCGGGGGTCACCAGGTTCTTCCACTTCATCAAGGCCCGCAACCTGCCTTACTCTATTGAGGAGGTCAGGACCATGACCAGGAACTGCCAAGTCTGCGCTGAGTGCAAACCGCACTTTTATCGACCAGACAGGGCCCACCTGATAAAAGCCACTTGCCCCTTCGAGCGACTGAGCGTTGATTTTAAAGGGCCTCTCCCCTCCTCCGACCGCAATGTGTACTTCCTCAATATTATTGATGAGTACTCCCGTTTCCCGTTCGCCATCCCCTGCCCGGACATGACCAGTGCCACGGTCATTAAATGTCTGAACGACCTCTTCACCCTGTTCGGTTTCCCCAGCTATATCCATAGCGACCGGGGCTCATCGTTTATGAGCGACGAACTCCGTCAGTACCTGCTAACTAGGGGTATTGCCACAAGCAGGACCACCAGTTACAACCCCCGGGGGAACGGACAGGTGGAAAGAGAAAATGCGACAGTTTGGAAGGCCGCCCTGCTAGCCTTAAAGTCTAGGGGCCTTCCAACCTCCCGCTGGCAGGATGTGCTCCCCGATGCGCTCCACTCTATTCAGTCACTGCTCTGCACTGCCACTAACGCCACCCCTCATGAGAAAATGTTTGTCTTCCCAAGGAAGTCCACATCGGGGACATCGCTACCGCCATGGCTGACGTCCCCAGGGCCGGTCCTACTGAGAAGGCACGTGAGGACCCATAAAACGGACCCCCTGGTCGAGAGGGTCGACCTCCTCCACGCCAACCCCCAGTATGCTTACATTGCATACCCGGACGGGCGGGAGGACACAGTCTCCATAAGAGACCTTGCACCCTCGGGGGCCGCAGTAACCCACTACTCACTACCACCCCCCCCCACGATCCGATATCCAGCCCCAGCAGACGGCAGGCCTGGGCCCAGCGACCCTCTCGACACCTACGAGGACGACACGCCTGTGCCACAGCCTACGCGGGACTCGACGCCGGAAGCTCCACTACCCCTGCCGTCGCCACGCCGATCACAGTGGCAGACAAGACCTCCGGAGAGACTCCAATACACTAACTTTTAATACACTTCACCCCGCCAGACTGAATTTTAAACAAGGGGTGAATGTGGTAAACCACTGTTTGTATTCCACTGTGTACATGCCTGGACATGCCTCGGCTGACTCCTCCCACAAGTCCTAGTATAAAGGTGACTGCTCCCCAGCCCCTTTGTATTCTGGACCGGTCGACCACTCGAGGCAGACCTTCATTCTTTTGTTAACAAAAGCCTTTAGTTACTCTCTTAACTCTCAGTCTTTTATGAGTAATTGATAGTGCATCATAAGGCAGTTTTGAAATGGGGACAGGGTGCCTGAGGAGATGGAATGTTTGACAAGGTCTATAAGCATTGGGATGAGGGGAAGCAGTTGAGCAGTCTGGAGCGGAGTCATGAGGGGGTCAATAGAACAGGTGATGTGGTTAATGGAGGAGATCAGTCGACTGAATGTTGGGGTGGAGATAGGGGACAAGCTTCAGAGTTTTGTGAGATTGGAGGTGAGGTAGGTGCTGATCTGGGGTGGTCAGGAGGCCTGAGCAGATCACCTCAGTTTTGGACACAATGAACTCCATGTGCTCCTGACAAATGGCATCAGATGTATCAGCCGTGGCTCAGTGGGTAGCGCTCTCTAGGTGGGAGGGGCTAAGAGTGAGCAGGCGTTACTGGTTGCCTGATTGCTGCAGGGAGTTGGAGTGAGTTTGTAAAAAGTTGGTGGTGTTTTGTTTTTTCAGGTTTTAGGGCCTTTTTGGCCCATAATCAACAGCCAGGTGGCTGCTGAGGGGTCCGGAGTGCCGGGCCCCCTCAGAGGACAGTGTTCCCAGGGTGAATTTAATTAGGGGAGAAAAAGGCCCAAAGATTTGGGCCGGGACCCCAGGAGCTTTGGAAAAGAAAACACGGCGGTGGTTCAGTGCGAGGATAAGGAGATACAAGCTTGGGATATTACCCAAGCGGTACATGAGGACTGAGGTGAGGGAAGCGGTTTTGCCTGCTGACCAAAGCCGAATGTTGGGTTTGAGGTGACGGTCAGTGGCCGAGAGGAGGTGGAAAGACTTTTACTCAGTTTGAAAGTTGGCGATAAATTCTTGGAGGTATTTCTGCTATATTCAGAAGAGGTGGTGGTCTCATTCTTAAACCTGCTGGATTATATTGAGGACGATGTGCTAATCAAAAAGTTGAAGTCGTGGGACGTTAACATTTGCTCAGCAATAAAGAGGAGGTACTGTCCAGGAACACGGGAAGCAGACGGAACCCGTTACATAAAGGTGCGGTTCCCAGAGGGGGCGAGGTCATTGCCGTACAGCATGAAATTCGAGACACTGGAAGGAGTGCAGTATTTCCGGGTACTGCATGATAACCAGGTGAAGTTTTGTTATTATTGTCTTGGACATGACCATCTTGTAAGAAACTGTCCAGACTTGTACTGTTATAATTGTGGCGAGTCTGGACACATCGCTCGGAGCTGCAAGGCGGAGAGCTGTGGGGTGTGTCACAAAGACCCCACCCGCTGTGTGTGTGAGGCAGAAAGAAGCCCCTTGAGTGATGAGGAGACGGGAGGAGGAGCAGGAGGTGTGAGTGGAAAGGCCGGAGGAGCGGAGCAGTTGGAGGACACAGCTGATAAATTGAAGGCGAAAAGAGCACAAGAAGAGGCAGAAAATTGCGGAGCAGAGAACAGGATGGAGATGGTGGAAAACACACCAAGTACAGTGGAAAAGAACAAAGACAGCAGAGGGCAGCAAGGGTCGAGTGCAGACTCGAGCCTTAATACGGTTCAGCTCTCCCTAAAGAATCTGGAATCGGACATCTTGGTGAGCAGGAGGGGGCAAGACAAGGAGAGGGTGCAAGAGGCAGGAGCCTTAAAGGGGCAACAGGACGGGAGTGACGAGACAAAGACGGCAGAAGGGAACAATATAGGTGCGCCATTGTCCCAGAGAGAGAAGGATCAGGGAGTAAGGGTCAGAGGTGTAGATGAGGTCGAAGGGAGCAGCACTGTTGGAGAAACGGCGATAGCAGGAAGACTCTCTGTGGGAGATGAAGTATCTGACGAGGAGCAGGATTATGTATCTGATGGGGAGCAGGCACAGGGGTTGCAGATGAGCTTGAGAGTGAGGAATTAGAGGGGGACAGAGACATGGAAGTTGGGGGTGGGGTGGCATCACGTGGAAAGGGAAAGGTTAGTGAGGGGCAGAAGGAGGGAGAAAAGGCAGCTCCTGGGTCCAAACTTAATGCAAGGAAGAGGCTGAAACAGGGAAGGTTCAAACAGGAGGTGAAAAAGAGTCGAAGGCTGCAGGAAAAAGCAACAGCTGGCCGAAAAGTTGGGAAGGAGCATGAGAGGAGGGAAGGGCCAGAGATTAAATGATGGGGAGATTATCAGGCATACTTCCCTTCTTCGGAGCCATGACTACATTGGTCTCGATTAATGTGAACGGACTGAGGGGTGAGAAGAAATTGCAGCAGTTGTTGCAGGGTTTTAAAGGCATGGACTTGTTGTGTCTGCAAGAAACCTTTTGGGATGAGGATATCCTAGAAAGAGTTCAGAAGGTTTGGAAGGGAGAGGTGTTTGCAAGTTCTGCAAACAATAACCGTAGAGGGATGGCTGTTTTGGTGAGTCCGTCCATAAAAGAGAACGTTGCCTTGGTGGACAAGGACACTGAGGGGAGATTTTTACGGCTAAGGGTAAAACTGGAGGGATTGAATTGCGATCTCTTTAATATCTATGCACCGAACGACCATTGCTAGCGTCGCGAGTTTTTTCGGGGGTTATTCACTGAAGTGGCAGAGGTGGAAAATCCTTGTATAATGGGGGATTTTAGTGTATTTTTATCTCGGATGGACATTTCAGCCCAGATGACCTTTAAGGATGATAACTCCAGAGGGATGATTGTAAAATGATGGCAAATTTAAATTTGAGAGACTTATGGAGGGACTGGAACCCCATAAAAAGGGAGTTCTCCAGAGCAGGTTGGGTGGGTGATGTTTTAAAACAGAGCCAAATAGATTTTGTGTTAATGCGGGAAGGGTTAATTTCAGAGGTGATGGAGATTTATTATGAAAAAGTATTTTTTAGTGACCACTCGGCTTTGGTTCTTAGAGTTAGGAACAGCAGAGTTAAGATCGGTTCAGGGGTGTGGATTTTAAACAAGCAATACCTGAAAGAAATTGCTTATAAAGAAGGGATTTTAAATATAATAAAGAATGTTCGGAAAGAACCTTTGTTCTTGAAAGAAAGAAGAGTTTGGTGGGACAATTTCAAATATGAGGTAAAAGTTTTTTCAGTACGTTATGGGAAAAAGAGGGCGGCAGCTAACCGGTGTCGAGAAGAGAATATAAACAAAAGGTTTACGGATATCTGTAAAGCAGTTGACGGAGGGGATAAGGGAGCTGAGACTAAGTTCCGGGTGCTAAAGGAAGAGTGGGAATTATTGCAAGCTGAAAAATGCAAGGGGGCCATTCTCCGTGCAAAGGCTAGAGATGCATTGGAGGGCAAAAGATGCACTAGATATTTTCTAGAGCAAGAGAAGCTGCGACAGAGATTATCATTAATTGGAGAGTTGAAGGTTGGGGAGAAGATCATTCACGAAAGTGGGGAGATTTTAGAGGCGGCTAGCAGCTTTTATCAAGAGTTATATACAAAAGAAGACATTTCCAATTTGGCGATGGAGAAGGTTAGTGCTTTTATTGAAGAGGGTTTAAAGGAGGATGAGAGAAGCATGTGTGACAAAGAAGTAGGATTAGCGGAAATAAAAGTAGCAGTAAGTGGAATGAAGGGGGGAAAAGCCCAGGGTCCGATGGACTAAGTGCAGAATTTTATAAAGAATTTTTAGAGATTTTAAGTCCATTGGTCTTAGGAGTTTTTAAGGAAATTAAAATTGAGGGAAGCCTGGCCCCATCTATGAGAAGAGGTGTCATAAGCTTAGCTTATAAAAATAAAGGGGATAGAAGGGATCTGAAGAATTGAAGGCCCATCACATTATTAAATGTGGATTATAAGATCTTGGCGAGGGTTATGGCAAATTGTATGAAAGAGGTGTTGCTGCAGATAGTTTTGCTCTCTCAGCCCTATGGAGTCATAGGCCGGGACATCGCAGACTCTGTGGTCTCAATCCGAGATGCGATAGATCTCATGGAAGAGAGTGGGATGGAGGCTTATGTATTAAAGATAGATCAAGAGAAAGCCTTTGATAGGGTCTCTCATGAGTTTTTATTGAAGGTTTTGGAAGCATTTGGTTTCGGGGAAAATTTCATTGAGTGCATAAGGATTTTTTATTCAAACATATTTAGCTGTGTTAAATGTAATGGTTTTTTATCCAAGTATTTTCCGATATAGAGATCAGTCAGACAGGGGTGTCCCCTGTTCCCATTGTTGTACACATTGGTAGCAGAACCATTAGGTTATATGATGTGAAAGATACAAGGTTTAGTTGGGATTGTGGTTCCCAGTCCTGGGCTGGTGTCGGTGCTACACCAATATGTAGATGACACAACCTTAACATTGAGAAATGGGGAGTCAGTGAGGAAAGCTATGGATGTAGTGGAGGAGTATTGTAGAGCTTCAGGAGCCAGAGTGAATTATAGCAAGTCCCAATGCCTGGTTGCAGGGAGGGGTAGGGGGGAATGGTTGGGGGAAAGTCCCTTTAAGGTGGTGGAGGTTTTGGAAGTTCTGGGGGTGCATATGGGGTGCAAGAAAGACAGGGATGAAGTGGATCGATTAAATTGGGAACCGAAGGTTATGAAAATTAAAAAGATTTTGGGAAGATGGGAAAGAAGGTGGTTGAAAGTGCAAGGAAGAGCGACAGTGGTGTCTGCTCTCTTGCTATCTAAGCTATGGTACTTATTGACGGTGGATGATATTCCTGAGTGGGCAGAAAAGTCCACCCGAGAGGCTTGTGTGTGGTTTTTATGGGAAGGGAAACCAGCCTTGGTGGCTTACAATACCATCATTGGACGGAGAAATCAGAGAGGACTAAATTTCCCAGATATTGATTTGAAGAAAAAATCCTTTAGAATCAAATGGGTGAAGAGATTTCTTCAGAAGTCAAATACAAGTTTTTGGAAGAGTTGTTTTGAGCATTTTTAAAAACGAAGTGGGATAGGAGGGCAGGGGATATTGTATATGGAATACAATAATATGTTTTTGAAATCGATTAAACTTCTCCCTAGATTTTATAAGGGGGTTGTAGAGACCTGGGCCCAATTTTTAAAAAGTGTGCAATTTATGCCCAAGGGGGCTGAGGAATTTTTATAACAGCCCTTATTTTTGAACAGGTGGGTCAACAATGAAGGAGAGGTATTATTTAATCAAGCTTTTATAAAAGCTGGTATTATATGTGTGAAAGATGTATTATACGAGGTAATTCCAGGTTGGTTGCCGGAAGCGATAGTGAGGGATATGGTGTGGGAGGAGGATCAGGCGGTAGAGGAAAAAGCAATAGGAATCATGTATGAGAAGATTGTGAGGGCAATGCCACAGGATTGGATGGAAGAAATAAATGCGGAAATCTCCAAAGGAAGTAAAATGCGTCCTGCTTTTCCAAGCTTTGTACTGGAGAAAGGGGGAGAGTTGGTCCAATTTGACTACTGTAATACTCGAGATTTCTATAAGGTATTTAGAGAATGGAGATTCAAGACACCTGCTGGTCAGGAGTTTTGGCAGAGTATATACCCACAGCTGGACTTCAACAGGATTTGGAAGGGAGTGTGGGCGAATTTTAAATGTCCAGAATGGATTGAACTGGATTTCAAATTGGCCCCGTAACCGGATTTTTACCATGACAGTCTTGTGCAAAATTGGACGAGTGAAGGGGGCAACTTGCCCAATGTGTGGGACACAGGATGAGACTCTGTCCCATTTACTGGTGTTATGTCCACAGTTAAATGACTTTAAGTACTATGTTCGACAGTTGTGTGAAGTTTTTTTTCTGGGTGGGGACCGAAGAGCGAGAATGGGAATCCCGTGGGACTCAATTTTGAGATGGGAATTGCAGGAGAGTCTGCCTGAGTCTAGCGGAGCGGCAATTAATTTAATGTTCAGTTTGGCTAGATTCATGATTGTGCAAAGAAGGAATGCTCTGTTTCTTTAAGGGGAGGAGAATCAATCTAAAAGAGTATTTTAAATATAAGCTAAAAGATCATTATAAGGCCCTGTGGATGTTTTATTCAGAAAGGAATTTAAAGGTAGTATTTTACAATCAATTTTTAAAGTACAATCAATTAATATATGTTACAGGAGA
Organism: Somniosus microcephalus; assembly: GCF_052327205.1. NCBI lineage: Eukaryota > Metazoa > Chordata > Chondrichthyes > Squaliformes > Somniosidae > Somniosus > Somniosus microcephalus. The sequence goes on from NC_141004.1 coordinate 3,872,137, forward strand.
CAAATTAAACTTTAGGTTTTGATGTTAAAATGTGATGGCGGAATGGCTGAGCGGAGCAGCGGAATTGATTTGAATGATACAATGAAATGATCACGATGTTGTAAATGTTCTTAATGTTCAATAAAGTATATTTAAAAAATAAGTGGGTAGCACACTCGCCTCTGAGGCAGAAGACTGTGGGTTCAAGCCCCACTCCAGAGACATGAGCACATCGGTGCAGGCTCTGCCGTCAAGACTACGCTTCTCCACTAGACTAGTGATCTAGTGACTAGTGGATTGTGAGTGGAGCTCGGGGCCAGGGATTGCGAGAATATCAGTGCTAATCTGATCCTGTGAGAGATGACATTCATGTCCAAGGCCGGGACCCAGGAACGAGGACGAGCCCAGCAGCGAGGTCAAGGCCCAGGAGTGGCGCAGCGTGGACCAGCAGTGGTGTCGGGGCCCAGGGAAGGTGCGGCACGGGCCAACAGTGGAGTCGGGGACCAGGGAAGGTGCGGCGTGGGCCAACAGCGGAGTCGGGGCCCATGGAAGGTGCGGCACGGGCCAACGATCAGGAAGGACAGGCAGGAAGGAAGGGGAGGTGGGGTGGCTATGTTAATAAAGGAAGGAATCACTGTAATACAGAGAAATGATATTGGGTCAAAAGATCTGGATAATGAAACAGTTTGGGTGGAGGTAAGGAATAATAAGGGGAAAAAAACACTAGTGGGCGTAGTCTATAGGCCTCCGAACAGTGGCAACTCTGTTGGACGGAGTATCAATCAGGAAATAGTTGAGGCTTGAAATAAGGGAACATCTATAATTATGCGGGATTTTAACTATCATATTAATTGGACAAATCAAATTGGGCAGGGCTGCCTTGAGGATGAGTTCATTGAGTGTATTAGGGATGGGTTTCTTGAGCAGTATGTAACTGAGCCGACCAGGGGGCAAGCAACCTTAGATCTGGTCCTGTGTAACGAGACGGGATTAATTAAAAATTAATTAGTAAAGGATCCCCTTGGAATGAGTGACCATAACATGGTTGAATTCCATATTCAATTAGAGGGTGAGAAGGTTGGATCTCAAACAAGCATGCTAAGCTTGAATAAAGGAGACTATGAAGGTATGAGAGCGGAATTGAGTAGAGTGGATTGGGAAAATAGATTAAAGGGTAAGACGATAAATGATCAGTGGTGTACATTTAAGGAGTTATTTTACAACTTCCAAAAAAAATATATTCCACTGAGAAGAAAAGGGTGTAAAAGAAAAGACAGCCACCCGTGGCTAAGTAAAGAAATTAAGGATAGTATTCGACTAAAAACAAGGGCATATAAGGTAGCCAAATCTAGTGGGAGGATAGAGGATTGGGAAAACTTTAAAAGACAGCAAAAAATAACAAAAAGATTGATTAAGAAAGGGAAGATAGATTATGAAAGTAAATTAGCAAAAAATATAAAAACAGATAGTAAGAGTTTTTATAGTTATATAAAAAGAAAAAGGGTGGCTAAAGTAAATGTTGGTCCCTTAGAGGATGAGACCGGGAAATTAATGGTGGGAAATATGGAGATGGCAAAAACACTGAATGAATATTTTACATCAGTCTTTACAGTAGAAGACACTAAGAATATCCCAACACTGGACAAACAGGGGGCTAAAGGGGGGAGGAGCTAAACACGATCAAAATCACTAAGGAAGTGGTACTCGGTAAAATAATGGGACTTAAGGTGAATAAATCACCTGGACCTGATGGCTTACATCCTAGGGTCTTGAGGGAAGTGGCGGTAGGGATTGTGGATGCATTGGTAATAATTTTCCAAAACTCCCTGGGCTCGGCAAAGGTCCCGGCAGACTGGAAAACTGCTAATGTAACACCCTTATTTAAAAAGGGCAGTAGACAGAAGGCTGGAAACTATAGACCGGTTAGCCTAACATCTGTGGTAGGTAAAATTTTGGAGTCCATTATTAAGGAGACAGTAACAGGACATTTGGATAATCATAATTTAATAGGACAAAGTCAGCATGGTTTTATGAAGGGGAAGTCATGTTTGACAAATATGCTGGAGTTCTTTGGGGAAGTAACTTATAGGGTGGATAAAGGGGAACCAGTTGACGTAGTGTATTTAGACTTCCAAAAGGCATTTGACAAGGTGCCACACAAAAGATTATTGCTTAAGATAAAAAATCACGGGATTGGGGGTAATATTCTGGCATGGATAGAGGATTGGCTATCTAACAGAAGGCGGAGAGTTGGGATAAATGGTTCATTCTCAGACTGGCAATCAGTAACTAGTGGTGTTCCGCAGGGGTCAGTGCTGGGTCCCCAACTCTTTACAATCTATATTAACAATTTGGAGGAGGGGACCGAGTGTAACATATCAAAGTTTGCAGATGATACTAAGATGGGAGGGAAAGCAGTGAGTGAGGAGGACATAAAAAACCTGCAAGGGGACATAGACAGGCTAAGTAAGTGGGCAGAGATTTGGCAGATGGAATACAATACTGGAAAGTGTGAGGTTATGCACTTTGGCAGGACAAATCGTAGAGCAAGTTATTATCTTAATGGCAAGAAACTGGAAAGTACTGAAGTACAAAGGGATCTGGGGGTCCTGGCGCACGAAACTCAAAAGGTTAGTATGCAGGTGCAGCAAGTGATTAAGAAGGCCAATGGAATGTTGGCTTTCATTGCTAGGGGGATAGAATATAAAATTAGGGAGGTATTGCTTCAGTTGTACAAGGTATTGGTGAGACCGCACCTGGAATACTGCGTACAGTTTTGGTGTCCATACTTAAGAAAGGACATACTTGCTCTCGAGTCAGTGCAAAGAAGGTTCACTCGGTTAATCCCGGGGATGAGGGGATGGACATATGAGGAGAGGTTGAGTAGATTGGGACTCTACTCATTGGAGTTCAGAAGAATGAGAGGCAATCTTATTGAAACATATAAGATTGTGAAGGGGTTGGATCGGGTGGATGCAGGGAAGATGTTCCCGATGATGGGTGAAACTAGAACTAGGGGGCATAGTCTTAGAATAAGGGGCTGCTCTTTCAAAACTGAGATGAGGAGGAACTACTTCACTCAGAGGGTGGTAGGTCCATGGAATATGCTGCCCCAAAAAGCTGTAGAAGCTACATCATTACATAAATTTAAAACAGAAATAGACAGTTCCCTAGAAGTAAAGGGAATTAAGGGTTACGGGGAGCGGGCAGGAATTTGGACATGAGTCTAGGTTCGGATCGGTCATGGCCCTGTGGGTAGCGGAGCGGGCCCAGGGGCCGTGTAGCCTGATCCTGCTCCTATTTCATGTGTCTAATTCTGTTAGATTCAGGAGATGGTTCTGTGATAGTGGATTGGCGGTTAGGATCAGATCAGCCATGATCATATTGAATGGCGGAGCAGGCTCGAGGGGCCGATTGGCCTACTCCTGCTCCTATTTCTTATGTTCTTATGTTCTTATGTAACAACGGGGTCGGGAGGACCACAATGCATCCTACGAAACCCAGTCAGAGAGGACCTACGGGAAGGAGGGAGGAGGACAGTCGGAGTATGTTTGTGTGTGTGCGCTAGGCCGTTGTAGCAGAGCCTGGTCTCCAATTGTCTTGGATCCCCTTGCCCAAGACCTTGCTCTGTCAAGCCCGTGTGGTAGCTGGTGTGCAACGGCCACCCCACATTAAAAGAATTCACGCACAGGCATCTTCCACCCTTTAAAATGAAGTTCGGGACCTGGAATGTCAGGACCCTCATGGACAACCCCAACAGTGACAGACCGGAACGCCGTACTGCTATCGATGCCCGGGAGCTCAGACAATTCGACATTGACATCGCCGCCCTAAGGGAGACCCGGCGGGCAGGGGGAGGCCCGCTCAAGGAGCAAGGCGGTGGTTACACCTTCTTCTGGAAAGGCAAACCTGAAGAACGCCGCCTCCATGGGGTCGGAGTCGCCATAAAAAATGAACTAGTTGGGCGTCTCAGAGACTCCCCTTGTGGAATAAACGAGCGCCTCATGACTCTTCGGCTCCCCCTAGCCCAGAACCAGTGCGCTACGGTCATCAGTGCGTACGCTCAACACTGGAAGCCACAGACGTGACCAAAGAGGAATTCTACTCCAGCCTCAAACAATCCCTGTTCCGAGTCCCAACGGGCGACAAGCTGATCCTCCTTGGCGACTTTAACGCCAGGGTTGGAAAGGACACAGAGCTCTGGGGAGGTGTGATCGGCAGAGAGGGGGTAGGGAAAGCCAACTCCAACCGTACCCTCCTCCTGTCGAAGTGCTTAGAACATGGCCTCGTCATAACCAACACCTTGTTCCGGCAGAGAGACAAGTACAAGGCTTCATGGCAACACCCTCGCTCCAAGCACTGGCATCTGCTGGACTATGTCATCGTCCGAGCGAGGGGCCGCAAGGACGTCCGCATCACCCGTGCCATGACAGGAGCTGACGACTGCTGGACAGACCACCGCCTAATCCGCTCTGTCATCTCCATCAATGTAGCCCCAAAACAGCGGCGGCAACAGAAACAATGTCGCAGGAAAATTAATGCTGGAGCACTCAAGGACCCCACTAAGAAAGCCCTATTCAGCCTGCGCCTCACAAACAACCTGACGACTCCCAGTGATGCAGCGACACAGAGTGTCCACAGCGCCTGGTCTGCACTCAAGGCCTCCATAATCAGCATCTGTGAAGAGACGCTCGGTCATTTGACCAGGAAACACCAAGACTGGTTCGACGAGAATGACCAGGAGATCCAGGAGCTAACAAGCCGCAAGCGCAAGGCATTCCTGATCTGGAAACAGCAACAGAACTCGAGAGCAAGAAAGCAGCTCTACAGAAGCCTGAAGGCAGAGGTCCAACAATAAACTCGCGACCTAGAGAACAGATGGTGGGTGGAGAAAGCGCAGGAGATCCAGCAGCTAGCCGACAAACACAACGTGCGTAGATTCTTTAGCGCAGTCAAGACCCAAGCACCCAAGGTCCTACCCCACTGCGGGCCAAGAACGGAGAGGTACTCATCAAGGACAGAAAGGCAGTCAGTGTCCGCTGGAAGGAGCACTTTGAAGATCTCCTTAACCACGACTCTGTCTTCGACACAAGTGTCCTTAACTCCATCACACAGCATGCTACCCGCCACCATCTCAGCACAACCCCAGCCCGGCATGAGGTTCAAAAGGCCATCCGACAACTGAAGAACAACAAGGCCTCATGAGCAGATGGAATCTCTGCCGAGGCACTAAAGCATGGCGGAGAAGCACTACTAGCGCGAATTCATGAATGAATTTCTCTTATCTGGAAGGAGGAGAGCATGCCAGGTGATCTCAGAGATGCCGTAATTGTGACCATCTTCAAGAAAGGTGACAAGTCCGATTGCAGTAATTACAGAACAGTTTCTCTGCTGTCTGCCACAGGGAAAGTCATCACAAGAATCCTCCTCAATCGCCTTCTCTCAGTGACCAAAGAGCTCCTCCCAGAGTCGCAATGCAGATTCCGCCCACTAAGGGCACAATGGACATGGTCTTCACCGCACGTCAATTACAAGAGAAATGGGTGTGTGTGCTGTGAGGAGGATGCCGAGAAACTCCAGGATGATTTGGACAGGTTGGGTGATTGGGCAGAAGCATGGCAGATGCAATAGAACGTGGATAAATGTGAGGTTATCCACTTTGGGAAAACAGGAAGACAGATTATTATCTGAATGGCAATAGATTGGGAGAAGGGGAAGTGCAACGAGACCTGGGTGTCCTTGTGCACCAGTCGCTGAAGGTAAGCATGCAGGTTCAGCAGGCGGTTAAGAAGGCAAATGGTATGTTGGCCTTCGTAGCGAGAGGGTTTGAGTACAGGAACAAGGATGTCTTGCTGCAGTTGTACAGGGCCTTGGTGAGACCACATCTTGAGTATTGTGTGCAGTTTTGGTCGCCTTATCTGAGGAAGGATGTTCTTGCCTTGGAAGGAGTTCAGTGAAGATTCACCAGGCTGATACCTGGGATGGCAGGAATGACGTATGAGGAGAGATTGGATGGATTGGGCTTGTACTCGCTGGAGTTTAGAAGAATGAGAGGGGATCTCATTGAAACTTATAAAATTCTGACAGGACTGGACAGACTAGATGCAGGAAGAATGTTCCTGATGGTCGGGGTGTCCAGAACCAGGGGTCACAGTCTAAGGATAAGGGGTAGGCCATTTAGGACAGAAATGAGGAGGAATTTTTTCACCCAGAGAGTGGTGAACCTGTGGAATTCTCTACCACAGAAGGCAGTAGAGGCCAATTCATTAAATATATTCAAGAAGGAGTTGGATATATTTCTCAAGGCTAAAGGGATCAAGGGGTATGGGGAGAAAGCAGGGATCGGGTACTGAATTTGGATGATCAGCCCCGGCACTAAGCTCATGGTCTACAGGGCAGCAGTGATACCTGCCCTGCTGTATGCCTCAGAGACATGGACCATGTACAGCAGGCACCTCAAAGCACTGGAGAGGTACCACCAATGCTGCCTCCGCAAGATCCTGCAAATCCATTGGCAGGATAGGCGCACCAACGTCAGTGTTCTTGCTCAGGCCAACATCCCCAGCATCGAAGCTCTGACCACGCTCAATCAGCTCCGATGGACGGGTCACATTGTCTGCATGCCCGATACAAGGCTCCCAAAACAAGCGCTTTACTCGGAGCTCCGGCACGGCAAGAGAGCCCCAGGTGGGCAGAGGAAACGCTTCAAGGGCACCCTCAAAGCCTCCTTGAAAAAATGCAACATCCCCACCGACACCTGGAAATCCCGGGCCCAAGACCGCACAAAGTGGAGGAGAAGCATCCGGGAAGGCACCGAACACCTCGAGTCTCTTCGCCGGGAGCAAGCGGAAGCCAAGCGCAAGCAGCGCAAGGAGCGCACGTCAACCCAAGCACCCCACCCACCTGCCCCTTCAACCATCGTCTGCCCCACCTGTGACAGAGACTGTAGGTCCCGCATTGGACTAATCAGCCACCTGCGAGCTCATTTTAAATGTGGAAGCAAGTCATTCTCAGTTCCAAGGGACTGCCTAAGAAGAAGAAGACTGCCTGCCACTCGGAAAAAGAGCCATTTATTCCAACTCTTTGTATTCTGTCTGCCAACCAGTTCTTTATCCAAGTCAGTACCTTGCCCCCAATCCCATGTGCCTTAACTTTACATGCTAATCTCTTATGCGGGACCTTATCGAAAGCCTTCTGAAAGTCCAAATACTCCACATCCATTGGTTCTCCCTTATCTATTTTACCAGTTACATCCTCAAAAAATTCCAGTAGATTAGTCAAGCACGATTTACCTTTTGTAAATCCATGTTGACTTTGTCCGATCTTGTCACTGTTTTCCAAGTGCTCTGCCATTACATCTTTTATAATGGACTCTAGCATTTTCCCCACTACCGATGTCAGGCTTACCGGTCTATAATTCCCCGTTTTCTCTCTACCACCTTTTTTGAATAGTGGGGTTACATTAGCTACCCTCCAATCCATGGGAACTGTTCCAGAGTCTATCGAATTTTGGAAGATGACCAGCAATGCACCTACTATTTCTGGGGCCACTTCCTTAAGTACCCTAGGATGTAGATTATCAGGCCCTGGGGATTTGTCGGCCTTCAATCCCGTCAATTTCCCGAACACCATTTCCCTACAAATACTGATTTCTTTCAGTTCCTCCTTCTCATTAGACCCTATGTCCTAGAAATTCAGTGGGCTGCGCCACCCATTAGCGCCCACAGAGGGCACTTAGTGGGTTTTGCGCCACTGGCCACGCCTCCTGCTAAATTTAGCGGGGCGCTAATTGCGGCGCTAGCCATTAGCGCTGCGCTGCCACCGATGATGTCATCGGTGTGCGCAGCGCCCCGCTAACGCCCCGATCACCAAATTTGTTAGCGCCCCCTGCTTTAACACCGTTCGCAATTTGCGACCGGTACAGGGGGGCCTACCTGTGGCGGTAGAGGCGCTGAGGTGCGGGCGGCCATTTTGTTTGCTGGCTGCCTGCCAGTACCTCTTCGCGCCGCCGTCCCCGGCCTGCTGAGCCCCCCTCCCCGCGTTGTGCCGGCTGTGTCCCAAGAGCCCGGCACTTCTCCTCAGTGCCGGGCTCTTTTGCCGGCACTCGCGATCGCCGATCGCACTGCAGCAGGCCCCTCCCCTTTAAGAAGGGGAGGAAGGCCTGTAGTACTGCAGCGCGCCGTGCCACAGCGTGTGGCGCTGCGGCATGTTGTGCTGCGATTTTCAGTTGCAGCGCCCCAAGAGGGATGCGGGGCACCTCGAGTAGCGCCGCGCTTCTGTTTGGGGCGCTGAAACTGAATTTCCGCCGGGCGCTCGCGACTCCTTCCAGGGCGGTACTTCCGGCGCCCTGGCTAGACTGGCGCCCCAAACGGGGCGCCAGTGAATTTCTAGGCCTATGTTCCCCGACATCTCTGGGAGGTTATTTGTGTCCTCCTGTGTGAAGACAGAACCAAAGTATGTATTTAGTTGGTCTGCCATTTCTTTGTTCCCCATTATAAATTCCCCTGATTCTGACTGCAAGGGACCTACGCTTGACTTCACCAATCTTTTTCTCTTCACATCTATAAAAGCTTTTACAGTCAGTTTTTATGTTCCCTGCAAGCTTACTCTCATACTCTATTTTGCCCCTCTTAATTAATCCCTTTGTCTTCCTTTGCTGAATCCTAAACTGCTCCCAATCCTCAGGTTTACTGCTTTTGCTGGCCAATTTATATGTCTTCTCCTTGGATTTTATACTATCCCTAATTTCCCTTGTTAGCCACGGGAGCTTGCTGTGCGCAAATTGGCTGCCTCGTTTCCTGCATTACAACAGTGACTATACTTCAAAAAAGTACTTCATTGTCTGTAAAGCACTTTGGAACATTCTGAATACATGATAGGTGCTATAGAAATGCAAGTTTGTGTCTTCTTTCTTTCAGAGACTCGACTATGGAGGAACACATGAAACTTACATAAGAAAAGGCACATGACCCAACCACGGATCACTAGACCGTCACTTGGTGGGTTTGTGATGCCGGCAGTTCCTCCCTGCAGGTGGGATCATTTATAGTTAACTTTCTTGGAATCCCTTGTCCTCATCTACAAACTCCTGCACCTCCTCGCTGCTCCCAGCATTGTAACTTCCTCCAGTCCCGCACTCTGTCCACACCCCCTGCTCCTCCAGCCTGGTCTGCTGTACATTCCCCTCCCTCTGCTATACCATTGGTGGAAGAGCCATCCCAAACCCCCTCCCCCTTGTCACATCGGAGCAGGAGGAGGCCATTCAGCCCCTCGAGCCTGCTCCGCCATTCAATCAGACCGTGGCTGGTCGGTACCTCCACTCCATTTACCTGCCTTTGCTCCATATCCTCGATACCCTTACCCAACAAAAATCCATTGATCTCAGTGTGGAAAGCTCCAATTGACCCCCAGCACCCACAGTCTGTTGGGGGAGAGAGTTCCCGATTTCCACTCCCCTTTGTGTGAAGAAGTGTTTCCTGACTTCACCCCTGAACGGTCTGGCTCTAATTTTAAGATAATGTGCCCTTGTTCTGGACTCCCCCCACCAGGGGAAATAGTTTCTCTCTATCAAATCCTTTTATCATTTAAACACCTCAATTAGATCACCCCTCAATCTTCTAAACTCAACCTGTCCTCATAATTTAACCCTTTTAGCCCCGCTGTCATTCTGGTGAATCTGCGCTGTTCCCCCTCCGAGGCCAATACTTCCTTCCTGAGGGTCAAGGCATCAAGGGGTATGGGGAGAGAGCGGGAATATGGTATTGAGATAGAGGATCAGCCATGATCATATTGAATGGCGGAGCAGGCTCGAAGGGCCGAATAGCCGACTCCTGCTCCTATTTTTCAATGTTTCAATGTCTGATGCCCAGAACTGAATGCAGTATCCAGATGGAGCATCACTTCCTCACTTTTGTTCCCCCCCACACTTGAGGTAAAATTCACATCTTTCCCCAAAAACCTGTTTAACCGGATCCCCAGGCACCTCTCGTTGGGTCTGGGACCCCAACTTTGAAGCTCCTCGTGACAGTTCCCTAAATTAAGGGTGCCATATAAATGCAAGTTATAGTATTTAGGAGGAGGGGTAGTAGGGGCAGTTCATTAGTAATAGTACTAGTCATTGGGAATAGCAGTGGTAGTTGGGAGAGTTGGGATAGTAACTGTCCGGAGAGCAGATGGGAATAGTCGTAGTTAGGGGGATAGTTGTAGTTAGAAGAATAAGTATCCTATAATCTGGGTTGGGGAGTCCCAGGCCAGTTATCCGTAGCTCTCCTATAGAATGGAGTTTGCATCACACTAGTATGTGATAACATCACTTTATCACAGTCAACTTATCATTGAATCATAGAATGATACTGCACAGAAGAAGGCCATTCGGCCCATTTTGGAATCAATTGTACAAATATCTTTAAAAATACCAACTGCAACTCTTGGGCTGTAAGATAAAGAAAGCCGTGCCTGTCAGATTGCAGACATCTCCTCTGAGACTGCACAAGGTAATATCTGGAGTCTTGGACATTTCAATATATTAAAGCACCTTTTTTCTTTTCCTTCTTTTTGCGGCCAGGAGTACCTAGTTTTTAAGTTTTAGATGTTGTGTCTGTTAAGCTAAGGAATGTCAGTACTGGTCAATCTCTCCCCGTTGGACTTCAATGGCAAAGAAACTGGTGCAAGGTGTAAAGTGAGCGGCGATTCGCTATCACCAATTCGCCGTCCAGTGCTAAAACTTTAAATTAGGCCCCCCCCACCCCCGCCCATGAGTTTAAATCAGTGAACAAAGAATTTTCAACCAAACACATTGGCCTCGATTTTAACTGACCCGTGGAGTCGGGATTGGAGGTGTGTGGGGGGTTAAAGTCCCGAATTCGGGGGTCCCGACACCATCCCGCCCCCAACCCGCCTCCATGTAAGTTTCAAAGGAGGCGGGTGCCCACCCCGCACTGGGACCCGCCGACCCGAGGCGGGAAGGGATTAGTGCCAATTAACTGCCTGTTACCAGGTAGTTAACAGGCAGTTTTTAGCCTAACCCCTATTTTAAAGCTTGAAGTGTGGGATTCCCGACGGCTCCAAACCACGCCAAGTTAGAGGAGTCGGACCGTCGGGTTGAAGGACTTGGAGGGGTTGAGATCATAGAGTCATAGAGTCATAGAGTTTTACAGCACAGAAAGAGGCCCTTCGGCCCATCGTGTCCGCGCCGCCCATCCACCCCTGTCCTGTCTAATCCCATTTTCCAGCATTTGGTCCATAGCCTTGTATGCAATGGCATTTCAAGTGCTCATCCAAATGCTTCTTGAATGTTGTGAGGGTTCCTGCCTCTACCACCCTTTCAGGCAGTGAGTTCCAGATTCCAACCACCCTCTGGGTGAAAAAGTTCCTCCTCAAATCCCCTCTAAATCTCCTGCCCCTTACCCTGAATCTATGCCCCTTGTTATTGACCCCCCTACTAAGGGGAAAAGTTCCTCTTTATCTACCCTATCTATGCCCCTCATCATTTTGTACACCTCAATCAGGTCCCCCCTCAGCCTTCTTTGCTCCAAGGAAAACAACCCCAGCCTGTTTAGTCTTTCTTCATAGCTGAGGCGCTCCATCCCAGGTAACATCCTGGTGAATCTTCTCTGCACCCTCTCCAAAGCAATCACATCCTTCCTATAGTGAGGTGACCAGAACTGCACACAGTACTCCAGCTGTGGCCTCACCAGCGTTTTGTACAGCTCCATCATAACCTCCCTGCTCTTATATTCTATGCCTCGGCTAATGAAGGCAAGTATCCCATATGCCTTTTTAACCACCTTATCTACCTGTTCCGCTGCCTTCAGAGATCTATGTACATGTACACCAAGGTCCCTCTGACCCTCTGTACTTCCTAGGGTCCTACCACTCATTGTGTATTCCCTTGCCTTATTTGTCCGTCCAAAATGCATCACCTCGCACTTTTCAGGGTTAAATTCCATTTGCCACTTTTCCGCCCATCTGACCAACCCGTTTATATCATCCTGTAGCCTGAGGCTTTCCTCCTCGCAATTTACCACCCCACCAATTTTCGTGTCATCTGCGAACTTACTGATCATACCTTTTACATTCTCATCCAAATCATTTATGTAGATCACAAACAACAAGGGACCCAGCACCGATCCCTGAGGTACCCCACTGGACACAGGCTTCCAGTCACAAAAGCATCCTTTGACCATCACCCTCTGCCTCCTGCCACTCAGCCAGTTTAGGATCCAGCGCGCCAAGGCACCCTGGACCCCATGGGCTCTTACCTTCTTGACCAGTCTCCTATGCGGGACTTTGTCAAAAGCTTTACTGAAGTCCATGTAAACCACATCCACAGCATTTCCCTCATCCACCCCACTAGTCACCCCCTCGAAAAATTCAATCAGATTTGTCAGACATGATTTACCCTTGACAAAGCCATGCTGACTATCCCCGATTAATCCTTGCCTCTCCAAGTGGAGACTAATTTTGTCCCTCAGAATTTTTTCCAATAATTTCCCTACCACAGATGTTAGGCTCACTGGCCTGTAATTCCCTGGTTTATCCCTGCTACCCTTCTTGTATAGTGGTACTACATTAGCTGTTCTCCAGTCCTCTGGTACATCCCCTGTGGCCAGAGAGGTTCTGAAAATTTGTGTCAGAGCCCCTGCAATCTCCTCCTTTGCCTCCCACAGCAGCCTGGGATACATCTCGTCCGGGCCTGGGGATTTATCCACTTTTTGGCCTGCTAAAACCGCTAGCACCTCCTCCCTCTCGATGCTAATATGTTCAAGTATGTCACAGTCCCCTTGCCCGATTTCTATGTCTGCATCATCTCTCTCCATAGTGAACACAGATGCAAAAAATTCATTTAAAACCCCGCCTACATCATCTGTCTCTACACACAGATTGCCACTTTGGTCCCTAATGGGCCCTACCCTTTCCCTGGTTATCCTCTTGCCCTTAATATACTTATAAAACATCTTAGGATTTTCCTTTATTTTGCTCGCCAGTGTTATTTCATGGCCCCTCCTCACCCTCCTAATTTCTTTTTTAAGTATGCCCCTGCATTTTTTATACTCCTCTAGGGCTTCTTCCGTCTTTAGTCTTTTGTAACTGCCAAAAGCCCCCCTTTTATTTCTAATGCATTTTTGTATATCCCTTGTCATCCAAGGTTCCCTTTGCTTGTTGGTCCCACCCTTGACCTTTACAGGAACATGTTGGCGTTGTACTCTCTCTATTTCCCTTCTGAAAGTCTCCCACTGTCTTGATGTGGATTTTCCTATAAGTAGCTGCTCCCAGTCCACTTTGGCCAGATCCTGCCTTATCATATTAAAATCGGCCTTCCCCCAATTTAGAACCCTTATTTCCGGGCCGTCTTTGTCTTTTTCCATGACCACCTTAAATCTCACCGAATTATGGTCACTATCGCCAAAATGCTCTCCTACTGACACTTCCACCACTTGCCCGGCTACATTCCCCAGAATTAGGTCCAGTATCGCCCCCTCTCTTGTAGGACTTTCTACATGTTGGCTCAAAAAGCTCTCCTGGATGCACTTTAAGAATTCTGCACCCTCTAAGCCTTTCACACTCTGACTATCCCAATTTATATTGGGGAAGTTGAAATCCCCCACTATTATTACTCTATTATTTTCGCACTTTTCTGAGATTTGCCTACATATCTGTTCCTCTATCTCCCCCTGACTGTTTGGGGGCCTATAGTACACTCCCAGCAAAGTGCTTGCCCCCTTTTTGTTTTTAAGTTCTACCCATATGGCCTCATTAGAGGAACCCGCTAATATATCATCCCTCCTTACAGCAGTAATTGACTCCTTAATTAATATTGCAACACCCCCTCCCCTTTTACACCCCCCTCTGTCTCGCCTGAAGATTCTATACCCCGGAATATTGAGCTGCCAGTCCTGACCCTCCCTCAACCATGTCTCCGTGATAGCAACAATATCGTACTCCCATGTGTTCAACAACAACTTCAGTTCGTCCACCTTATTTGCAAGACTCCTTGCATTAAAATGAATGCCTTCCAGCCCTGCCATATTCCCTTTTGCCTTCGCATATTTGCTCTGCCTTGTTTTTTTCTCTGTATTTGGCTGTAAATCACCCCCTGCTATAGCTCCACTCTGTACCCCATCCCCCTGCCAAGTTAGTTTAAACCCCCCCCAGCAGTGCTAGCAAACCTCCCCGCAAGGATATTGGTTCCCCTCTGGTTCAGGTGTAAACCATCCGACTTGTACAAGTCCCACCTTTCCCAGAAGCAGACCCAGTGATCCAGGAAACTAAAGCCCTCCCTCCTGCACCATCCCTTTAGCCACGCATTCATCTGTTCTATCTTCCCATTCCTATAGTCACTAGCACGTGGCACCGGGAGTAATCCAGAGATTACAACCTTTGAGGTCCTGCTCTTTAATCCTTCACCTAGCTCCCTAAATTCTTGCTGCAGGACCTCATCCCTCTTTTTACCTATGTCGTTGGTACCAATGTGGACCACGACCTCTGGCTGTTCACCCTCCCCCTCCAGAATGCCCTGCAGCCGCTCAGTGATATCCTTGACCCTGGCACCAGGGAGGCAACAAACCATCCTGGATTCACGCTATGGCCACAGAAACGCCTATCTGTTCCCCTTACTATAGAATCCCCTACCACTATTGCTCTCCCACTCTTTTTCCCCCCTTCCTGGGCAGCAGGAGCACCCCCAGTGCCAGGAAGTTGGCTGCTGCTGCCTTCCCCTGGTGAGTCATCCCCCTCAACAGTATCCAAAGCGGCATACCTGTTTGAGAGGGGAATGGTCACAGGGGTCTCCTGCACTACCTGCCTGCTTCTATTGCTCCTCCTGGTGGTCACCCATTTCCTATCTTCCTGTGCAGCCCTTCCCTGCGGTGTGACCAACTCACTAAACGTGTTATCCACGAACCTCTCAGCATCGTGAATGCTCAACAACCCATCCACCCGCAGCTCCAGCGCCTCAATGCGGTTTGCTAGTAGCTGCAGATGGATGCATCTCTGGCACACGTGGTCATCAGGGGCACCGGCAGTGTCCCTGAATTCCCACATAGAGCAAGAGGAGCATATCACGGGGCTGGGCTCACCTGGCATGACATTCCCTTTACTTAATTTAAATTAATTTATGATGTTGGTGTTCAGGTGCGTGATGGGTGCATGAGTGCAAAGGTAAGTGTGTTTGGTGTGTAAAGAAGTTTAAATTACCTGTACTTACCTTTTCAGCCTTCCTTCCTTTAGGTTTCGGGAGTCCATCATCTCACCGGCACAGAAAGCAGAACAGTTGCGAACTGTCAAAAGTGACAGCCTTCAGCTTTCTGTGCCGGAGAGATTTCTAACTGAGTCTGTGTAGAAGGACTCAGGTTAGAAGTAAGATTGTCAGTGTTTGACAGCTTCAAACAGCTGTGAAACGCTGATATTTCATCTGTCAAAATCTCTTGACAGATGAAATGTCAATCTGTGATGTCACCTGTTGCTGGGTGGCCCTTAATTGGCCTGCTGAGCCCGCTGGGTGGGCTCAACAAGGTCAATCAAGTTAAAATCGTGTGGATTGGCCGCATCTCGATGGAGGTGGGATTACAACCCCAAAAGTTTTAGTCCCGCCTCCTTCCCGACTTCTGAGTGAAAATCACCCCACTTAAGTGGAACATGGCCCAGAGTGGTTAGCCTCCCCCCAGTCCATCAGCCAGCAGTCGGAGGCCACTTAAACACTAATGTCAGCAGTGTCAGCCGTGGCTCAGTGGGCAGCACTCTCTAGGTGGGAGGGGCTAGGAGTGAGCAGGTGTTACTGGTTGCCTGATTGCAGCTGGGAGTTGGAGGGAGTTTTGTAAAAAGTTGGTGGTGGGTTTTGGGGTTTTGCTTTCAGGTTTTAGGGCCTTTTTGGCCCACAAAAACAGCCAGATGGCTGCTGAGGGGTCCGGAGTGCCGGGCCCCTCAGAGGACAATGTCCCCGAGAGGAATTTAATTAGGGAAGAAACTGTGGTGGGAAAGGCAAAAAAAAGGCCCAAAGATTTGAGCCGGGACCCCAGGCGGTTTGGTAAAGAAAACACGGTGGTGGTGCAGTGTGAGGATAAGAAGATTCGAGCTTGGGATATTATCCAGGCGGTTCATGAGGACTGTGGCGAGGGAAGCTGCTTTGCCTGCCGACCTAAGCCAAATGTGGGATTCGAGGTGACGGTCAGTGGTCGTGAGGAGGTGGAAAGACTGTTACTCAGTCTGAAAGTTGGTGAGAAATTCTTGGAGGTGACTCTGCTATATTCAGAGGAGGTGGTGGTTTCATTTTTAAACTTGCCAGTTTACATCGAGGACGAAGTGCTAAGCAAGAAGTTGGAGTCGTGAGATATTAAAATCTGTTCTGCAATAAAAAGGAGGTACTATCCGGGAACACGGGTAGCAGACGGAACCCGGTATGTAAAGGTGCGGTTCCCAGAGGGAGTGAGGTCTTTGCCATACAGTATGAAGTTCGAGACACTGGAAGGAGTGCAGTACTTTTGTCTGCTGCATGACAACCAAGTAAAGGTGTGCTATTATTGTCTTGGACATGTCCATCTCGTAAGAAACTGTCCAGACCTGTATTGTTACAATTGCGGTGAGTCGGGACACATTGCTCGGAGCTGCAAGGCGGAGAGCTGTGGGATGTGTCGCAAAGGCCCCACCCGCTGTGAGTGAGTGGCAGAAGGGAGTGATATGACTGATGAGGAGATGGGAGAAGGAGCAGGAGATGAGAGTGGAACAGCCGGAGGAGCAGTGCAGTCGGAGGACACAGCCGGTAAAATGAAGAAGAAAGGAGCACAGGAAGAGGCAGAGGATGGCGGAGCGGAGAACGGGATGGAGATGGCGGAAAACACGTCGAGTGCTGAGGAGGGGAACAAAGACAGCAGCGGGCAGCGAGGGTCGAGTGCAGACTCGAGCCTTAGTGCGGTTCAGCTCCCCCTGGGGAGTCTGGTGTCTGCGGGGGGAGAGGTGGCAGGAGCGGGGTGTGTTGTGGATGTGGGTGCTCCGAGGAGAGGCGGGGAGTCGGATATCTTGGTGAACGGGAGGGGGCAGGACGGGGAGAGGGTGCAAGAGGCAGGAGCCTTAAAGGGACAGCAGGATGGGATCGGCGAGATAGAGACGTCAGAAGGGAACAAGTTAGCTGCGCCATTGTACCATGGAGTGAGGGAACAGGGTGCAAGGGTCAGAGGTGGAGATGTGGTCGAAGGGAGCAGCACAGTGGGAGAAACTGTGATAGCAGGAAGACTCTCTATGGGAGATGAAGTATCTGACGGGGAGCAGGATTATGTATCTGACGGGGAGCAGGCACAGGGGGTTGCAGAAGAGCTTGAGTATGAGGAACTAGAGGGGGACAGAGACATGGAAGTCGGGGGTGGGGTGGCATCATATGGAAAGTGAAAGGTTAGTGAGGGGCAGCAGGAGGGAGAAAGGGCAGCTCCTAGGCCCAAACTTAATGCAAGGAAGAGGCTGAAACAGCAGGGAGGGGTCAAACAGGAGGTGAAAAAGAGCCGGAGGCTGCAGGAAAAAGCAACAGCTGCCTGAAAAGTTGAGAAGGAGCATGAGAGGAGGGAAGGGCCAGAGATTAAATGATGGGGAGATTATTGGGCATACTTCCCTTCTTTGGAGCCATGATTACATTGGTCTCGATTAATGTGAACGGACTGAGGGGTGAGAAGAAATTGCAGCAGTTGTTGCAGGGTTTTAAAGGTTCGGACTTGTTGTGTCTGCAAGAAACCTTTTGGGATGAGGATAGTCTAGAAAGAGTTCAGAAGGTTTGGAAGGGAGAGGTGTTTGCAAGTTGTGCAAACAATAGCTGTAGAGGGGTGGCTGTTTTGGTGAGTCCGTCCATAGAAGAGAACGTTGCCTTGGTGGACAAGGACATTGAGGGGAGATTTTTACGGCTAAGGGTAAAAATGGTGGGATTGAATTGCGATCTCTTTAATATCTATGCACCAAACGACCATTGCAAGCGTTGTGAGTTTTTTCGGGGGTTATTCACTGAAGCGGCAGAGGTAGAAAATCCTTGTATAGTGGGGGATTTTAATATATTTTTATCTCGGATGGACATTTCAGCCCAGATGACCTTTAAGGATGATAACTCCAGAGGGATGATTGTAAAATGATGGCAAATTTAAATTTGAGAGACTTATGGAGGGACCGGAACCCCATAAAAAGGGAGTTCTCCAGAGCAGGTTGGGTGGGTGATGTTTTAAAACAGAGCCAAATAGATTTTGTGACAATGAGGGAAGGGTTAATTTCGGAGGTGATGGAGATTTATTATAAAAAAGTATTTTTTAGTGATCACTTGGCTTTGGTTCTTAGAATTAGGAACAGCAGAGTTAAGATCGGTTCAGGGGTGTGGATTTTAAACAATCAATACCTGAAAGAAATTGCTTATAAGGAAGGGATTATAAATATAATAAAGAATGCTCGGAAGGAACCTTTGTTCTCGAAAGAAAGAAGAGTTTGGTGGGACAATTTCAAATATGAGGTAAAAGTTTTTCGGTACATTATGGGAAAAAGAGGGCGCCAGCTAACCGGCATCGAGAAGAGAATATAAACAAAAGGTTTATGGATGTCTGTAAAGCAGTTGACGGAGGGGATAAGGGAGCTGAGACTAAGTTCCGGGTGCTAAAGGAAGAGTGGGAATTATTGCAAGCTGAAAAATGCAAGGGGGCCATTCTCCGTGCAAAGGCTAGAGATGCATTGGAGGGCGAAAGATCCACTCGATATTTTCTAGAGCAGGAGAAGCTGCGACAGAGATTATCGTTAATTGAAGAGTTGAAGGTTGGGGAGAAGATCATTCATGAAAGTGGGGAGATTTTAGAGGCGGCTAGCAGCTTTTATCAAGAGTTATATACAAAAGAAGACATTTCCAAATTGGCGATGGAGAAGGTTACTACTTTTATTGAAGAGGGTTTGAAGGAGGATGAGAGAAGCATGTGTGACAAAGAAGTAGGATTAGCGGAAATAAAAGTAGCAATAAGTGGAATGAAGGGGGGGGGGAAAGCCAAGGGTCCGATGGACTAAGTGCAGAATTTTATAAAGAATTTTTCGAGATTTTAAGTCCATTGCTCTTAGAAGTTTTTATGGAAATTAAAATTGAGGGAAGCCTGGCCCCATCTATGAGGAGAGGTATCATAAGCTTAGCTTATATAAAAATAAAGGGGATAGACGGGATCTGAAGAATTGGAGGCCCATCACATTATTAAATGTGGATTATAAGGTCTTGGCGAGGGTTATGGCAAATTGTTTGAAGGAGGTGTTACCGGAGATAGTTTGGCCCTCTCAGCTCTATGGAGTCATAGGCCGGGACATCGCAGACTCTGTGGTCTCAATCCGAGATGCGATAGAGCTCATGGAAGAGAGTGGGAGGGAGGCTTATGTATTAAAGATAGATCAAGAGAAAGCCTTTGATAGGGTCGCTCATGAGTTTTTATTGAAGGTTTTGGAAGCATTTGATTTCAAGGAAAATTTCATTGAGTGGATACGGATTTTTTATTCAAACATATTTAGCTGTGTTAAATGTAATGGTTTTTTATCCAAGTATTTTCCGATATAGAGATCAGTGAGACAGGGTTGTCCCCTGTCCCCATTGTTGTACACATTGGTAGCAGAACCATTACGTAACATGATGTGAAAGATACAAGGTGTAGTTGGGATTGTGGTTCCCAGTTCTGGGTTGGTGTCGGTGCTACACCAATATGCAGATGAGACAACCTTAATATTGAGAAATGGGGAGTCAGTGAGGAAAGCTATGGATGTAGTGGAGGAGTATTGTAGAGCTTCAGGAGTCAAAGTGAATTATAGCAAGTCCCAATGCCTGGTTGCAGGGAGGGGTAGGGGGGAATGGTTGGGGGAAAGTCCCTTTAAGGTGGTGGAGGTTTTGGAAGTTCTGGGGGTGCATATGGGGTGCAAGAAAGACAGGGATGAAGTGGATCGATTAAATTGGGAACCGAAGGTTATGAAAATTAAAAAGATTTTGGGAAGATGGGAAAGAAGATGGTTGAAAGTGCAAGGAAGAGCGACAGTGGTGTCTGCTCTCCTGCTATCTAAGCTATGGTACTTATTGACGGTGGAGGATATTCCTGAGTGGGCGGAAAAGTCCACCCGAGAGGCTTGTGTGAGGTTTTTATTTGAAGGGAAACCAGCCTTGGTGGCATACAATACCATCATTGGACGGAGAAATCAGGGAGGACTCAATTTTCCAGATTTGATTTGAAGAAGAAATCCTTTAGAATCAAATGAGTGAAGAGATTTCTTCAGAAGTCAAATACAAGGGCCTAGAAATTCCCTTGGGTTTGCGCCCATTTAGGGGCGCAAGAGTGGGTTGCGCCGGAAGTTGCGTCGCCGCTGAAATTAGGCGGGCCTTTAAATCGGCGTAAGCCGGTAGCGCTGCGCCGGCACCGATGACGTCATCGGTGTGCGCAGCGCCCCGGTACCGCCCGAAACCACGCCGATCCCCATCTTCAGTAGCGGCCGCCTCTTCCCTGGCGGCCGCTAACAACGTTTTGAAAACCTGGCCGTGCTGCAGCCTTAGAGGCGCTATTTAAAGCAGAGGTGCGGCCGGCCGCTTTTTCGGCGGCCGCCTGCCCGCACCTCCTTCCCCGGCCTCCTCCACCCCCCCCCCGCGGCATTGCCGGCTGGTTTCCGTGGAGCCCGGCACTTCGCTGTTGTGCCGGGCTCTTTTGCCGGCACTTTCAACGGGGCTCCGGCCGTTGCAGGCACCTCCCCCTTAAGAGAAGGGGGAGGCCTGCAGTACAGCAGCCAGCCGCTCCGCATCGGGTGGTGCAGCGGGACCGGCAGCGCTGAAATTCACTTTCAGAGCCCCAAGCGGGGCGGGCACACCCTGTACCAGCGCCCGCTTCCGCTTTGGGGCGCTGAAAGTGAATTTGGGGCGGGCACAACTGGCTCGGCGGCGGGCGCTAAATTTCCGGCGCAAACGTGCTGGCGGGGCGTCACCGAATTTATAGGCCAAGTTTTTGGAAGAGTTGTTTTGAACATTTTTAAAAAAAGAAGTGGGATAGGAGGGCAGTGTATATTGTATATGGAATACAATAATGTTGTATCCATGTGTTAATGGAGACACGGAATGCAGGAGTTGGTTTAACAGGTGTTTACTGAACAAAGTCTGGAGGTGAACTAAAAGATACAAGACACTATACAGGCTTATATAGCCCGAGTGGCCACTACCGGCATTACAGTACACAGGGGCTCTTAAAGGTACATACACCACAATTCCTCCCCTTTTAGACAACCAGTACATAACATTTTAAGTAATCATTAATTAACATGTTTACAAGAACAATAATCTACACATTTGCTGCAGTTAATCAATTATAAGTCAGTCTCTCTGGAGGCTTCCTGACTCGGTCCGGAAAACGCCTCGGTGGTGTAGTTGTTTTCGGTGGTGTAGTAGGTTCTTTTGGCAAGGTCGATTCGGCTTGAATGCCAGTGTCGGGTTCATCTGGTTCGAGTATCACCAGATCGGAGGTAGATACTATGGGTATCTCTGCTTCATCATTAGGCATATAGAGTTGTGGTGTAAGTTGTCCCTTTTTGGATTACTCTATGATCTGGTCAGCATGGCACCTTATTATGCTTTCTCCAATGTCCACGGTATACATCAGCGGTCCTAGTCGTGTGCAAATAGTTCCAGGCTGCCATTTCTCGGTACGGTAGTCCCGGGCCAAAACTTGTTGACCTACCTGGAAGGTTCTAGTTGGCCTTTCATTCATGCCTTGAAATTGCCGGTTCTCTACGTCCCTTCTGATGTTTGGCTTGATCAAATCCAGCCGGCATCTTAGTCTTCTATTGAAAAACATAATGGCGGGAGTTTGGTTTGTAACCACTTGTGCTGCATTCCTGTATGCAAACAAGAAGTTATCTACCTTATGTTGTAGATTTATGTCTTCATTACCCATGGCATTTATGGCCTTCTTGAAGGTCTGGACAAACCTTTCAGCTAACCCATTGGTGGCGGGATGGTATGGGCGGACGTGTAGTGCTTAACCCCATTGTTTTTTAAGAACTTCCTGAATTCTTCGGACACAAATTGCGGTCCATTATCAGAACAGATCTGTTCAGGCAGCCCATTCCTGGCAAATATGGTCCTTAATACTGTGATGGTTTTTTCCGTGGTGGTGGAGGACATCTTTATTACCTCCGGCCACTTGGAGTGTGCATCAACCGCGATTAAGAACATTGAGTCCATAAATGGACCAGCAAAGTCAATGTGTACCCTTTGCCATGGAGATGAGGGCAACTCCCATGGATGTAGAGGGGCTTGTGGTGGGGCGTTTTGGACCTTCTGGCATTCTAGACAGCTCTTGGTCATTTCTTCGATGTCTCCATCGATACCTGGCCACCACACAAACGCTCTGGCTAGGTTCTTCATTTTCACTCCACCCAGATGCCCCTCGTGAAGCTCCTTTAGCACTTTATCCTGGAGTTTGGGTGGAATCACCACTTTGGATCCACACATCAAGGTTCCTCGGCACACTGACAGCTGTTCTCTTCTTTGTGAGAATGCTGGCAACAGTGGTTCGCCATGTGCTGGCCATCCCTTCACCGTTAAATCGTAGACTCGTGAGAGAGCCGGGTCATTTCTCGTTTCCTTTTCAATGGTAGAATTTGTTACTGGTAGACATTCCACTATGGTTGAGTGGAACATTTCCACTGGGTCCACTGTAGGTGCCTCTTCTACCGTTGGCAACGGTAGGCGCGATAAACCGTCAGCATTCCCATGCTGTTTTGATCCTTTGTATTCTATGTCATATTGGTGTGCCCCTAGGAAAAGGGACCACCTCTGTAGCCTTTGCGCTGTCATAATGGGAACGCCCTTTTTAGGGTTGAATATGGAGACGAGGGGTTGATGGTCAGTCAACAAGGTAAATTTTTGTCCGTGTAGGTAATGGTCGAATTTCTTCACTCCCCATACCAGGCTGAGTGCTTCCCTGTTGATCTGGGCATAGTTACGCTCAGCTGAGTTCAATGAGCGTGACGCAAAAGCTATCGGCCGCTCCGAGCCATCAGGGAATCTATGCGATAATACCGCTCCTACGCCGTAAGGGGATGCATCGCACGCCAGTCTGATTGGCAGTGATGGGTTGTAATGAGCCAACACTTCCTTGGACATGATCAAGCCTTTGCATTTATGGAAGGCACGTTTACAGTCTTCGCTCCATTTCCAAATTACTCCCATTTGTAGCAGTGCGTTAAGAGGGTGCAGAACAGTTGACAAGTTCGGTAAAAATTTATGATAGTAATTTATCAATCCCAGGAACAACCTTAATTGTGAGACATTTTCAGGTGCTGGGCCTTATATGACTGCTTCAATTTTTTCAGGTGACTTATGCAACCCTTCTTCGTTAATTATATGGCCACAATATGATATTTGTTTCTGGAAAAATTCACACTTGGGGCGATTTGCTCGTAGGCCCCGTTCTCTCAGCCTTGTGAGCACCTGCTCCAAATTGGCAAGGTGCTCGTTGTCGTTTTCCCCTGTTACAAGGATGTCGTCTAGGTAGCATTGAGTCCCCGGAATCCCTTGCAGGACTTGCTCCAAAGCTCTTTGCCAGATAGCTGGAGCTGATGCTACTCTGAAAACCAGTCGATTGTACTGGTACAGGCCTTTGTGTGTGTTTATCGTGAGATACTTTTTAGAGGCCTGCTCAACCTCCATCTGTAGATATGCCTGTGCCAAGTCAATTTTGGTGAAACGTTTCCCTCCGGATAGTGAGGCAAAAATATCTTCTATCCTCGGAAGAGGATACTGTACCGTGTGAAGGACCGGGTTTACAGTCAGCTTGAAGTCCCCACAGATGCAAATTTTTCTCTGTTCTTCAGATTTATCATTATTCAATGTTTTCTTCATGACCGGGACAATGGGTGTTGCCCACTCGCTTCAATCTATCTTGGATAACACGCCTGCCTTTTCTAAATTCTCCAGCTCTGCCTCGACTGCTGGACGAATTGCGTATGGCACCGGCCTTGCCTTAAAAAACGTGGGAATTGCCGCATCTTCCACTTTTATTGAGGCGGTGACGCCTTTCAAGGTTCCTAGTTCCTGTTGAAACACTTCTTTGGCGTTGGCCAAGATGTCTTTTAATCGTTCAGGTATGACGTCATCATCATTTTTTTTCTTACTGGTCACCGTCAGTGCCTGAATGGAGTGCCAGTCTAAACGTATCTTCCTGATCCATTCACGTCCCAACAGCGGTGGACCACCATCTTGCAGAACGTGTAAATACAACTTCTGTATTTCCTTGCCGTTGTATACAACAGGCACCCTTATTTTCCCTCTGGGGTATACTTTCTGGCCCGTATATGTCTTCAAGATAATGGATGTGTCTTTCAAAGGTATATGCGGAAATAGCCGCTCGTAATCCCGTCGATTTATGATGGTCAGAGCTGATCCTGTATCTAGCTCCATTTTAAATGGGGACCCCGCTATCGTGAGGGTAACCCAAATGGTCTGGTAATCTTCTTTGGCAATTACATTATGTAATTTGAGACAGCTTAGTCTCTTGTTGCCAGAGTCGCTATCGCTCTTCTGGTCTTCGGAGCTACTGTCCGTCATCATTTGTACCTTTCTGTACTTTTCCTTATTGATTTTTTTTCTGTCAGTGGATTTTTTGTTTCCAGATCGGCATACACGTGCAATGTGTCCTGTTAAGTCTGTGAGTTGTTCAAGTAATTAATACTCAGACTTAATCAGTAACAATAAAACAGGTCTTTACTGGTTGGAGGTAGGGACTATTCTGAATACAAGATTACTGCACAGTGCTTATATACCGGTGTGTTCACCCCCGGTATTACGTCTACAGCAGCCTGAGAAAGTAGTACATCTCTGAAGGTGGAACAGGCTTAAGCTCTCTTAAGGTGGAACAGGTTACATACACAACACTCCTCCCTTCTTAGCTTTATAGTCATCCCCCCCATTTAACATAACGTAATAACATATATACATATATAACTTCATGTTTAACGTAACATATCACAGATTCAGTCTCTGCGGAAAACAGTTCACAGATTCAATCTCTGTGGTGTAGTCGGTTCACGTTACTCATTCAATAGTCCTTTCATGGATTTAACAGCTTGAACTTCCGAACTGATTTGGCTCCGTTCGGAGGGACCACGTGTGTGATCTGGTAGAGGTGATAATGGTTCAGATGGGTCATCTTCTGTTTTTACTTTTCCTTTTCTGCTTCTTGGAGACTCTCTGGGCTCCATTGTCAGCTGCCACAGCTGCCAGCTGCATGCGCAGTTCCTCCTTCTCTTCCTCCTTTTTTTGTAGTAGAGCCACCTTCTCCCGATGTTCCGTAGACTTTCGGTACTCCTCCATGATTTCTGTATGGTGGGAGTCGAAGTTACAACTTGGGCAGGACAGGACATAGTAATATTCGGAGTCGTCCGACAGGTCAGCGAGAGGGTCGTCTATTTCCTCCATACCCAGCTGGACGTTAGCCAGCTCTTGTTCCAAATCCAGACATCTTTCCTGAAGAGACTTCTTCATGTGTACCTCTGCCTCCAGCTTTTTCTGGGCTTTCAGCAAGTCGTTTACTAGTGACCTCATTTGTGATTTTAATACTTCAACTTCCTTTGGAGATTGATTGATCGGACTATGCAATCCCTCTACCGGAGCAGCTGTTTCAGCGGTCTGTTGTTCTACATTGACGTGAGTCAGCGTACTTTTGGCATCCAATGGCTGCTCTGTTGCAGTCGTTTCAGTCTGTGTCATCACATCAGCCATCTCAATGACTTTTGAGAGCTCCGAACCCTTTTCCTTTGAAGATCGCAGCTCGTGTTCAAGTTTTTCCCATTTCAGAGTCTTGTCCCTCAGCATATGAAGGAGTTGGCTGACCGTTAACTCTTCTGACACCAGATTATGGCACGCACCTTCAGAACCTGAATCAGCTTTGATTCGTTCGGCCTCCTCGCGCAGATGGTTGGTGTGCTCCTGCTCCATTTTCTCCATCAGTTGCTTCTGTTGACTTTCCAGATTCTCCCACTCTGTAACAAAGAACGTTTTTATTTCATTCATCTCTTGCTCAAAACGGCGAATCATTTGTTCTAATTGCTGTTGTAGTTTGAAATGGAGTTGAGTTCGAGCCCAGTGTCCCTCAAAAATGTGCATATCAGTAGACTTGACAGACTCAGAATTCTCTGTTAAACTATGTTGTTGTTGCTCAGTGGAATTCTGTGCTGAAACTTTGTCTTTTGCACATGGGTTGGTCTTACCATCATCAGTTCTAGAGTCTGGGCTGATTATCTGCACCGAGTTCTCACTCTTTATGGCTTTTAGCGAATGCCAGTCCATATTTATGTTTCTAAACCACTCCCGGCCTAGTAGTGGTGGACCTCCCTCCGGTAGCACATATAAGTCCATTATTTGACTTCCTTCGCCCTTGTTGGCCACTGCAACCTTTATTGTCCCGATGGGGTACACTCTCTGCCCCGTGTAGGTTGTCAATATAATCTCCGTATCCTGTAGGGGAATATGTTGGAATAACCTTCTGTAATCTTTCTTATTCATGACCGACAATGCCGATCCAGTGTCCAATTCCATTTTTACTTGGACTCCTTCTATCTGAAGAGTAACCCAAATTGTCTGGAGGTCTGCACCCTTACCAACGTTGAGTACCCTTAAGCTAGCCAGTTCAATACTGCTTAAGCCAGCCAGTTCATTACTGCTAGCGTCTGAATCGGACTCCTGTTCGGCCACCTTGTGTACTTTTGCGTATTTTCCTTGCGGTGACTTCTTGTTGCTGGTCTTCTTCCCTGACCTGCATACTCTAGCTATATGTCCAAGCCTACCACAAGTTCTACATTCTTGGTTTTTAAACCAACACTGGTTCTGATCATGCGTTGTCTTTCCACAACGATAACATTTGCCAGAACTCACACCCAATTTGTGTGCACTGAGCTCCGGTGACCGTAGCTGCATTACTGCCGTGCCTCTCGCTGCGGCTTCGTGTGCTGCTGCCATAGTGACCGCCTTCTCAAGCGTCAGCTCATTCTCCTCGAGCAGTCGCTTTTGTGTATCCTGTTTAAATAAACCACACACAAATTTGTCTCGTAGTGCATCTGTCAGTCCCGTTCCAAACTGGCAATATTTCGCTAATTTACGCAATTCCAGCAAATATTCAGCATTGCTTTCATGCTGTAGCTGCCTTCTGTCGTAAAATTTAAATCGTTCTGCTAGCATCAGCGGCGTGGGGTTTAGATGATCTTTCAGGACAGTAACAATCTCATCGAACGTCTTATCCGCCAGTTCATCTGGTGATAACAGGTGTTTCAATTGCCCGTATGTCTTCGCACCCATTAAATTTAATAATGTTAGTGCTTTATCAGCCTCACGAATTTTATTGGCCTTACAATAATTTTTAACTCGTTCAACATATATGGCCCAATCTTCGATGTCACTATCAAAGTTGCTAATATTCCCGTGTTTAGGCATTGTAGTACTTTATCAGATTTGCAATTTCTCAGATTTTTTTTTTTTACTGCTATCCAAGATGGCGGCTTCCCGCTCTTGCCGTCGTCCTCCGCCCACAAAATGGCAGTTTTCCCACGCTTGGCGGTCTTCACCCGTCCCCCGACGCCGTCTCCCTTCAGCCCCCGAGTGCGGCCCTTATCTTCACCGCGATCGCCCGAGTGCGGCCCTTATCAGCGGATGCGATCGCTGGATCGCGAAGTGGCTCCCGACCGAAGCGGCTCTCGGCCCTTATCTGGAGATGCGATCGCTCTCGCGGCTCTCGGCCCTTATCAGGAGATGCGATCGCTCTGTTGAAACGCCTCCCGCTCGAAGCGGCTCTCGCGCCCTATTCCTCCGGCTCCCCCAGCCCCGTTCGTGCGGCCAACGCGGTCGACTGCCTGTCGCGTCGCTGCCCCGCTC
Organism: Somniosus microcephalus; assembly: GCF_052327205.1. NCBI lineage: Eukaryota > Metazoa > Chordata > Chondrichthyes > Squaliformes > Somniosidae > Somniosus > Somniosus microcephalus. The sequence continues at coordinate 3,899,996 of NC_141004.1, forward strand.
AGACAACGGCTTACCCACCACCAAGCTGGAGAAGAGGCTGACGGTCGCCGATGGAGGCTCCGAGGTCAGGATGTCTTCCAGTGGGGTGGAGAGGGTGGAAACCTCTCTGCAACGTCCTGGCTGTGGACGAAGCTGCCGTGGAGTGACTGCCGCAGGGTCCGAATCAGGCTTGTCGCCAGTGTTAAGTCTGTGAGTTGTTCAAGTAATTAATACTCAGACTTAATCAGTAACAATAAAACAGGTCTTTACTGGTTGGAGGTAGGGACTATTCTGAATACAAGATTACTGCACAGTGCTTATATACCGGTGTGTTCACCCCCGGTATTACGTCTACAGCAGCCTGAGAAAGTAGTACATCTCTTAAGGTGGAACAGGCTTAAGCTCTCTTAAGGTGGAACAGGTTACATACACAACATGTCCCACCTTTCCGCATTGCCTGCATGCTTTGTCCTTGAACCAGCAGTCCCTCTGGTCATGGGTGGATCTGCCGCAGCGATAACATCTCTCGAAACCCCGTGTCATTTCATGGGTGCCGAAGTCCTGTGGCTTTTGCTGTATCTCTGCAGCTCCTCTTGCTGCTGCTTCGTATGATATAGCCACACTGAAAGCCTTGTCCAGTGTCAAATCTTTCTCAGAAAGTAGCCTTTTTTGTGTTCCTTCACTTAGGAGACCGCAGACGAATTTGTCTTGTAGAGAATCTGCCAGTCCTGCCCCGAATTGGCAGTGCTTTGACAGCTTTCTTAATTCGGTGAGGTAATCAGCGTTACTTTCATTCTTGTGCTGATTCCTCCTGAAGAATTTGAATCGTTCCGCTATCAGCAGCGGTGTTGGGTTTAAGTGCTCCTGTAGGGTATCAACAATCTCCTTAAAATTCTTGTCCAACGGTTTGGCTGGAGTGATTAAGTTTCGTAACAGCCCGTATGTCCTTGTGCCCATCAGATTTAGAAGTACCGATGCCTTTTTATCATCCTCTACTTCATTCGCTGTGCAATATACCTCCACTCTTTCCACATATGTGGTCCAATCCTCTATATCACTATCGAAAGCAGTAATATTGCCAGTCTTAGGCATCCTGAAAAAAAAATGGTGCCTCCTGCGCTTTCCTTTCTTCCCTGCCGAGAAAAAATGGCGCCTCCCGCGCTTTCCCGCCGCTGCCGCTGCTGACAACGCTGTTCACCGCGGTTTTTATTTACACAGATATTTTTAATAGTTGGAGACTCATTCCCGCCGGACTCTCTGGGACTTTTCCCTCCCTCTGCTTGGTCCGAACGCCGACCTGCTTTGCAGCGCCGGCCGTTTCCCGAGTGCTCCACCCTCCATCTCTGTTTGCCTCTGCCTTCTGACTCGCTGCTTAGCCCCGCTGCAGAGCCACCCGATCGAGCCCCAGCCTGCCGCCCAGGAAGGATTACTGCAGTACCTGCCACCAGCACGGCTAGCTGTTGAAACCACAGGGTTTTTTTTTCGGTTTTTTTTTCTTCGACCTTCGTCTGAGGAATCGATCTCCTTGAGGTGCTGCCGAATTGCAGGTAAGTCCGTTTCCAATTCGTCGCCACTGTTGTATCCGTGTGTTAATGGAGACACGGAATGCAGGAGTTGGTTTATAGGTGTTTACTGAACAAAGTCTGGAGGTGAATTAAAAGATACAAGACACTATACAGGCTTATATAGCCCGAGTGGCCACTACTGGCATTACAGTACACAGGGGCTCTTAAAGGTACATACACCACAAATAATATGTTTTTGAAATCGATTAAACTTCTCCCTAGGTTTTATAAGAGGGTTGTAGAGACTTGGGCCCAATTTTTAAAGAGTGTGCAGTTTATGCCCAAGGGGGCTGAGGAATTTTTAGAACAGCCCTTATTTTTGAACAGGTGGGTCAACATCGAAGGAGAGGTTTTATTTAATCAAGCTTTTATAAAATCTGGGATTATATCTGTGAAAGATGTATTACACGAGGTAATTCCAGGTTGGTTGCCGGAAGCGATAATGAGGGACATGGTGTGGGAGGAGGATCAGGAGGTAGAAGGAAAAGCAATAGGAATTATGTATGAGATGATTGTGAGGGCAATGCCACAGGATTGGATGGAAGAAATAAATGCGGAAATCTCCAAAGGAGATAAAATGCGTCCTGCTTTTCCAAGCTTTGTACTGGAGAAAGGGGGAGAGTTGGTCCAAATTGACAACTGTAATACTCGAGATTTCTATAAGGTATTTAGAGAATGGAGATTCAAGACACCTGCTGGTCAGGAGTTTTGGCAGAGTATATAACCCACAGCTGGACTTCAACGGGATTTGGAAGGGAGTGTGGGCGAATTTTAAATGCCCAGAATGGATTGAACTGGATTTCAAATTGGCTCATTACCGGATTTTTACCACGACGGTCTTGTGCAAGATTGGACGAGTGAAGGGGGCAACTTACCCAATGTGTGGGACACGGGATGAGACTCTGTCCCATTTACTGGTGTTATGTCCACAGTTAAATGACTTTAAGTACTATGTTCGACAGTTGTGTGAAGCTTTTTTGCTGGGTGGGGACCGAAGAGCGAGAATGGGAATCCCGTGGGACTCAATTTTGAGATGGGGATTGCAGGACAGTCTGCCCGAGTCCAGCGGAGCGGCAATTAATTTAATGTTCAGTTTGGCTAGATTCGTGATTGTGCAAAGAAGGAATGCTTTGTTTTTTAAGGGGAGGAGAATCAATCTAAAAGAGTATTTTAAATATAAGCTAAAAGATCATTATAAGGCTCTGTGGATGTTTTATTCAGAAAGGAATTTAAGGACAGTATTTTACAACCAATTTTTAAAGTACAATCGATTAATATATGTTACAGGTGACAAATTAAACTTCAGGTTTTGATGTTAAAATGTGGTGGCGGAATGGCTGTGCAGAGCAGTGGAATTGATTTGTATCATACAATGTAATGATCACGATGTTGTAAATGTTCTAATGTTCAATAAAGTATAATATAAAAAAAAGTGGGTAACACACTTGCCTCGGAGTCAGAAGGTTGTGGGTTCAAGTCCCACTCCAGAGACTTGAGCACAAAAAGCTCCGGTGAGTGTGTCAGTATTTACAGGGGTCCCCGGGAGCCTGTCAGTATTTACAGGGGGTCACCGGGAGTGTGTCAGTATTTACAGGGGGTCCCCGGGAGCCTGTCAGTATTTACAGGGGGTCACCGGGAGTGTGTCAGTATTTACAAGGGGTCCCCGGGAGTGTGTCAGTATTTACAGGGGGTCCCCGGGAGTGTGTCAGTATTTACAGGGGGTCCCCGGGAGTGTGTCAGTATTTACAGGGGGTCCCCGGGAGCCTGTCAGTATTTACAGGGGGTCACCGGGAGTGTGTCAGTATTTACAAGGGGTCCCCGGGAGTGTGTCAGTATTTACAGGGGGTCCCCGGGAGTGTGTCAGTATTTACAGGGGGTCCCCGGGAGTGTGTCAGTATTTACAAGGGGTCCCCGGGAGTGTGTCAGTATTTACAGGGGGTCCCCGGGAGTGTGTCAGTATTTACAAGGGGTCCCCGGGAGTGTGTCAGTATTTACAGGGGGTCCCCGGGAGCCTGTCAGTATTTACAGGGGGTCACCGGGAGTGTGTCGCTATTTACAGGGGGTCCCCAGGTTTGAATCAGGCTGTCCATTTGTTGTCAAAATCTTGTAGATTGTGGGTAGCGCTCTACTCTAACTCCAGTCACATGAACACAAAACATAACTCAAGGATACAGCCTGTTAGTAATTTAAAATTAGGAGTAGAAAGTGATTAATAAACCTGCCCAGTAATAAAACATTGGGACCGGGCTGTGACTGTACAGTAACTAATGCGGTTAAACTGGAGGAGTTAAAATAAACCAGTCAATAATAAACCTACCTCTGCTATTTCACTGCCTCCTTGATAGGACCTTGGGATGCAATAGAAATAAGGGTAAATTCACTGACCTCAGGCTCCCAGAGGGGACGTGTTCTCGATGGGAATGTAGGTCAAAGAATAAGCACCAAAGTATAGTAGACCCATCTCCAAACAGCTCTTTTCAGCACTGGATCAGGGAATTTACCCTAAACGTTAAAGGGAAGGTGAAAGATCATAAAGGGAATGTTTGCTGCTTTTCCTTTTAAGAAACCTAAGTGAAGGGCTAAAGTGCACAGTGCAAGATGCTATCAAGAGAAGACAAATTAAGTCAAGAGTCAGTGATTATGGATTTAAAGACCTGCGGGTTATAGGAATAACAAAAGATGAGAGGAGGTAAAGCGACTCACAGTTCTGAGGTCCTGAGAAAGAATCATTTTAATCAGGAGACTGCTGCAAGTTGTGGATTCTTCACAGTGAGGATGGAGGAAGAGCTTGTGAGAAGAGTTATTGGGAGCCTGGGAAGGAGGAAAGTTCAGAGAAACGGTCAGTAGACAGAGGTTCAGGGTAGAGCTGAGAGATGTTTCTCCCAACAGGCAGCAAGCTTTTCCTTGTGTCCTGTTTGGCTGTCGGGAGAAGTCGGTGAGTATTTATACTCAGTTTCGCGGGCTTTTTCAGAGACTTACTGATACGCTTATCAATTACTTCATAAAAGGTGATGAGTCGAAGAAGAGATGATGAGTCGAAAGAAGAGATGAATAAGGCTTTTATTAGCTAAGAAGAGACCATGCTTCTTCGTGAGTGACTGAACAAGTCTGAACGAAACCCACACAGTGGTGGGTGGAGTCAGCTGAGGCATGCCTCCATACACAGCGCCACCCAGAGGTGGCAATATACAATACAGTGGTTTACCACATTCACCCCTTGTTTAATGTGAAGTCCGGCGGGGTGAAGGGTACTACAAGTTAAGTCTATTAGGAGGCCTTGTCTGACGTCCTGATCGTCGTGGTGGCGGCGGTGGTGTTGCAGCATCCGACGTCGGGTCTGGTGTCTGGGTGGTTGGTGAAGATTCCTGGGGCTTTGGCATGCCGTCTGCAGGGGTTGGGTTGGGAGGGGTGGTGGGGGATAACAGTGGTAAGGGGGATAACGGTGGTAAGGGGGATAACGGTGGTAATTCAGGGGTACCCGAGGGTGCGAGATCTCGTATGGAGACCGTGTCCTCCCGCCCGTCTGGGTATGTCACCCAGGCATACTGGGGGTTGGCGTGTAGGAGGTGCACCCGCTCGACCAGGGGGTCCGTTTTATGCGTCCTCACGTGCCTCCGCAGTAGGACGGGCCCAGGAGAAGTCAACCATGCCGGTAGCGAGGTTCCCGATGTAGACTTCCGGGGGAAAACGAACATTTTCTCATGAGGGGTCGCATTAGTGGCAGTACAAAGCAGTGACTGAATGGAGTGAAGCGCTGCAGGGAGGACCTCCTGCCAGCGGGAGGTCGGAAGGCCCTTAGATTTTAGTGCTAAGAGGACTGCCTTCCAAACCGTCGCGTTCTCCCTTTCCACCTGGCCGTTCCCCCGGGGGTTGTAACTGGTGGTCCTGCTCGTGGCGATACCTCTTGTTAGCAGGTACTGCCGAAGTTCGTCGCTCATGAACGATGAGCCCCTGTCGCTATGTATATAGCTGGGGAACCCGAACAGAGCGAAGATGTCATTCAGACACTTGATGACCGTGGTACTGGTCATGTCTGGGCAAGGGATGGCAAAGGGGAAACGGGAGTACTCATCAACTATGTTGAGGAAGTACACATTGCGGTCAGCGGAGGGGAGGGGCCCTTTAAAATCGACGCTCAGGCGTTCGAAGGGGCGGGTGGCCTTGATCAGGCTTGCTCTGTCCGGCCTATAGAAGTGCGGTTTGCACTCGGCGCAGATTTGGCAGCTCTTGGTCATGGTCCTGACCTCCTCGATGGAGTAGGGCAGGTTACGGGATTTGATAAAATGGAAAAACCTGGTGACCCCCGGGTGGCAGAGGTCATTGTGGAGGGACTGCAGCCTATCACTCTGCGCGTTGGCGCATGTACCACGTGATAGGGCATCTGGGGGCTCATTGAGTTTCCCTGGCCGATACAAGATATCATAATTGTAGGTGGAGAGTTCGATTCTCCACCTCAAGATCTTGTCGTTCTTGATTTTACCCCTCTGCTTATTATTAAACATAAAAGCTACTGAACGCTGGTCAGTGAGCAGGGTAAATCGTTTCCCGGCCAGGTAATGCCTCCAGTGACGCACCGCTTCTACAATAGCCTGGGCCTCCTTTTCGACGGAGGAGTGTCTCGTCTCGGGGCCCTGGAGGGTCCTTGAGAAAAAGGCCACGGGTCTGCCCGCCTGGTTAAGGGTCGCGGCTAGGGCGAAGTCGGAGGCATCGCTCTCCACTTGGAAGGGGATGGACTCATCCACCGCGTGCATTGCGGCCTTCGCGATATCGTTCTTGATAAGAGTGAAGGCTGCACACGCCTCTGGTGTCAGGGGGAAGGAGGTGGCTTTGATGAGGGGCCTGGCTTTGTCTGCATAGAGGGGCACCCACTGGGCGTAGTAGGAGAAAAACCCCAGGCATCTCTTCAGTGCTTTTTGGCAGTGGGGAAGGGGTAGCTCCATTAGGGGGCGCATTCTGTCGGGGTCGGGCCCGATGACTCCGTTCTCCACCACGCAGCCGAGGATGGCCAGGCGCTTGGTGTGAAACATACATTTTTCCTTATTGTACGTTAGGTTCAGCCGTTGGGCCGTACGGAGGAAATTTGCTAGATTAACGTCGTGGTCCTGCTGGTCGTGGCCGCAGATGGTGACGTTATCCAAATAGGGGAAGGTTGCCCGCAGCGCGTTCTGGTCAACCATTCGGTCCATCTCCCTTTGGAAGACCGAAACCCCGTTGGTGACGCCGAAGGGGACCCTAAGGAAGTGGTAGAGGCGGCCGTTTGCCTCGAAGGCAGTATACTGGCGGTCCTCATGGCGGATGGGCAGCTGGTGGTACGCTGACTTAAGGTCGATGGTGGAGAATACTTTGTATTGCGCAATCTGATTGACCATATCAGATATGCGAGGGAGGGGGTACGCGTCCAGCTGGGTGTACCGGTTTATGGTTTGGCTGTAGTCGATTACCATGCGGCGTTTTGCAGTGGTTTTAACGACTACAACCTGGGCTCGCCAGGGGCTAGTGCTACCTTCGATAATGCCCTCCTTCAAGAGCCGCTCCACCTCAGAGCTGATAAAAGCTCTGTCCCCGGCACTGTACCGCCTGCTTTTGGTAGCGATGGGTTTACAGTCGCGGGTGAGGTTAGCGAACAGGGGAGGGGGGGGGACTTTTAATGTGGAAAGGCTGCAGGTGGTTTGCAGCGGGCGATTTAAAAGTTGTTGGTTGCAGACTGTGAGTGGGGGGAGGGGTCCACCGTATGCTAGTGTGACACTCTTAAGGTGGCACTGAAAATCCAACCCTAGCAGGACGGCAGCGCAAAGACGGGGCAGGACTAGCAGTTTAAATTTTTGATATTCAGTGCCCCCTACTGACAGGGTCACCACACAGTAGCCGCTGATGTCCATTGACTGGGACTTGGACGCCATAGAAATGCGATGGTGCGTTGGCAGAATCGTGAGGGAGTGGCTACGTACCGTGTCGGGGTGGACGAAACCCTCTGTGCTCCCGCTGTCGATCAGGCAACTGGTGGCGCGGCCGTTTACCGCGATATCCATCATGGAGCTGGATAGATGGTGAGGGTGGCCTTGATCCAGCGTCACGGAGGCCAGTATGTGGCTTAGTGAGTCACTATAGTCATCCGCCGAGACGGTGGTCGGTTCCGGTGACGAAATGGCGGTTGAGTGCATTGGATACGATGGCGGCGGATGCCATGCGGCCGGGGGTACACAAAATGGCGGATAAGATGGCTGCTCCCACGGCCCGCACGCTGCGCTGCTGGCTGGCTTCCCCTTGCAGGCGTTAGCGTAATGGCCTTTCTTCCCGCAGCCCGAGCAGGTAGCTGTCTTAGCTGGGCAGTGCGCTCTGGGATGTTTTAACTGGCCACAGAAATAGCATTTTTGGGCCTGGTTACTGGGCATCGAAGCAGTTCTTACTGGAGGCTGCTGTCTCGGTTGGGTCGCTGCAGCGGTTGGTGCCGGGGGCGGCGGTCCCATGTCCCACGGTTTCGATTGCCATGTCTCGGCGCCGTTACGGGGGTATGCCTCGAGGTTTCGGTGGGCCTCCTCTAACGAGAGCGCAAGGGCAATGGCCGTCTTCAGGTCGGGTTCCTTGCTTTCTAGCAGTCTCTGCCGGGTGTGGTCTGACTGGAGGCCCCTGACGAAGGCATCACAGGCGAGTCCCTGCGCGTGCTCCACAGCCGTTACCGCTTTACAATCGCAGTCTCTGCAGAGTGCCAGTAGCGCCCGTGCAAATGCCCCTACCGATTCTCCCGGTTGCTGCCTGCGGGATCCCAAGAGGTGTCGGGCGTAAATTGTGTTCACTGGGCGCGTATATTGTCCTTTTAGTAGCTCGAGGGCCGCCACGTACGTATTAGAGTCCCGGATTAGCATATATACTTGATGGCTCACCTGGGCGGTCAAAATTTTCAGTTTGTGATCCTCCTCTGTAACCTGTGAGATTGCGAGGAAGGATTCAAAGCAGCTCAGCCAGTGTTCAAACTTGGCTGATGCACCCACATCTTGAGGGTCGAGGTCCAGGCGTGGTGGTCTGAGGGCTCTCAGCAATGTCTGCTGTATCCGTTGCTGTTGTTGCTCCTCAGGTGTCGCCATTTAACTTTTAGCTAATAAAATTGATACGCTTATCAATTACTTCATAAAAGGTGATGAGTCGAAGAAGAGATGATGAGTCGAAAGAAGAGATGAATAAGGCTTTTATTAGCTAAGAAGAGACCATGCTTCTTCGTGAGTGACTGAACAAGTCTGAACGAAACCCATACAGTAGTGGGTGGAGTCAGCTGAGGCATGCCTCCATACACAGCGCCACCCAGAGGTGGCAATATACAATACAGTGGTTTACCACACTTACCAATCTCACAGACCGGCGGCGGCATTCCACAGCCACGTCATGATTCAAAAAGTGACGCGGGAAAGAGGAAGCAGCTGATTGGATGAGTACGGCCACATGAGTATTTATACTACTCTATAGTTTGACAGTTAAGGTTACTAGTTTATAAAGCTTAGAAGGTCTTAATTTTTGTGGTTATAATTTCTAGGGTCTCTGTTGTGTAGCGGGGAGTGCTAGTAAACAAGGGTCCTTGAGTATATCATTTAATTGTAGTGTAATTGGTGGTATTGATTTGATTTAATTTAATTTGAATTAATTAAAGGGTAAGTCATGACAGCACAGCTCGCCCCCGTGGCATGCTCCTCCTGCACTATGTGGGAAATCAGGCCCCTGACAACCATGTGTGCAGGAAGTGTATCCAGCTGCAGCTACTGGCAGACCGCATTGTGGCACTGGAGCTGCGAATGGATACATACTGGAGCATTCGCGATGCTGAGGACATCGTGGATAGCATGTTTAATGAGTTGGTCACACCGCAGGTAAAGGCTGCACAGGCAGGAAGGAATGGATGACCGCCAGGTAGAGTAGTAGGTGCAGGCAGGTAGTGCGGGGTCCCCTGTGGCCATCCCCCTCTCAAACAGATATACCACTTTGGATATTGTTGAGGGAGATGGCTTATCGGGGGAAGGCAGCAGCAGCCGACTTCCTGGCACCATGGGTGGTCCTGCTGCACAGGATGGGAGGAAAAAGAGCGGGAGAGCTATAGTGATAGGGGATTCTATTGTAAGGGGAATAGATAGGCGTTTCTGCGGCTGCAAATGAGACTCCAGGATGGTATGTTGCCTCCCTGGTGCAAGGGTCAAGGATGTCTCGGGGCGGCTGCAGGGCTTTCTGGAGGGGGAGGGTGAACAATCAGTTGTCAAGATGCATATAGATACCAACGATATAGATAAAAAACAGGATGAGGTCCTTAAAGCTGAATATAGGGAGTAAGGAGGTAAATTAAAAAATAGGACCTCAAAGGTAGTAATCTCAGGATTGCTACCAGTGCCACGTGCTAGTCAGAGTAGAAATAGAAGGACATTTCAGCTGAATACGTAGCTAGAGGAATGGTGCAAGGGGGAGGGATTCAAATTCCTGGGACATTGGATCCGTTTCAGGGGGAGGTGGGACCAGTACAAACTGGACGGTTTGCACCTGGGCGGGACCGGGACCGGGACCGATGTCCTAGGGGGAGTGTTGCTAGTGCTGTTGGGGAGGGTTTAACCTAAAATGGTAGGGGGTTGGGAACCTGAGCAGGGAAACAGAGGAAAGGGAAGTAAGGATAGAAACAAAAGACAAGAAGGAGAAAAGCAAAAGTGGAAGGTAGATAAATCAAGGGTTTAAATCAAACAGGGCTACAGTAAATAATAATTCTAAAAGGACTAAGAGTGTTAAAAAAAAAGCCTGAAGGCTTTGGGGAGAAAAATTCAGTATCGCCCGTTTGGGGCGCCATTATCGGCCGTGCGCAAAGTTTAGCGCCTGGCGCTAATTATCGCCTCCGATGGCAAACTTGGCCTCTATCGCCCCTGGAGGTGATTGGAGTGCTAATTCAGGAGCTACACACCTGTCTTAAGGCGCAAAGGCCGAGGAGCGAGGCGCTACCTCAGAGCGCTGGCGAAGCTCATGTGATGTCAGTTAGCAATGGAACACAGACACACTGGCGCCGGCCAGTTCTTAAAGGGGAGGGTCGATCTTGCTCTCCATCCACACCCTGCTCATTGCAGCCTTGAATCTCGGCCTGGAGAGACCTGTACATCAAATCTGCTGGAAAGAACAATGGAGAGACCCAGGGAAAGAGCTCAGAGTGCAGCCCCCACACTCTTCTAAATCGATACAAGGGCAAATCAAAATGAACCTGCAAAGTGCTGCTCAGTACCCAAAACTCCTTCACACAGCGTTGAATCTCTCCAGAAGTCTCTCTCTCTCTCTCTCTCAGAATGCGTGGTGCAAAAATGTCACCAACATAAAAAGACAGGAAGCGGTCGCCTTTAAATAGCGCTCCCCCAGTTCCTTCCTGACTGCAAAACGCTCCCCTCAACCTGTCATTGCTAGCGGCAGGTGGTAAGGCAGGGGGCGCCACTCAATATCCAGTCCGGGGCGCTACCGGGGCTTTGCGCACTCAACTGATGTCATGATCTGCCAGTGCAGGAGATCCTGGCGGTAGTGTTTAGCGCCGCCGCAAAATGTCTAATTGATTTCGCGAGCAGCGCAAACATCGAGGCGAGGAGCATTCGTAATAAGGTGGATGAATTAGCTGCGTAAATAGATGTAAACGAATATGATATAATTGGGATTACGGAGACATGGCTCCACGGTTACCAAGGCTGGGAACTCAACATCCAGGGGTATTCAATATTCAAGAAGGACAGGTAAAAAGGAAAAGGAGGTGGGGTAGCATTGCTGGTTAAAGAGGAGATTAACACAATAGTAAGGAAGGATATTAGCTCTGATGATATGGAATCTCTATGGGCAGAGCTGAGAAATACCAAGGGGCAGAAAACGTTAGTGGGAGTTGTATACAGACCTCCAAACAGTAAAGCTGAGGTTGGGGATGGCATTAAATGGAAAATTACAGATGCGTGCAATAAGGGCACGGCAGTTACCATGGGTGACTTTAATCTACATATAGATTTGGCTAACCAAATTAGTAAAAATACTGTGGAGGAGGAATTCCTAGAGTGTGTACAGGATGGTTTCCTGGACCACTATGTCGAGGAACCAACTAGAGATCAGGCCATCTTAGACTGGGTATTATGTGATGAGAAAGGATAAATCATGTTGTGCGAGGCCCCTTGAGGAGGAGCGATCATAATATGATAGAATTCTTCATTAAGATGGAGAGTGAAGTAGCTGACTCAGAGACTTGGGTCCTGAATTTAAATAAAGGAAACTACGATGGTATGAGGCACGAGTTGGCTAGGATGGATTGGGGAACGTTACTTAAAGGGTTGATGATGGACAGGCAATGGCAAACATTTAAAGATCACATGGATGATCTACAGAATTTGTTCATCCCTGTTTGGCATAAAAATAAAACAAAAAAGGTGACACAGCCGTGGCTAACAAGGGAAATTAGGGATAGAATAAGATCCAAGGAGAGGACATATAATTTGGCCAGAAAAAGCAGCAAACCTGAGGATTGGGAGCAGTTTAGGATTCAGCAAAGGAGGACAAAGGGATTAATTAAGAGGGGGAAAATAGAGTATGAGAGTAAGCTTGCATAAAACATAAAAACTGACTGTAAAAGCTTCTATAGATATGTGAAGAGAAAAAGATTGGTGAAGTCAAGTGTAGTTCCCTTGCATTCAGAATATGGGGAATTTATAATGGGGAACAAAGAAATGGCAGACCAATTAAATACATACTTTGGGAGGTTATTTGTGTCCTCCTTTGTGAAGACAGAACCAGAGATGTCGGGGAACATAGGGTCTAATGTGAGGGAGGAATTGAATGAAATCAGTATTCGTAGAGAAATGGTGTTAGGGAAATTGACGGGATTGAAGGCCGATAAATCCCCAGGGCCTGATAATCTACATCCTAGGGTACATAAGGAAGTGGCCCTAGAAATATTAGATGCATTGCTGGTCATCTTCCAAAATTCTATAGACTCTGGAACAGTTCCCATGGATTGGAGGGTAGCTAATGTAACCCCACTATTTAAAAAAGGTGGTAGAGAAAAAACGGGGAATTATACACCAGTAAGCCTGACATTGGTAGTGGGGAAAATGCTAGAGTCCATTATAAAAGATGTAATAGCAGAGCACTTGGAAAACAGTGACAGGATCGGACAAAGTCAACATGGATTTACAAAAGGTAAATCGTGCTTGACTAATCTACTGGAATTCTTTGAGGATGTAACTGGTAGAATAGATAAGGGAGAACCAGTGGATGTGGTGTATTTGGACTTTCAGAAGGCTTTCGATAAGGTCCTGCATAAGAGATTAGCATGCAATATTAAAGCACATGGGATTGGGGGTAAGGTACTGACTTGGATAGAGAACTGGTTGGCAAACAGGAAACAAAGAGTTGGAATAAACAAGTCTTTTCCCGAGTGGCAGGCAGTGACCAGTGGGGTACCGCAGGGATCGGTGCTAGGACCCCAGCTATTCACAATGTATATTAATGATCTAGACGAGGGAACTAGATGTAATATCTCCAAGTTTGCATACGACACAAAGCTGGGTGGGCGTGTGTGCTGTGAGGAGGATGCAGAGAAACTCCAGTATGAATTGGACAGCTTGGGTGATTGGGCAGATGCATGGCAGATGCAGTATAATGTGGATAAATGCGAGGTTATCCACTTCGGTGGCAAAACAGGAAGACAAATTATTATCTGGATGGCAATAGATTGGGAGAAGGGGAAGTGCAACGAGACCTGGGTGTCCTTGTGCACTAATCGCTGAAGGTAAGCATGCAGGTGCAGCAGGCGGTTAAGAAGGCAAATGGTATGTTGGCCTTCATAGTGAGAGGATTCGATTACAGGAGCAAGGATTTCTTGCTGCAGTTGTACAGGTCCTTGGTGAGACCACACCTTGAGTATTGTGTGCAGTTTTGGTCGCCTTATCTGAGGAAGGATGTTCTTGCCATGGAGGAAGTGCAGCGAAGATTCACCAGACTGATACCTGGGATGGCAGGAATGACGTATGAGGAGAGATTGGGTCAATTAGGCTTATATTCGCTAGAGTTTAGAAGAATGTGAGGGGATCTCATTGAAACTTATAAAATTCTAACAGGACTAGACAGACTAGATGCAGGAAGAATGTTCCCAATGGCGGGGGAGTCCAGAACCAGGGGTCACAGTCTAAGGATAAGGGGTGTTCTGGACCGATGGACTATTTTATGTGCAGATAGTACCCTCTGGTGGTGGTTATGTGTTAGCAGTGTGTTTGTATGAAGCAGAGGTCATTTGACCTTTGTTCCTTTCTTCCTGTGTGAGGTCATTTGACCTTTGTTCCTTTCTTCCTGTGAGAGGTCATTTGACATTCGTACCTTTCTTCCTGTGTAACCCAGAAAGTAGAATCCCAGGAAGTAGAATTCCAGGAAGAACCTGGCAGTAATGGAGGATTCCATAAGGGATTCACAATCCAATGTAATCTGATTTCATATGTTAGGCCAAGCGTAATATCTGTGAGTATCTTTGTTTGCTAGCATAATAGCAACGTTGTCAGAGTAGTATTTTGACAATAATATGTTTATAAAAGGTTAATATTTGATAGTTACAAAAGTGAGTCCAAATGTTAGTTAGTTATACAATTAATCTATTCTACTGTTGTAAATATGTTATATCTTATGTAATATCAAATGTATAGTACTCAGTTTATGTACAAAACATACTTTATCTTTGTTTACAGTTTCACAAAATTTGTTCAAGTAAAGGCTTCAAACAGCAAACGGCTTCACGAAGAATTATTTTGAATAAGTGTTTAATTTGCTGGATAACTAGATAGGAGCACGTCTAGCATGGCCAGTACAAGGGGTAAGCCATTTAGGACTGAGATGAGGAGGAATTTCTTCACCCAGTGAGTGGTGAACCTGTGGAATTCTCTACCACAGAAGGCAGTTGAAGCCAATTCATTAAATATATTCAAGAAGGAGTTAGATATATTTCTTAAGCCTAAAGGGATCAAGGGATATGGGGAGAAAGCAGGGACCGGGTACTGAATTTGGATGATCAGCCATGATCACATTAAATGGCGGAACAGGCTCGAGGGACCAAATGGCTTACTCCTGCTCCTATCTTCTATGTTTCTATATTGAAAGATGTTTCGAACCTGACTTTAGCTCAGGATGGACCAAGCTTTTCCATTTCTTGTAGCTGGTGATGTAATTTTTACTGTTGTAAATGATCCCACGGCACTATTACGAAGAGCAGGGGTGTTCTCCCCGGTGTCCTGGGGCCAATATTTATCCCTCAACCAACATCACTAAAACAGATTATCTGGTCATTATCACATTGCTGTTTGTGGGAGCTTGCTGTGCGCAAATTAGCTGCCGCTTTTCCTACGTTGCAACAGTGACTATGACTGCGATTTTATTAATGGAGGCGGGTTGGGCGCGGGTCAGGTGGTTTCTGACTTCCAGTCCCGCCCCCAGCTGCATCCGGTCCACAGGTGTGATTTTCCCTTGATTGACATTGTTAAGCCCCACCCTGCGGGCTTGCCAGCCAATTAACAGGAAGCGGGTCAGATGACATCGTTTGATGATGCATCATCTGCCGGTTTCCTTAAAGGGACGATGCACAATTTCATTTTGACAGTTGATTTCTCAGTGTTTGACAGCATTGAGGTGCTGCAAACACTGACAATCACTGCACAAAGGTGAACTCTTGCACCCAGGCTCTCCAATGACTCCCTCCATAGGCTGGAATAGATGGCAGCTGTAGATGAGGTGACAGAAATGATCTGTCACTGGTGAGAGAGGTTCTCCCAATGAGGTGGCACTGGACATGGATTTAAAAACTTGTAAGCTAAAGAAATCTGTAAATGTATTAAAAATGCAGTACCCAACATTTTCTTTCCTCTGAGACTCACCATGTACAACATTCGATCCTTCACACCACTTCTGCAGCTGTCATCAATCCAGAAACACTACAGCAGATTCACAACACGCCACACTGACCTGGCGTGGTGTCCGGGTGTTGGGGAACCCGAGCCACAAGGGGCAAAATTCAAAAATAGCCTGACAGCTACTGGCAAGTGCCTATTAATAGGCAGGTAATTGCCTTTAATGCGCTTCCCGCCGCTTGGTGTCAGGTCCATTCGCAAATCGGGGACCCGACACTTGGGAAAGCTGTTTGGAGGCGGGTTGACGGCTGGATCGGAACGCGCAATCAATCAAAACGAATTTAACCTATGACCCGCCTGTGGTAAACCACTGTTATACCTGCCTGTGTGTGTGTTTGTATTCCACTGTGTACATGTCTGTACATGCCTCGGCTGACTCCTCCCATGAGTCCAGGTATAAAGGTGACTGCTCCACAGTCCCTCTGTATTCTGGACTGGTCGACCACTCGAGGCACACCTTCATTCTCTTGTTAATAAAAGCCTGTTAGTTACTCGCTTAACCTCAGTCTTTTGAGTAATTGATAGCGCACCAATTTTATTAACAAGATTTTTTATAATGGAGAAGATCCTCACACCAGCATGCCTGGACTTAGACCATCGGGAGGCGGACGCATCCACCAAGTTTGCTCACTGGCTTAAGTGCTTTGAAAGATTCCTGATCGCCTCCGCTGCAACGGTCAAATCGGATGAGGACAAACTGGATGTCCTGACCTCCAAAGCGAACCACCGAGCGTACTCGGTCATCCAGGACGCGACCTCGTACACGGCTGCTCTCAAGCTCCTCAAGGACCAGTACACGCGCCCAGTGAACGAGGTGTACGCCAGGCACCTCCTGGGGGGTCGTAAACAACAACCTGGGGAATCGACCGAGGAATACCTTCAGGCACTGTCTGTGCTTGGCCGGGCCTGTGGTTGTAAGGATGTAAAGGCTGCCGCGTACACAGAGGAACTTATCCGGGACGCTTTTGTAGCGGGCCACAGGTCCAATTACACCCGACAGCGACTGTTAGAGCAGAGTGACCTCGACCTCAACAAGGCCTCTGAACTCGCACTATCATTGGACGCAGCCTACCGGGGCATGGATGCCTACTCCTCTGCACCGTGGACGCCGCGGGGAACGACAGCCTGGGACACGGTAGGACCGTCTCATAGCGCCGTGCCACCCCAGCCACATCCCAGCAATGGCCCAACTACCGCAGCAGTGTCCCAAGGCCAGAAGTGCTACTTCTGTGGCCAGGCCAAACACCCCAGAGCGCGCTGCCCGGCGAAAAATGCGATCTGCTCGGGCTGCGGGAAGAAGGGACACTACGCCAGCATCTGCAGGGCCAAAGCCACCCCGAACCCCAGCAGCGCCGCGTGTGGGCCGTGCGGGCCGCCATCTTGGGCCTCCCCAGCCATGTGCGAACCACCGGAACAGCAGCCATTTTGGACACCTCCAGCCACATGGGGATCATGGACGCCGCCATCTTGGACGCCAGCCGGGATGCAGCAGGCCCCCAACACCGCCTCATCTGATACCCGCAGCGACACACCGACCCCTACGCTGTCCTCCGTTACGCTGGACCAAGCGAGACCGCACCAGCTGGCCCGGTCCACAATGGACATTAAGGTAAATGGTCACGAAACAACCTGCCTTTTTGACTCTGGGAGCACGGAGAGCTTCATCCACCCCGACACGGTGCGGCGTTGCTCTCTCCCAGTCCTGCCTGCGCACCAGCGGATTTCTATGGCCTCCGAGTCCCAGTCGGCGGATATTGGCAGCTACTGCGTGGTGACACTCTTAGTAGACGGGACTGTGTACGATAATTTTAAACTTCTGGTCCTGCCCCACCTCTGTGCTGCCGTTCTACTGGGGTTAGATTTTCAGTGCCACCTTAAAAGTGTTACGATGGCATACGGTGGACCCCTCCCCCCACTCACAGTCCGCAGCCAGCAGCTTCCAAATTGCCCGCCGCGCACCAGGTGCAACCTCTCCACACTCAGAGTCACCCCCTCCCCACTGTTCGCTAACCTCACCCCCGACTGTAAGCCCATCGCCACAAAGAGCAGGCGATACAGTGCCGGGGACAGTGGAGCGGCTCCTGAAGGAGGGGATTATTGAGGGCAGCACCAGCCCCTGGCGAGCCCAGGTTGTGGCCGTTAAGACCGGCGAGAAGCAGCGCCTGGCCATCGACTACAGCCAGACAATAAATCGCTACACCCTGCTGGACGCTTACCCACTCCCCCGCATAGCTGATATGGTCAACCAGATCGCGCAGTACCGCATCTTCTCGACCATTGACCTGAAATCAGCGTACCACCAGCTCCCTATCCGCCCTGAGGACCGCCAGTATACTGCCTTTGAGGCAGACGGCCGCCTCTATCACTTCCTTAGGGTTCCCTTTGGCGTCACCAATGGGGTCTCCGTCTTCCAAAGGGAGATGGACCGGATGGTCGATCAAAATGCGTTGCAGGCCACTTTCCCATATCTGGACAATGTGACCATCTGTGGCCATGACTTGCAGGACCATGACGCAAACCTCGAAAAATTCCTCTGCACCGCCCAACTCCTGAACCTGACGTATAACAAGGAGAAGTGCATATTCCGCACAAGCCGCCTCACCATCCTTGGCTGTGTTGTGGAACACGGAGTCATCGGTCCCGACCCCGACCGGATGCGTCCCCTTATGGAACTCCCACTGCCCCACTGCCTCAAGGCCCTGAAGAGGTGCCTAGGGTTTTTCTCCTTTACGCCCAGTGGGTCCCCTACTATGCGGACAAGGCCCGTCCGCTGATCAAGTCCACCTCTTTTCCCTTGACGGCAGAGGCCCGCTTAGCCTTCCACCGTATCAAGGAAGACATTGCCAAAGCCACCATGCACGCAGTGGACGAATCCATCCCCTTCCAGGTGGAAAGCGACGTGTCCGACTTTGCCCTGGCCGCTACACTTAATCAGGCGGGGAGACCCGTGGCCTTCTTTTCACGAACCCGCCAGGGCTCGGAGACCAGACACTCCGCTGTTGAGAAGGAGGCCCAGGCTATTGTGGAGGCTGTGCGTCATTGGAGGCACTACCTGGCCGGAAAACGATTTACCCTGCTCACTGACCAGCGTTCAGTTGCTTTTATGTTTAACAACAAGCAGAGGGGCAAAATCAAAAACGACAAGATCTTGAGGTGGAGAATCGAACTTTCCACCTACAATTACGAGATCTTGTACCGGCCCGGGAAGCTCAATGAACCCCCGGATGCTCTATCGCGTGGCACCTGCGCCAGCGCGCAGATCGATAGACTGCGGGCCCTCCACAATGACCTCTGCCACCTGGGGGTCACCAGGTTCTTCCACTTCATCAAGGCTCGCAACCTGCAATACTCCATTTCGATCGCCTCGATGGGTCGGAGAGGAATTTCCCAGATTTCTTTCTCCCAAATTGGCCATTGGGTCTTTATCTGGTTTTTCGCCTCTCCCGGGAGATCACATGGGTTCGGGTGGATGCAGAGTGATAGAAGATTTGAGGTTAGGATCAGATCAGCCATGATCTTATTGAATGGTGGAGCAGGCTCGAGGGGCCGATTGGCCTACTCCTGCTCCTATTTCTTATGTTCTTATGTTCTTATGTCAGGACCATGACCAGGAACTGCCAAGTCTGCGCTGAGTGCAAACTGCACTTTTATAGACCAGACAGGGCTCACCTGATAAAAGCCACTCGCCCCTTCGAGCGCCTGAGCGTTGATTTTAAAGGGCCTCTCCCCTCCTCCAACCGCAATGTGTACTTCCTCAACATTATTGATGAGTACTCCCGTTTCCCGTTCGCCATCCCCTGCCCGGACATGACCAGTGCCACGGTCATTAAATGTCTGAACGACCTCTTCACCCTGTTCGGTTTCCCCAGCTATATCCATAGCGACCGGGGCTCATCGTTTATGAGCGACGAACTCCGTCAGTACCTGCTCGCTAGGGGTATTGCCACAAGCAGGACCACCAGTTACAACCCCCGGGGGAACGGACAGGTGGAAAGAGAGAATGCGACAGTTTGGAAGGCCGCCCTGCTAGCCTTAAAGTCTAGGGGCCTTCCGACCTCCCGCTGGCAGGCTGTGCTCCCCGATGCGCTCCACTCTATTCGGTCACTGCTCTGCACTGCCACTAACGCCACCCCTCATGAGAAAATGTTTGTCTTCCCAAGGAAGTCCACATCGGGGACATCGCTACCGCCAGGGCTGATGTCCCCAGGGCCGGTCCTACTGAGAAGACACGTGAGGACCCATAAAATGGACCCCCTGGTCGAGAGGGTCGACCTCCTCCACGCCAACCCCCAGTATGCTTACATTGCGTACCCGGACGGGCGGGAGGACACAGTCTCCATACGAGACCTCGCACCCTCGGGGGCCCCAGTAACCCACTACCCACTACCACCCCTCCCCACGATCCAATATCCAACCCCAGCAGACGGCACGCCTGGGCCCCGCGACCCGCTCGACACCCACGAGGACTACACACCAGTGCCCCAGCCTAGGCGGGACTCGACGCCGGAAGCTTCACTACCCCTGCTGTCGCCACGTCGATCACAGCGGCAGACAAGACCTCCGGAGAGACTCCAATACACAAACTTTTAATACACTTCACCCCACCGGACTCATTTTTAAACAAGGGGTGAATGTGGTAAACCACTGTTATACCTGCCTGTGTGTGTGTTTGTATTCCACTGTGTACATGTCTGTACATGCCTCGGCTGACTCCTCCCATGAGTAATTGATAGCGCATCACCGCCTCCAAACCCGCCCTCTGAGCACCGGCAAAATCGCGGCCTACACTTCGGAAAGTACTTCATTGGCTGTAAACAATTTGGGAAGTCCTGAGGTTGTCAAAGATGCTGCAGAAATGCAAGTCTTTTTCTTTCTGACAAACGGGCACGTTGCTATCGAATTCCTCAGCCTTAATGTGCTTGCATGACATCCTTCTGTGCAGTGCTAACCCATGTAAACTAAACAGGGTCAAACAATAGACACGGATAGCAAACAAAGACCACAAGCCTGCAGTGTCTACAGCCCACTCCAAATGTCATAATTAAACAGTGTCAGTGCCCCAACATTTAACACCAGTACTGTTCCAATATTTCCTACTTTATACAAGGAATACCATTCATACTTAAAAAAAAAACTTTTATGACCATTTTCAGTGCTAGATTTTTATTAAATATTATTCTTAAACAACAGAACCAGGCTGATATTATGCAAAGTGCCAAGGAGATCAGTGCTCCAGGAATTATTAATCCGCAGTGAATTTAAAATTACTTTCCTGCAGATGAAGAGATGTTTATGACTTGGCTGCGTTGCTTCATGCCAAGGCCACCCATGTGCAGTGGTCTGAGTGGAAAATAGTGCTGGTGAATGTGCTGCCGTTAAATCAGGGCCAGACCGGAAGAGTAAAATCCCCTATTCCCTTCTCCACTCCACTGGCAAAGGCAAAGCTTGGCTCAGCTCAGAACCTGCTTCATGACTGAAAAAGCAAATCAACCTTGAGGTTTCCCAAAACCGGATCTGAGCAACGCTTTGTACTGGTTCACTTTGAGAGTGAGTCCCACCATCAAGACATGTTCCTCTTCCTTTAAGTTAAACATGAAGGCCTCAAATCTGGATTGCGTAGCGCCCGTTTATTTGGGGGAGAAACCGACACTGAAGGCGGGGGTTGCCAACCCTCCAGGATTGTCTGGGAATCTCCTGGAATTAAAGATTCATCTCCCGGACACTGCCGCCAGCAAATCCGGGAGATAAAACTATTGTGGCATTAAAAATAAATGTGCGTTTTAGTCACTTTCTTTGAACAGGCTATTTATAAAACTGTTGGCGATGGGAAAAGGCTGTTTGACTGACATCCAGTCGGGTAACGAAGAGCCTGATTTTCCTAATGGAGGCGGGTTGAGTGTGGGTCCGTGCGGGAGGCTTTCCGACACGCTCCCGGCTGCCGCCTCCCAGAAATTACTATTTTGGTTTGATTGGCCTCGTTTCAGGCTGACGTGCGGGTCCCTCCAGGCAATCGCTTAGAGGCTGTCAGTTTCTCACATCTGATGACGCGTTGTTTGAATGAAAATCTAAAGGGTCCATGTCCCCTTGGGAAAAATATCAATGGGATGGATTGGTGCTGTGTTATATAGAAAGGGGAGTTGACAGCATCAGTTCTGAACAAAATTTAACGAATGAAATTGCTGGTGATATTATTCCAGAAAGATATTTATGATTTTTAATATATCGATTTGTTATCTGACTATGAAATGAAAAAGACGCCAGATTTGTTCCAATCATTGGCTTTGTAATATTAATGCTTTTTTCTCTTAAAGGTGCTGGCTGCTGCAGGAATGGCAGCCCCAATAACTAAGGCTGCTCCCAGGTTCAATGAGGGCCCTCTCCGTGCTCTTGTTGAGGGAGTTAGAAGACGTCAGGAGCTCCTCTTCCCTGGAAACGGAAGGAGGAGGCTTCCCCAGCAAACCAAGGCAGCTTGGCTGCAAGTTGCTGAGGAGGTGAGCTCAAGGTTTGTGTGCAGACGCACATGGGTTCAGTGTGGAAAAAGGTTCAATGATCTGCTGAGATCACCTAAAGTGTGGCCTATGTGTGCTGGGAAATGGAAGGTCAAGAGTGAGAGCTCCGGGTGATTTCCATGTAGAATGTTGGTGGTGACACTGAGTGCAAACCACCGTTTATTGGACAGATGATGCTTGGGGTTTTGAGAATGTCGGACTTATATTCATCTCCATGTGCCAGCCACCTGTGGTTGAAGCGTAAGCTTATGTGAATCTGGCATGGCTGAGTGCATCCCTTGTCTGATGGCCAGCAATGTGGTTGCCTGCTGCTGGATTGGCCGCATCCAGCCCCGCAAGGCGTCACTCCTCACCCTCCTCCTCATCCTCTTCCTCATCCTATTCATCGTCCTCTTCCTCGCCCTCTTCATCTTCCTCTTCATCTTCCTCCAAGGAGGCTGTGTGCTGAGCCACATGTTCATCCGGCAGCACTAAGCCGCGCTGCTCTTCCTCCGAATCTGACGACCAGGATGAGAGGATGTAAATGGTTCCCATCACGTTGCTATAGATTGCAGTTGAGGCAAGAAGCTTGCAAGCGCACACTCAAAGTGGCCTAAAATTATTCCAATCAGTTTAAACAGCAGGTGTGTGTCGGTAGATTTGCAAAATCTTATCCCAAACCAGAAACAATAAAGTTGTTGCATTTGAATGCCAGCCATGTGAAGTTCTGCACCAATAATGATGACAGATCATGTCCTCCACCAACTCGTCTCCTTGCAGCAGGACTGTTTCTGACAAGACGGGAAACAGGAGCCAGAGGCACGAAAATCAGAAACCTCTATCAAAATCAAAATGACACACTCCCAGGATCTCTGTAAATATTGACGCAATCCCAGGGACTCTGTAAATATTGACACACACCCAGGATCTCTGTAAATATTGACACACTCCCAGGATCTCTGTAAATATTGATGCAATCCCAGGGACTCTGTAAATATTGACAAACTCCCAGGATCTCTGTAAATATTGACACACTCCCAGGATCTCTGTAAATATTGACACATTCCCAGGATCTCTTTAAATATTGACACATTCCCAGGATCACTGTAAATATTGACACACTCCCAGGATCTCTGTAAATATTGACACACTCCCAGGATCACTGTAAATATTGGCACATTCCCAGGATCTCTGTAAATATTGACACATTCCCAGGATCTCTGTAAATATTGATGCAATCCCAGGGTCTCTGTAAATATTGACAAACTCCCAGGATCAATGTAAATATTGGCACATTCCCAGGATCTCTGTAAATATTGACACATTCCCAGGATCTCTTTAAATATTGACACATTCCCAGGATCACTGTAAATATTGACACACTCCCAGGATCTCTGTAAATATTGACAAACTCCCAGGATCACTGTAAATATTGGCACATTCCCAGGATCTCTTTAAATATTGACGCAATCCCAGGGTCTCTGTAAATATTGACACACACCCAGGATCACTGTAAATATTGGCACATTCCCAGGATCTCTGTAAATATTGACACAATCCCAGGGTCTCTGTAAATATTGACACACACCCAGGATCACTGTAAATATTGGCACATTCCCAGGATCTCTGTAAACATTGACACATTCCCAGGATCTCTTTAAATATTGACACATTCCCAGGATCACTGTAAATATTGACACACTCCCAGGATCTCTGTAAATATTGACACATTCCCAGGATCTCTTTAAATATTGACAAATTCCCAGGAGCTCTGTAAATATTGACACACTCCCAAGATCTCTGTCAATATTGACAAACTCCCACGATCTCTGTAAATATTGAAACACTCCCAGGATCTCTGTAAATATTGACACACTCCCAGGATCTCTGTCAATATTGACACTGTTGTGTCTGGGTATAATAAGATACCCAGACACAACACTATCGTCCCCAACAAGCTGGCCACCAAACTCCACACTCTTGGCCTGAACACTTCCCTCTGCAACTGGACCCTGGACTTCCTAACAAATAGACCCCAGTCTGTCAAATTAGGTAACCACACCTCCCCCCCCTGACCCTGAACACGGGGGCCCCACAAGGATGTGTGCTGAGCCCCCTCCTCTACTCCCTCTTCACCCACGACTGTGTGGCTGTTCATGGTTCCAACACCATCATCAAGTTTGCGGATGATACCACGGTGGTAGGCCAGATCACCAACAATGATGAGTCAGCCTACAGGGAGGAGGTCCAGCATCTCGTGAAGTGGTGCGCCGATAACAAACTGGCCCTTAACATCAAGAAAACCAAAGAAATCATTGTGGACTTCAGGAAGTCTAAAGGTGGAAGTCACACCCCCATCCACATCAATGGGGCTGTGGTGGAAAGGGCGGACAGCTTTAAGTTCCTCGGAGTCCACATCACGGAAGACCTCTCCTGGTCCCTCAATACCTCCTCTCTGGTGAAGAAGGCCCAGCAGCGTCTATATTTCCTAAGGAGGCTGAAGGGATGTCAGCCCTGATCCTCTCTAACTTTTACCGCTGCACAATAGAGAGCATCCTGACGAACTGTATCACAGTATGGTATGGCAGCTGTAGCTACTATGACCGGAAAGCCCTGCAGTGGGTAGTCAAAACTGCCCAACGCATTACCGGCACCCGGCTACCGACCATAGAGCACATATACCAGAAACGCTGTTTACAGAGGTCACGGTCCATCATCAAAGACCCTACCCACCCCAGCCACAGTCTGTTCGCCCTCCTGCCATCTGGGAGATGCTACAGATGCATTCGCACCCGTACGACCAGATTTAGGAACAGCTTCTTTCCCAGGGCTGTCATCCTACTGAACTCCACAAATAAACTCTAAAGCCTGCACATCTGCCAATGCACTTTATTATGGTTATGTTTATGTTAATGTATTACAAGCCAAATGAATGTTGAATGTTTAAATGTCTTAATCTAAATGTATACTCTCGGGAGCCGCAAGCCTACATTTCGTTGTACTGCACTTGTGCACTAACAATGACAATAAAGTTGATTATGATTATTATGATACAGACTGCGGCAGAAACGGTACAACAGGTGTTTACTCAACGTGGCTCACACTGGAACTGATCTGTACAGATTATTACTCAGTGCTATATACAGGTGTGGTCACTGCCGGTACTACAGTATACATGAGCTGTAAAAAGTAGTTCCCCCCCTTAAAGGTATATACATTACAATTCCTCCCCTTTTAGATTAACAGTACCATAACAATCATTTAACAATTAAATATCAAACTAATTACAATGAACACTTTTAACATGCAACATTAGCTGAAAATAGTCTATTTATAAATTCAGTCTTTGGGGAGGCCTCCTGATCCTTTCTGGATAGCGCCTTTCCCGAGTGTCTTGCTCTTGGTGTGGAGGCGATTCTGGCCCCTTGTCGTCAGTTGGTTCATCAGCTTCCGATGCTACTGTTTCTGGGTTAGATGCGACCTGTACGTCGGGTTCATCACCAGGTACGTATGGGCGAGGCATGGGGTTGACTTGTTCCTGTGACTCTAGGATCTGGTCAGCATGGCGTCTCACGATACTCTCCCCAACGTCCACTGTGTACATTAGTGGGCCCTGCCGTGTGCATATCGTTCCTGGCTGCCATTTTTCTGTTCGGTAGTCGCAGGCCAAGACTGGTTGCCCTACATTGAAGCTCCTTGTTGGCTTCTCATGGATGTGCTGGAATTGCTTATTCTCAACATCTCTTCGTACGTTTGGTCTGAGCAAATCCAGGCGCGATCTTAACCTTCGGTTAAAGAACTTCATAGCTGGGGCCTGGTTGGTGACTGCATGTGTCGCATTCCGGTAGGCGAACAGAAAATTGTCCACCTTGTGCTGCAGTGGAATGTTGTCATTGTACATAGCCTTTATTGCCTTCTTAAAGGTTTGTACGAACCTCTCAGCCAATCCATTTGTGGCTGGATGATACGGGGCGGATGTGTAATGCCTTACCCCATTCTTTTTCAAGAACCTCCGGAACTCTTCGGACACAAACTGTGGTCCGTTGTCGGAGCAAATCTGTTCTGGCAAGCCATTCCTGGCAAAAATGGTCCGTAGGACTGCAATAGTTTTCTCCGTGGTAGTGGAGGACATTTTGATGACCTCAGGCCATTTCGAGTGCGCATCCACAGCTATTAAAAACATTGAGTCCATGAATGGACCAGCAAAATCAATATGCACCCATTGCCATGGAGATGAGGGCCACTCCCATGGGTGTAGAGAGGCCTGTGGTGGTGCATTTTGGACTTTCTGGCATCCTGAGCAGCTCTTGGTCAGGTCCTCAATTTGTTTATCAATTCCCGGCCACCACACATAAACCCTGGCTAGGCTTTTCATTATTACCCCTCCCAGATGACCCTCATGAAGCTCATTGAGCACTCTATCCCTTAACTTGGGTGGAATTACCACTCGGGATCCACACATCAAGGTCCCCCGGCACACTGACAGCTGTTCTCTCCTTGTCGAGAATGCTGGCAACAGTGAGTCGCCATGTGCTGGCCATCCCATCACCGTCAAATCATATACCCAAGACAGTGTCGGGTCATTTCGGGTTTCCTTTTCGATACAAGCGTTAGTTACCGGTAGGTATTCAACTATAGTCGAATGGAATATTTCGACAGGATCCACTGCTGGTGCTTCCTCCAAAGTAGGCAGTGGCAGGTGTGATAGCCCATCAGCATTTCCATGCTGTTTCGTGCCCTTATTCAATCTCATAGTGGTGCGCCCCTAGAAAAAGTGACCATCTTTGTAGTCGTTGCACATTCATCACCGGAACGCCCTTCTTCAGATTAAAAATGGAGACAAGAGGCTGGTGATCAGTTAGCAAGGTGAATTTCTGCCCGTGCAGATAGTGATTGAACTTTTTCACTCCCCACATTAGGCTGAGGGCCTCCCTGTCAATCTGGGCGTAGTTACACTCGGCTGAGGTTAGTGATCGTGACGCAAAGGCTATTGGCCTCTCTGAGCCGTCCGAGAATTTGTGCGACAGCACCGCTCCAATGCCATAGGGTGACGCATCACATGCCAACCGAATTGCAAATGCTGGTTTGTAATGGGCCAATACCTCTTTCAATGTGATTAGTGTTTTGCTCTTCTGATAAGCTCGTCTACATTCGTCACTCCACTTCCATGGCACCCCAGTTTGCAGTAGGGTGTTCAGTGGGTGTAGTATTGTAGACAAATTTGGCAAGAAGTTATGGTAGTAGTTTACCAGCCCGAGGAACGACCTCAGTTGTGTCACATTTTCCGGTGCTGGAGCCTTGACTACTGCCTCAATTTTCTCTGGGGACTTATGTAACCCCTCCTTATTGATAACGTGGCCACAATACGAGATCTGTTTTCTAAAAAACTCGCATTTGGGGCGGTTAGCTCAGAGCCCATATTCCTGCAATCTAGTGAGCACCTGCTCCAGGTTGGCAAGGTGATCACTGTCATTTTCGCCCATGACCAGGATGTCGTCCAAATAACACTGGGTCCCTGGGATCCCTTGCAGGACTTGCTCCATTGCCCTCTGCCAAATAGCCGGAGCTGATGCTACCCCAAATACCAGCCGGTTGTATTGGTAGAGACCTTTATGGGTGTTGATTGTGAGGTATTTTTTTGATGCTTCTTCTACCTCCATTTGCAGATACGCCTGGGCCAGATCAATCTTAGTGAAGCGTTTCCCTCCAGATAGTGAGGCGAAAATATCTTCAATCCGCGGAAGTGGATATTGTACGGTGTGAAGGATCGGGTTCACTGTTACCTTAAAGTCCCCACAGATGCGAACCTTCCTTGGTTCCCCAGGTGTGCTGCTCAACGACTTTTTCATCACAGGGACAATGGGTGTAGCCCACTCGCTCCAGTCTACCTTGGACAGTACACCTGAACGTTCCAGACTCTCCAGCTCTGCTTTGACGGATGGGCGGATCGCATAAGGTACCGGTCTGGCCTTAAAAAATTTTGGGCTTACATTTTCTTCAATTTTATTCGTCGCTGTCATGCCTTTTAATGTTCCGAGTCCTTGCTGGAACACTTCTTTCACGTCAGTTAGGATCTTTGACAGTCGCCCAGGTGTGACGTCGTCATCCTTTTTGTCAGCCACAGTCAATGCCTGTATGGAATGCCAATCCAGTTGTATTTTCCGGATCCATTCACGTCCCAGTAATGGTGGTCCTCCATCTTGCAATACATACAGGTCTAGTTTTGGTGTCTCCTTACCGTTATATATAACGGTCATCCTTATTTTTCCTTTGGGGTAGACTTTTTGCCCCGTGTACATCTTCAAAATAATTTTTGTGTCTCTCAAGGGTATGTGTGAGAATAGCCGCTCGTAGTCCCGTCGGTTTATGACTGTTAGGGCCGATCCTGTGTCCAATTCCATCTTTACCTGGACTCCTGCTATCTTGAGAGTGACCCAAATGATTCGGTGATCCTCCGTTGTGATCACATTATGTAATTTCAGACAACTCAGTTCCCTGCTTTCAGAGTCATTATCACTCTTTTGTTCGTCTGAACTATTCTCCGTCATCTTATGTACCTTCTTGTACTTTCCTTTGGTAGGTTTCTTATTGCTGGTTTTCTTTCCCGACCTGCAGACTCGTGCTATGTGTCCTACTTTTCCACACTGTCTGCACACTTTGTCTTTGAACCAGCAATCATTCTGGTCGTGTGTTGTTCTGCCGCAGCGATAGCACTTCTCTGTTCCATATGACATTTCATTTGTGCCATATTCTTGCGGTCTCTGTTGTATCTCTGCAGCGCCCCGTGCTGCTGCTTCATATGATACCGCAATGCTGAAAGCCTTTTCCAGCCTAAGGTCCTTTTCAGATAAAAGCCGTTTCTGGGTTCCTTCACTTTGAAGCCCACACACAAACTTGTCCCTTAAGGCATCTGCCAGTCCCGCTCCAAACTGGCAGTGTTTCGATAGTTTGCGCAGTTCTGTTAAATAATCAGCATTGCTTTCATCCTTATGCTGGTTCCGTTTGTGAAACTTGAATCTTTCTGCTATCAGCAGCGGTGTGGGGTTTAAATGTTCCTGTAGCATCGTTACTATGTCTTCAAAACTCTTTTCCATTGGCTTCGTTGGGGTTACTAGATTTTGTAATAACCCATACGTCTTTGCACCCATTAAATTTAACAATACCGATGCTTTCTTGTCATCTGACACCTCATTTGCCTTGCAGTACACCTCTATTCGCTCGACATATGTATTCCAATCTTCGACTTCATTGTCAAATGCGGTGATACTGCCTCTCTTCGGCATTTTGGGTATGGTTTAAAATGGCATCTCCCAATGGCTTAAAATGGCGTCTTCCGCGCTTTCCTTCCTCCCCCGCTGCTGCCAACGCGGTCCTCGTGGCAATGGCGGCGCCTTGCGGGTTTCTGCATGTCTCTCTCTCTCTCTCCGACGCTGCTTGGCCCCTGAACACCGGCTGCACCCTGTGCACTCTGCCCTCTCTCTTTCTCCCCTGTCGATGCTGCTCAGCCCTTTGCTGTGCCACTCGGTCGGGCTCTAGCCCGCCGCTGTCCGGGAAGGGTCTGCGCACTACCTGTTGCCAGCCCATTTTGCTGGACCACCTCGACTGGAAAGCCAAGCCTGGCTCTCGACAGCCTCCCCCACAAATCTCGAGTCTCTGCTGGATGACTGGGCGGTTGCCCGTGGTCGACGCCCGAGTCTCTGGCCTTGACCTCCAATCCACTGATCTCCAGGAACGAATCCCCAGGAGGTGATGCAGAGTTGCAGGTAGGTTCGAAACTGCCTCGTCGTCAATGTTGTGTCTGGGTATAATAAGATACAGACTGCAGCAGAAACAGTACAACAGGTGTTTACTCAACGTGGCTCACAGTTGAACTGACTGTACAGATTACTACTCAGTGCTATATACAGGTGTGGTCACTGCCGGTACTACAGTATACATGAGCTGTAAAAAGTAGTTCCCCCCCTTAAAGGTATATACATTACTGACACAATCCCAGGATCTCTGTAAATACTAACTCACTCCCAGGATCTCTGTAAATATTGCCACACCTAGGATCACTGTAAATATTGACACAATCCCAGGGAACTCTGTAAATATTGAAACACTCCCAGGATCTCTGTAAATGCTGACACACTCCCAGGATCTCTGTAAATATTGACACACACCCAGGGTCTCTGTAAATATTGGCACAATCCCAGGGAACCTTGTAAATATTGAAACACTCCCAGGATCTCTGTAAATACTGATACACTCCCAGGATCTCTGTAAATATTGACACACTCCCAGGATCTCTGTAAATATTGACACATTCCCAGGATCTCTGTAAATATTGACACACTCCCAAGATCTCTGTAAATACTGACACACTCCCAGGATCTCTGTAAATATTGAAACACTTCCAGGATCTCTGTAAATATTGACACACTCCCAGGATCTCTGTAAATATTGACACACTCCCAGGGATCACTGCGAATATTGACACACTCCCAGGATCAATGTAAATATTAACACACACCCAGGATCTCTGTAAATATTGACACACTCCCAGGATCTCTGTAAATATTGACACACTCCCAGGGATCACTGTAAATATTGACTCACTCCCAGGATCACTGTAAATATTGACTCACTCCCAGGATCTCTGTAAATATTGACTCA
This sequence comes from Somniosus microcephalus, assembly GCF_052327205.1. NCBI lineage: Eukaryota > Metazoa > Chordata > Chondrichthyes > Squaliformes > Somniosidae > Somniosus > Somniosus microcephalus. The sequence continues at coordinate 3,930,608 of NC_141004.1, forward strand.
CGCCCAGGATATCTGTAAATATTGACACACTCCCAGGATGTCTGTAAATACTGACACACTCCCAGGATATCTATAAATATTGACACACTCCCAGGGAACTCTGTAAATATTGACACACTCCCAGGATCTCAGTAAATATTGAAACACTCCCAGGATCACTGTAAATATTGGCACACTCCCAGGATCTCTGTAAATATTGACACACTCCCAGGATCTCTGTAAATATTGACTCACTCCCAGGATCTCTGTAAATATTGACACACTCCCAGGATCTCTGTAAATATTGACACACTCCCAGGATCTCTGTAAATATTGACACACTCCCAGGATAACTGTAAATATTGACAGGGATCTCTAGGAATGTGTTCAAACTTTTTAATTTCCTGGGCACCTGTATCAAATTGAAACATCTAAAGTAAGTTTCGAGATCAGAGAAAACTCCCCCAGCCATAAAAAAGGATGATGTTAATGTGGAACAAGGTAATGGGTTCAGGGGGACTGGGGATGGAGAGGCAGAAACTGACAGCAAACAGCTCGGGCACAGGAGAGGCCAAAGAACCATGTGGCATTCCTGCTCCTCATTGTCCAACAACTTCAGGCCATGTCTGCTCTTCACTTCCCCGCTGTAGTGTATGTACCTTTAAGGGAGAGAACTACTTTTTACAGCTCCTGTATCCTGTAGGACCGGCAGTGACCACACCTGTATATAAACCCTGAGTAGTGATCTGTACAGTTAGTTCTAGAGTAACCCTCATTCAGTAAACACCTGTTGATCGTTCCCTGCAGTCTTTTGTCTGATTATTGAAGGACACAACATTAAGATACACGGATCTAACATTGGCGACGACGCAGATTCGAACCTACCTGCAAATCTGCATCACCTCCCAGGGATTCGCTCCTGGAGAACAGTGGAAGGAGGTCGAGTCCAGAAGCACGGGCGTCGACCACGGGCAACCGCCCAGTCATCCAGCGGAGATTTGAGCATCGCAGGGGAGGCTGTCGAGAGCCAGGCTTGGCTTTCCAGTCACAGTGGTCCAGCGAAACGGGCTGGCAACAGGTACTGCGCAGACCCTTCCCGGACAGCGGCGGCTAGAGCCGACCGAGCGGCTCAGAAAAAGGCCGAGCAGCGTCGACGGGGGAGAGAGAGAGAGGGCAGAGCACAGCCGGCGTTCAAGGGCCGAGTAGCGTCAACAGGGGAGAGAGGCGCGCAGGAAAATGCGAGGCGCTGCCATTGCCATGAGGACCGCAGAGAGCGGCATTGGCAGCAGCGCAGGAGCAGCGCACAAAATCCACAGGGCGTCGCCATTTGCCATGAGGACCACCGAGAGCGGCGTTGGAAGCAGCGTGGGTGACGCCATTTTAAGCCGCAGCGGGGAAGAAAGGAAAGCGCAGGAGACGCCATTTTAAGCCGCAGCGGGGAAGAAAGGAAAGCACGGGAGACGCCATTTTAAGCCAGTCTAACCACACCCAAAAATGCCGAAGAGTGGCAATATCACAGCGTTCGACAATGAAGTCGAAGATTGGACAACATATGTCGAACGCATAGAAGTATACTGCAAGGCGAATGAAGTGCCAGATGACAAGAAAGTACTGGTATTGTTGAATTCAATGGGCGCAAAAACGTATGGCTTACTACGAAACCTAGTAACCCCAGAGAAGCCAGTAGAAAAGGATTTTGAAAACATAGTGTCAATCCTACAGGACCACTTAAACCCCACACCGCTGCTGATAGCAGAAAGATTAAAGTTTCACAAAAGGAACCAGCATAAAGATGAAAGTAATGCTGAGTATTTAACGGAACTGCGCAAGCTATCGAAACACTGCCAGTTTGGAACGGGACTAGCAGACACTTTAAGGGACAAGTTTGTGTGTGGGCTTCAAAGTGAAGGAACCCAGAAACGGCTTCTATCAGAAAAGGATCTTAAGTTGGACAAGGCTTTCAGCATTGCAGTATCACACGAAGCAGCTGCACGGGGCGCTGCAGAGATACAACGGAAACCACAAGAATATGGCACAAATGAAATGTCATATAGAACAGTGAAGTGCTATCGCTGCGGCAGAACAACACACGACCATAATGATTGCTGGTTCAAGGACAAAGTGTGCAGACAGTGTGGAAAAGTAGGACACATAGCAAGAGTCTGCAGGTCGGGAAAGAAAACCAGCAGCAAGAAATCTCCACAGGAGAAGTACAAGAAGGTACATAAGGTGACGGAGAGTAGTTCAGACGAACAGAAGAGTGATATAGACTCCGGAAGCAAGGAGCTGGGTTGTCTGAAACTACATAATGTGATCAAAACGGAGGATCACCAAACTATCTGGGTCACGCTCAAGATAGCAGGAGTCCAAGTGAAAATGGAATTGGACACAGGATCAGCCCTAACAGTCATAAACCGAAGGGACTACAAGCGGCTATTCTCACATATACCCTTGAGAGATACAAAGATTGTCTTGAAGACGTACACGGGGCAAAAAGTCTACCCCAAAGGAAAAATAAGGGTGAACGTTATATATAACGGCAAGGAAACACCAAAAATGGACCTATATGTATTGCCAGATGGAGGACCACCACTACTAGGATGTGAATGGATCCGGAAGATACAGCTAGATTGGCATTCCATACAAGCACTGACTGTAGATGCCAAAAAGGATGACGACATCACACCTGGACGACTGTCAAAAATGCTAACTGACGCACAAGAAGTGTTCCAGCAGGGACTCGGAACACTAAAAGGCATAACAGCAACGATCAAAATAGAGGAAAATGCAAGCCCAAAGTTTTTTAAGGCCAGACCGGTACCTTATGCGATCCGCCCACCCGTCGAAGCAGAGCTGGAAGGTTTGGAATGTTCAGGAGTACTGTCCAAAGTGGACTGGAGCGAGTGGGCTACACCCATCGTTCCTGTAATGAAGAGGTCGTTGAGTAATACGCCTGGGGAACCAAAGAAGGTTCGCATCTGTGGGGACTTTAAGGTGACAGTGAACTCAGTCCTTCACACTGTACAATATCCGTTTCTGCGGATTGAAGATATTTTTGCCTTGCTTTCTGGAGGGAAACACTTTACTAAGATTGATCTGGCCCAGGCGTACCTGCAAATGGAGGTAGAAGAAGCCTCGAAACAGTACCTCACGATCAACACTCATAAAGGTCTTTACCAATACAACCGGCTGGTGTTCGGGGTAGCATCAGCTCCGGCTATTTAGCAAAGGGCAATGGAACAAGTCCTGCAAGGGATTCCAGGGACCCAGTGTTATTTGGATGACATCCTGGTCACGGGCGAAAATGACAGTGATCACCTCGCCAAGCTGGAGCAGGTGCTCACTAGATTGAAGGAATATGGGCTCCGAGCTAATTGCCACAAATGCGAGTTTTTCCAGAAGCAGATCTCGTATTGTGGCCACGTTATTGATAAAGAGGGGTTACATAAGTCCCCTGAAAAGATTGAGGCAGTAGTCAAGGCTCCAGCACCGGAAAATGTGTCACAACTGAGGTCGTTCCTCGGGCTGGTGAACTACTACCATAAGTTCTTGCCGAATTTGTCTACCGTACTACACCCACTGAACGCCCTACTGCAAACGGGGGTACCATGGAAGTGGAGTGACGAATGTAAACGAGCTTTCCAGAAGAGCAAAGCATTGATCACATCAAAAGAGGTGTTGGCTCATTTCAACCCAGCACTACCAATTCGGTTGGCGTGTGATGCATCACCCTATGGCATTGGAGTGGTGCTGTCGCACAAATTCCCGGACGGCTCGGAGAGGCCAGTAGCCTTTGCGTCGCCGTCACTAACCTCAGACGAGCGTAACTACGCCTAGATTGACAGGGAGGCCCTCAGCCTAGTGTGGGGAGTGAAAAAGTTCAATCACTATCTGCACGGGCAGAAGTTCAGCTTGCTGACTGACCACCAACCACTTGTCTCCATCTTTAATCCAAAGAAGGGCGTTCCGGTGATAACTGCGCAACGGCTACAAAGATGGTCCCTTTTTCTAGGGGCGCACCAATATGAAATCGAGTAGAAGGGCACGAAACAGCATGGATACGCTGATGGGCTATCACGCCTGCCACTGCCTACTGCGGAGGAAGCACCAGCAGTGGATCCTGTCGAAATATTTCATTTGACTATAATTGAATGCTTGCCAGTAACTAACGCTGGTATAGAGAAGGAGACCCGAAATGACCCGACGCTGTCTCGGGTATATAATTTGACGGTGAAGGGATGGCCAGCACATGGCGACTCACTGTTGCCAGCATTCTCATCCAGAAGAGAACAGCTGTCAGTATGCCAGGGGACCTTGATGTGTGGATCCCGAGTGGTAATTCCACCCAAGTTAAGGGAGAGAGTGCTCAATGAGCTTCACGAAGGTCATCTGGGAGGGGTGAAAATGAAAAGCCTTGCTAGGGCTTTTGTGTGGTGGCCGGGGATCGATCAGCAAATCGAGGACCTGACAAAGAGCTGCTCAGGATGCCAAAAGTTCCAAAATGCAACACCACATGCCCCTCTACACCCATGGGAGTGGCCCTCATCTCCATGGCAACGGGTGCATATTGATTTTGCTGGTCCATTCATGGACTCAATGTTTTTAATAGCCGTGGATGCGCACTCGAAATGGCCTGAGGTGATCAAAATGTCCTCCACCACCACGGAGAAAACTATTGCAGTCCTACGGACCATTTTTGCCAGGAACGGCTTGCCAGAGCAGATTTGCTCTGATAACGGACCACAGTTTGTGTCCGAAGAGTATCGAAGATTTATGAAAAGGAATGGGGTAAGGCATTACACATCCGCCCCATATCATCCAGCCACAAATGGATTGGCTGAGAGGTTCGTACAAACCTTTAAAAAAGCAGTAAAGGCCATGTGCGCTGACGACATTCCACTGCAGCATAAGGTGGACAATTTCCTGTTAGCCTACAGAAATGCGACACATGCAGTCACCAACCAGGCCCCGGCCATGATGTTCTTTAACCGAAGGTTGAAATCTCATCTGGATTTGCTCAGACCAAATGTACGAAGAGATGTTGAGAGTAAGCAATTCCAGCACATCAATGAGAAGCCAACAAGGAGCTTCAACGTAGGGCAACCAGTCTTGGCCCGCAACTACCGAACAGAGAAATGGCAACCAGGAACGATATGCACACGGCAGGGGCCACTAATGTACACAGTGGATGCTGGGGAGAACATTGTGAGATGCCATGCTGACCAGATCCTAGAGTCACAGGAACGAGTCAACCCCATGTCTCGGCCATACGTACCTGGTGAGGAACCCGACGTACAGGTCGCATCTACCCCAGAAACAATAGCATTGGAAGCTGATGAATCAACTGACGACTGGATGTTAGAATCGCCTCCGCACCAAGAGCGAGACACTCAGGAAAGGCGCTATCCAGAAAGAATCAGGAAGCCTCCCCAAAGACTGAATTTATAAATGGACTATTTTCAGCTAATGTTGCATGTTAAAAGTGTTATTTGTAATTAGTTTGATATTTAATTGTTAAATGAGTGTTATGGTACTGTTAATCTAAAAGAGGAGGAATTGTAATGCATGTACCTTTAAGGGGAGAACTACTTTTTACAGCTCCTGTATACTGTAGTAGCGGCAGTGACCACACCTGTATATAAACCCTGAGTAGTGATCTGTACAGTTAGTTCTAGAGTAACCCTCATTCAGTAAACACCTGTTGATCGTTCCCTGCAGTCTTTTGCCTGATTATTGAAGGACACAACACTAAGATACACGGATCTAACACCCGCCCTTCACCCCTTCCTTATCAAGCCAGAGCCCCCTCCTCTCAACTCACCTTGCCACGGATCACGATGGCTCTGTTAGAGCATTGTGTCCAATTCTAGGCACCACACTTTAGGAAGGACATTGAGACCTCGGAGAGGGTACAGAGGAGATTCACTGGAATAGTATCAGGGCTGAGGGACTTCAGTTAAGTGGAGAGACTGGAGAAGCTGGGATTGTTCTCCTTAGGGCAGAGAATGTTAAGGGGAGATTTGACAGCAGTGTTCAAAATTATGAGGGGTTTTGTTAGAGTAAATAAGAAGAAAGGGCCGTGGAGGCAGGATTGGAGGCGTGTGGGGGGTTAAAATCCCAAAATCGGGGGGCACGAACCCATCCCGTCACCAACCCGCCTCCATGCCAGTTTCAAAGGAGGCGGGTACCCGACCTGCACTGGGACCCACCTCCCCGAGGCGGGAAGGGGATTAGTGCCAATTAACTGCCTGTTAACAGGTAGTTAACAGGCAGTTTTTAGCCTAATCCCTATTTTTATTGGTGAAGTGTGGGATTCCCGACGGCTCCAAACCAAGTTAGCGAGGTGGGCCGTCGGGCTGAAGGGCTTGGAGGGGTCGAGATGTCTGGTGTTCAGGTGAGTGATGGGTGCATGAGTGCAGAGGTAAGTGTGTTTGGTGTGTTTAAAGTGTTTAAAGAAGTTTTACTTACCTTTACAGCCTTCCTTCCTTCAGGTCTCAGGAGTCCCTCATCTCACCGGCACAGAAAGCAGAATGGCTGCGATCTGTCAAAAGTTGCAGCATTCAGCTTTCTGTTCCGGAGCGATCTCTAAATCATCCTGAGAGGAAGGAATTAACTTAGAGAACAGATTGTCAGTGTTTGCTGTCAAACGCTGATATTTCATCTGTCAAAAGGTCTTGACAGATGAAATATCAATCTGTGACGTCACCTGTTGCCGGGTGGCCCTTAATTGGCCTGCTGAGCCCGCTGGGCGGGCTCAACAAGGTCAGTCAAGTCAAAATCGCATGGGTTGGCTACAACTCGATGGAGACGGGACTACAACCCCGAAAGTTGTACAACCTCCTACCCGCCTCCTCAATGAAAATCCAGCCCTCACTGTTTCCAGTGGCAGGAGGGTCGGTTATCAAAGGTCACAGATTTAAGATAATTGGCAAAAGAACCAGAGGGAGCTGAGCAGAATTATCTTTACGCAGCGAGTTGTTGTGATCTGGAATGCGCTGCCTGAAAGGGCAGTGGAAGCAGATTCAATAATAACTTTCAAAAGGGAATTGAAGAAATCCTTGAAGGGAAAAATTTGCAGGGCTCTGGGGAATGAGAGTGGGAGTGGGACTAATTGGAGAGCTTGTTCAAAGAGCCGGCACAGGCACGATGGGCCAAATGGCTTCTTTCTATATTATTGTATGACTCCACCTGTCCAGAACTCACCTGTTCGCATCGCTGGATTTCCTGCCGACTCCAGGAGGGTCTGAGTCCAGCAATAATTAAATCAATCTTGGAGCCTCACGCTGAACTCTCCGCAGGGGATTACATGACCCCCCTGCCCCCGCACCCTGCACCCGCACCCTACCCCCGCACCCACACACACCACCCCATCCACACCAGCCCCCGTCCCCCCATCCCGTCCCCCACAGCCCGCACCCACACACACCACCCCATCCACACCAGCCCCCCGTCCCCCCATCCCATCCCCCACAGCCCGCACCCACAGCTCACACCCACACACACCACCCCATCCACACCCAGACCCCTGTTCCCCACAGCCCGCACCCACACACACCACCCCATCCACACCAGCACCCCCATCCCCCACAGCCCGCACCCACAGCCCGCACCCACACACACCACCCCATCCACACCAGCCCCCCATCCCCCACAGCCCGCACCCACAGCCCGCACCCACACACACCACCCCATCCACACCAGCACCCCCATCCCCCACAGCCCGCACCCACAGCCCGCACCCACACACACCACCCCATCCACACCAGCCCCCCCATCCCCCACAGCCCGCACCCACAGCCCGCACCCACACACACCACCCCATCCATACCAGCCCCCCATCCCCCACAGCCCGCACCCACAGCCCGCACCCACACACACCACCCCATCCACACCAGCACCCCCATCCCCCACAGCCCGCACCCACAGCCCGCACCCACACACACCACCCCATCCACACCAGCACCCCCATCCCCCACAGCCCGCACCCTACCCCCGCACCCACACACACCACCCCATCCACACCAGCCCCCCGTCCCCCCATCCCGTCCCCCACAGCCCGCACCCACACACACCACCCCATCCACACCAGCCCCCCGTCCCCCTGCAGGGAGACCTGGTTGGAAGCGCAGCTCCGGTCCAACACTCATTGTCCAAGTTAGTTTGTGTTTCACCGGGAGCAAAGTATGATCTCAAGACATGACATTGGTGAAAGAAGTGTGAAAATGGCAGGAGTAAATTCGATTTGGAGAGAAAGAAAGAGTGAAAACAGTAGAGTGAAAGAGAGGGCGGAAGGGAAGGAACTGCTCTGAAGATTCTCTTTCATCCTCAGAAAGTAAACAGAGCAAAGCTGTGGCAATATTTGGATACTGTACACAATTCCTTTTTTATATGCATCTATATATTTTTAAGAGCAGTTTCTTGCTGAACGAGGGAGTCAGGTTTCATACCTCAGTGAAACACTGCACCTGTGATACTGAGACCGACAGAGCCTCCTGGGATGGAGGAGAGTCAATATAAACACTGCAAAATCATTTCTTCACACACTGAAGCACTCATGTAATGCAATCTGCGGCGGCTCCAGCCACACTCTCCGATACCAGGGGCTTTCATTTCTTTTCTTGGTGTTTAGACAGAAATTGACTACCTGCTCTCCCGAGGCTTTTAAAAGTTAAATGGAATTTTAGCCGGTTTGTTTTGGGTACAGTGGAGATATCGGAGCAAGTCTGGAGCCTGAGAGAGAGGAATGGAAGAACGGACCCAGCCAGAAGCCAGAGAGAGACGGGACTGGGTGGGGAAGCAATTACATCAAAGTTATGAGAGGCAAAGAAAAGGGATTAATGCAAATATTGTTAAAATTAGAAAAAGAGCTTAAATTTCTACAGCGCCTTTCACGACCTCAGGACATCCCAAAGCGCTTTACTGCCAATGAAGTACTTTTGAAGTGTGGTCACTGTTGTAATGTAGGAAATGCGGCAGCCAATTTACGCACAGCAAGCTCCCACAAACAGCAATGTGATAACGACCAGATAATCTGCTTTTTATGAGGTTGGTTGAGGGATAAATATTGGACCAGAACACTGGAGAGAACTCCCCTGGTCTTCCTCGAATAAAGCCATGGGGTCGATTACATCCACCTGGGAGAGCAAACAGGACCTCAGTTTAAGGTCTCATCAGAAAGACGGACCCTCTGACAGTGCGGCGCTCCCTCCGTACTGCCCCCCCCGACAGTGCAGCACTCCTTCAGTACTGCCCCTCCAACAGTGCGACGCTCCCTCAGTACTGCCCCTCCGACAGTGCAGCACTCCCTCAGTACTGCCCCTCCGACAGTGTGACGCTCCCTCAGTACTTCCCCTCTGACAGTGCGGTGCTCCCTCTGTACTGCCCCTCCAACAGTGCGGCGCTCCCTCAGTACTGCCCCTCCAACAGTGCGACACTCCCTCAGTACTGCCCCTCCGACAGTGCAGCACTCCCTCAGTACTGCCCCTCCAACAGTGCAGCGCTCCCTCAGTACTTCCCCTCTGACAGTGCGGTGCTCCCTCAGTACTGCCCCTCCAACAGTGCGGCGCTCCCTCAGTACTGATACTCCGACAGTGCGGTGCTCCCTCTGTACTGCCCCTCCAACAGTGCGGCGCTCCCTCAGTACCGCCCCTCCGACAGTGCGGCGCTCCCTCAGTACTGACCCTCCGACAGTGCGGCGCTCCCTCAGTACTGCACAACTCAACGGGAGCCTTAAATTTCAGTAATTTACCAAAACATTTCCCCATGTCTCCTGAATTGTTGTCCCATGCTGAATATGATTCCCTGGTTCGAGCATGCGTCCATTTTCGAACATAATATGTGCCCAGGCTCTCCGTGCTTTCGAACATACAGGCAAGCAAAGTCAAGCCCAATATATGGTGAGTGACTGAGTCGATAAGTTAGTGTGTTATTCTGACTTTTAAAATCTTTTATGTTCAAAGCATTATTTTAGCAATATAGTGAGTTTTTAAGGAAGCAATTCTTCTCATTGATGCTTGTAGGAGCTTGCTGTGTGCAAATTGGCGGCCGCATTTGTCTCCATTACAACAATAACTACACTTCAACAGTAGTTCCTTGGCTGTGAAATGCTTTGGGACGTCCTGAGGTCGTGCAGGGTGCTATAGAAATGCAAGTTCTTTCTTTGTGTATATTTTAGTGGAGAATTGTCTCTTTATTTTGTAACTTCTTCCTAAATATTAAAAAGTTTGTCATGGTCTCCTGATGTGACATGAGAAGGCGAAGGGATTGCACCCCCAGTGCACACGCACTGCTCAACATCCGACGAATCCAAGCTGTGGGACTTTCAGTCATAACGCGTTCGCTTGAGGCATCAAACAGGCACTGCCTTTGATCCATTCACTCTCACCAAACAGACGGACATGGTTAAAGCACAAGGCTGTGTCTAACTCTTGGGCTACAGAGGAGATCCAAGTAACATTTTAATATATTCTAGCTCTCTCTCGGTCTCATCCTCTGTTCCTTGTCTTTCTCTTTACACAATTCAAGGAGCCTGGGAAAAATTGAAGTCAATGGGAATCGGGGGGGGGGGAAACTCACCACTGGCTGGAGTCATACCTAACAAAAAGGAAGATGGTTGTATTGGTTGAAGGTCAATCATCACAGCCCCAGGACATCGCTGCAGGAGTTCCTCAGGGCAGTGTCCTAGGCCCAACCATCTTCAGCTGCTTCATCAATGACCTTCCCTCCAACATAAGGTCAGAAATGGGGATGTTCGCTGATGACTGCACAGTGTTCAGCACCATTCACAACTCCTCAGATAATGAAGCAGTCCATGCCCGCATGCAAGAAGACCTGGATGACGTTCAGGCTTGGGCTGATAAGTGGCAGGTAGCATTCGCACCACACAAGTGCCAGGCAATGACTACCTCCAACAAGCGAGAGTCTAACCACCTCCCCTTGACATTCAATGGCATTCCCATCGCCGAATCCCCCAACATCAACATCCTGGGGGGTCACCATTGACCAGAAACTTAACTGGACCAGCCACATAAATACTGTGTCAACAAGAGCAGGTCAGAGGCTGGGTATTCTGCGGCGAGTGTCTCATCTCCTGACTCCCCAAAGCCTTTCCACCATCTACAAGGCACAAGTAAGGAGTGTGATGGAATACTCTCCACTTGCCTGGATGAGTGCAGCTCCAACAACACTCAAGAAGTTCAACACCATCCAAGACAAAGCAGCCCGCTTGATTGGCACCCCATCCACCACCTTAACCATCCACTCCCTCCACCACCGGCGTACCGTGGCTGCAGTGTGTACCATCTACAAGATGCACTGCAGCAACTCGCCAAGGCTTCTTCGGCAGCACCTCCCAAACCCGCCACCTCTCCCACCTAGAAGGACAAGGGCAGCAGGCGCCTGGGAACACCACCACCTCCAAGTTCCCCTCCAAGTCACACACCATCCAGACTTGGAAATATATCGGCCGATCCTTCATCGTCGCTGGGTCAAAATCCTGGAACTCCCTCCCTAAGCACTGTGGGAGCACCTTCACCACACGGACTGCAGTGGTTCAAGAAGGCGGCTCTCCGGCACCTTCTCAAGGACAACTAGGGATGGGCAATAAAAATGTTTTTAAAATCGTTTGTGGGGTGTGGGCGTCACTGGTAAGGCCAGCCTTTATTGCCAGCGACGCCCACCTCACATAAACAAATTTAAAAAAAATTCACTTGTCTGTATGGTTTGAAAATATTTACTTTCTTTTCTTGGAGACCAAAAGAGATATTTATGGAGCGTCTGTGCCAGCCTTTACACCGATAACCAAAGGCCTATGTTTCTCTAGTTGATAAAGGAAATATTGATAGGAGGTGACTTTAATTCTACACAGCGGGCAGAATCCAGGCAGGTGGTGAGTTACTGACCTGCCCAGGACTCGCCGGGAGTCGACAGAGTCCAACTTTCACCTCATCTCCTTAGCAGGCCACAAGGACACCGGCCCAAAGATAGCAGGGCCCTTTTTAACCTTTGTACATCGGGTCCTGATGACGTCATTGGGACCAAATGCAATTTTTACTCAGTGGCCTGAGGGAAGGGGGGGTGAGTGTCCCGCCAGGTCACCCAGCTGTGAATGGGATCGAGGCCAGAAGAGGTCCAAATATGTCAGTTTTACAGTTATGTTCCTTTCCCTGTGGGCAGTAACGCCCCACCGCACCCACACGGAAATCTCTGGCCTCCCCCATCGCGATCACACCCACGCCTGCCCCCCATCGCGGGACCGCCCCCCCCTCCCCTGGATGGTCTGCCCGCCAGTCCCGCTACTGATCTGGTGCCAGTGGGAGGTCTCTGACCCTTGTGAATTTCTGCTGCTTCTCACTGACTCCCCGGTGGGATTTAAATTTCACCAATCCCAGGCATGTAACTTGCACCGCTACCAACCCACCCCAAACTGGGCCAGAGGTAAAATCGGGGCCGTACGGTACAAGAAAAAGACAGGGAATGGGACTAAGGGGCAGCTCTTTCGGAGAGCCAGCTGAATGGGCCCAATGGCCTGTGTGGTGGCATTCTGTGATTCTGGCACCATAAGGACTATTGGTTTAAGAGAGGGGGCGATGAACCCTGGGGGTGACCTCACCGCCATTGCTGGCTCTTATTTTCTTATGTTGGAGAAAGTGAGGAAATGGCAGGAATGCCTGCAGAGTAAACGCATGCCATGCAGCGGGGGCGGGCAACCTGTGAGAGGTTGGTGGTCTGAGTGTGTCTTTCCCATTGGTGACGTCGATCAGCTCTCATTCTCCAGGACAGGAGGCTGTGGGTTCAGGCCCTCGTCGCCCACACTCACCCATCCTCATCCCTTTAGTATGTATGTGTTGTGTGGTGAAGAAGTCCCATCTGCCCGTTCGGGTGGATGTTAGAGAAGGGTGGTCAGGTTAGTTTTCTAACAGGGTGATTGCAAAGGGTCTTCTACATAGAATCATAGATTCACACAGCACAGAAAGCGGACAATCACCCCATCGTGCCTGTGCCGGCTCTTTGAGACAGCTCTCCAATTAGTCCCACCCCCCCTGCTCTGTCCCCAGAGCCCTGTAAATGTTTCCATTTCAAGTATTTATCGAATTCCTTTTTGAAAGTTACTATTGAATCTGCTTCCACCGCCCTTTCAGGCAGCGCATTCCAGATCACAACAACTCGCTGCGTAAAAACAATTCTCACCTCCTCCTGGTTCTTTTGCCAATTATCTTTTATCAGAGTGTCCCTTTGGGGGAGTAAGACTAGCTGAAGTGCTCTTGCAGAGAGCCGGCAAGGGTTCGACGGGCCGAATGGCCTTCTTCCGTGCTGTTACCATTCTATACTTCATGAGACACAGGGTTAACCATTACCTGCGGAGGTGATATTGGAACAGAGCCTGCTGTGTCACGGGATGGCTATGGCGTTACCTGTTGGCAACTCAGTGTAAATTGCACAAGTGTGTCTATTCCTTGGTGCTGAATGTGGGGCATCTGTTGCTGTCTCCGGCTGCTGCTCGTGATTGTACCAAATATATAAAAAAACAAAGGCCTAGAAATTCAGTATCGCCACATTTGGGGCGCTACAGCCGGGCATTCACTAAATTTAGCGCCCAGCGCAACTTAGCGCCACCTTCGCCGAAATTGAGTTGCATCGCCCCAAGAGGTTGCTGCTGCGCTAAAGCAGGCGATGCACAACTATCATAAGATGCTAAGCCGGTGAGCCGATGCGCTAACACCGAGGGCGGGCGCAGCGCAGGTGCGGCGAGTTGCTGAATGAAGGCAGACACGCTGGTGCCGGTCAGCTCTTAAAGGGGGAGGGTCGACTTGTTTGGCTGCCACGCCCTGCACACTGCAGCCCTGAAGGAAGGCCTGACCATTGCTGGTTCATCAGTTCTACGCCCAGGACCATGGAGAAGGCTAGGGAGCGAGCCCTGAGGCTACTGGTTGGCGCAGTAGAGCGCAGGCGACCTGTCCTCTTCCCTGACAGTGGGAGGAGGCCGCTTCCCAGCGAGTACCGAAAAGCCTGGCGGGAGGTGGCAAACAGGGTGACCGCCAACAGCATGGTTGCCAGGACTCCACTTCAATGCAGGAAAAAGTTCAACGACCTCACTCGGGTTGTCAGGGTGAGTACCCTTTCCACTATCCTGTTCATCCTTGCATGTGCACCTCAGTTTCTGGCCACAGGGACCTGAAAGCCTCAATGCCCAGCCCTCATCCAAGAGCTATGGGACTCTCATGAAAAGCACTTGCACATTCAGCACTTTACACACTGTCAGGGCTATTCCACCATGGGAGGCAGTGCAGGCAAGATCAGGGCTTGACACTGTCTGGGCTATTCCACCATGGGAGGCAGTGCAGGCAAGATCAGGGCTTGACACTGTCAGGGCTATTCCACCATGGGAGGCAGTGCAGGCAAGATCAGGGCTTGACACTGTCGGGGCTATTCCACCATGGGAGGCAGTGCAGGCAAGATCAGGGCTTGACACTGTACTTAGAGGCCATCCTTTCTCTTGCAGGGCAAGCTGGCCCACAATCGCAGGCAACAGCTATGGACCGGGGGAGGCCGTCCTGCCCTGAAAGAGCTCAGCAACCTGGAGCAGCGTGTGGAGCGCATTATGGCAGGCCGGCTGATTGGCCCTGTCGCCAGTGGAGATGCCGACCCTGTTCTGGACAGCAATGGTAAGGTCATCACCTTTTTACCTCTCTCTTTCCACTTGTGCCTCACACCAGCATCCTTTGCCACTATTGAACCAATGCAGTGCATTGCAGCACTCATGCCTCCCTCGCTGCTGCCCTGTCCTCACTCTAAAGCAACTCTTGTGCCTCCCTGCTTTCAGATGCTGATTCGCCAGGTGAGGAGGCAGGCCCTCAAGCTGCCACTGTCAGTGATTCTGAATTCGAGGAGGAGGAAGAGGAAGCCGGCCCATCAGTGCCAGCCTCAGCCGAGGCAGCCCATGGCCATGATGGGGACACGTCTTCCCTGGAGGGGAGCAGGGGGGAAGGGTCTGAGGAGAGTGAAGCTCCGGGGCCCAGCGGGCTGCAGCAACATGGGAGGGGTGGGGAAGCTCGGCGGCCTCCTCCCCAGAGGGTGAGTGCGGCC
Organism: Somniosus microcephalus; assembly: GCF_052327205.1. Taxonomy (NCBI): domain Eukaryota; kingdom Metazoa; phylum Chordata; class Chondrichthyes; order Squaliformes; family Somniosidae; genus Somniosus; species Somniosus microcephalus. Next base: position 3,945,671 of record NC_141004.1, read on the forward strand.
TCCAGTCCTGCTACGGTGAGCGCAGAGGAGGTGCGGCTCCTTGGTGAAATGGGCGTCCAGGCTGAGCGCAGGCACACTGAGCTCATGGCTGCAGTGGCAAGGATGCCTGACTCCATAGAGTCACTGGCAAGGAGTGCTCAGGAATTTGGGGCAGCACAGGCCAGGAGTCTGCAGGACTTCGCGGCAGCACAGGCTAGGAGTCAGCAGGACTTCGCTGCATCACAGGCAGCTTCCAGCCAAGTGCTCAGTCGTGCCGTGCATTCACTGGCTGGTCTGATGCAGACACAGATCAGGGCCACACGGGCACTAACTGCTGGCACCCTCGCTGGATCGGCCAGGCATCGCCGGGGCCCTTGCCGCGCCGCAGCAGCCCAGCAGTCTGTGCTTCAGCAGATTGCTGCAGTGCTGGCCCGTGCGAGTGCCAGTGTATCAGCCGACCAGGGAGTGCCTGTGCTCTGTCAGGTTGGCAGCATTCCTGCAGCCAACACTGTCACTCCTCCACTGCAGCTGCCACCACCCGTAGGACAGACTGCTGCCGCCCAAGCAGAGTTGGAGCAGTCAGCAGCCGAGCCCTCCAGGCCCAGAGCTGGTCCAGGCCGTCCCACAAGGGCATCTGCCGTCTCACCATTTGACCCTCAGCAGCCTTCCCCCAGCCTTGCTGCAGCCACTGGGGTCCCATTGAGGAGGAGCTGCAGGGCGGGAAGGGGCCATTCGCGGAAGCGAGGCGGATCACCCTCGCAGGGGAAATAGTAGAAGGTGTGGCCAAATGTGTTTATATATGAAGGCCGAGAATTTTTTTTTATATATGAAGGCCGAGACTGTTGTGTTTGTTTTTTATATGAGGGCCGGGAATGTGGTGTTTGTTTTTTATATGAAGGTCGAGGATCATGGTCATTTTTGTTTAACTGTTTTTTTCATTTTCTGAAGGTTGTGAGAGCCAGTTATGTCTCTGACTGTTTTTTGGGGGGATTATCTGAATTAGTTTGTCATGCGGGAAGGGCACAGAGTTTGCACAATAAAAAAATGTCTTTATTCACATTGTCCATGTTTGCACTTTGAACTATTTGTTGCCTTGACCGGCTGAGGGTTTGCGGAGTGGCTCCATTCATGTTCTTTCATTGGCACAAGCCATTCCCTGAGAGGCGGCCTAGAACCGAGTTGCAATAAGCCGCTGACGGACGACCCTTGCACTTTGTGCCTCCCTCCCGTCTTGGTGCTCCTCCTCCTCCTCCTCATCCTCCTCCTCCTCCTCCTCTGGTAGTCCTCCAATGTCTGCTGGCAGTGGCTGAGTCCTGAGGATAGCCAGGTTGTGCAGCATGCAGCACACTACAACGAAATGGGAGACTCGCTCAGGTGAGTACTGTAGGGCTCCTCCGGAACGGTCCAGACAGCGGAACCGTTGCTTGAGCACGCCGATTGTGTGCTCAATGATGTTCCTGGTAGCTTGATGGCTGTCATTGTATCGCTCTTCAGCAGGGGTGCTGGGCGCACGGAGCGGGGTCATCAGCCAGGTGCACAAAGGATAGCCTTTGTCCCCGAGAAGCCATCCTCCTGGGTGAGCCTGGGCTTCGAAAATGTCTGGCGCAGGATGAAGGCATCGTGGCTGCTGCCTGGAAAGCGGGCATTGACAGCTAGGATGAGCTACCTGTGGTCACACACCAACTGGACGTTGAGCGAATGGTAGCACTTCCGGTTGCAGTAATCCTCAGCATTCTTTAGAGGTGCCCGCAAAGCCACATGCGTGCAGTCAATGACGCCCTGGACCATGGGGAAGCCCGCTATTCTTCCAAATCCCATTGCACGCTCTTGCTGCTTGTCCAGGGTCATGGGGAAGGAGATGTACTGACGTCTCCTTCTGAAAAGAGCATTGGTCACCTGGCGGATGCAGCAATGTACCGCGAACTGGGAGATGTTGGCAATGTCCCCAGTAGCGGATTGGAAGGAGCCAGTGGCATAGAAGTTGAGAGCCACCGTCACCTTCACTGCCACCGACAGAGACGTCCTGCTCCTCAGCTGTGGCTGCAGATCTCTGAGAAGCAGGTGGCAGATCTCAGTGACCACCCCCCTTCTGAATCGCAGCCTCCGAACACACTGCTCCTCAGACATGGTCAGATATGAGAACTGCTGGCGGTATACCCTGGGTGGGTAAGGCCTCCTGTGCCGATGCCTGTTGGCCCTTCTCCATCTGGCCATGACTGGCACTCTCTCACGGCGTCTCTGAGCCCTTTGAATGCAATGCAGAAAGCCAACATTTCCACCCATTGCAGCCCCCATTATATGTGGCGACTCAAGGCTATGGCACTGAAAGTTAAATCCAAGTGCAAAGCTCTGGCCTGAAGCCAGAAGTACCTGTGCGAGCACTGAGTCAAAGCAGAAAGCTTCTCCCTTTGTCTCTCTCCAAATATCCGTCTCTCACACAGAAGGATTGGCACAAAATGGCTGCCACTTATAATGCAGGAGGAGTCCCCTTTAAATAGTGCCCCCTGCGCCCCGCAGCGACTGGGAACCGTTGCCCTCTACCAGTCGCTGGGGGCGCCAGGCGCACATAAGGGCAGCGCCACTGAAGTTCCGGTTCGGGGCGCACCAAGGGCGTTGCACCATGAAATGATGTCACGATCTGCGCGCGCAGCTGAGCGGGCACTGCGGTTTTGCGCCGCCGCTAAATCTTGAGTGAAGTTCGTGAGAGGCGCAGATCGCGCCGCACCTGGGCGCTAGCCACTTAGCGCCCCACTTCTCCTCCTCCTAAGGCGCTAGCGGCTGGTGCTAACAACTGAATTTCTAGGCCAAATACTTTTAGTGGAAACAGTTCTGGGTCAGTGTTTGTTTGGGGTGTCAGCACTGAGGGACTGGAAGATGTTGGAAATTGAAAGGCAGAGAGATGAATGGAGAGCATTGATCCTTGTAATAAACCCCTCCAACACTTCATCTCCCTCTCTTTCTTTAAGCCTCTCCTTAAAACCCACATCTTTGACCAATCTTTTGGTCACTGCTCCTAATGTCAACTTTTTTGTCTTCAAGTTCAAGTTATTTCTAATTCCCCCTATATGAAGCACCTTGGGGCATTATATAAATGCAAGTTGTTGTAGTGGAGGCACAAGGGGGGGACATTGGTTTGCACCCAAACACGGGAGCAGAGAACGATCCCTATGCCTGAATCTCAACTCATATCGCGGCTAAATCGGGTCTCGTTAACATCAAGCCGGTGAGCTACCTGGTGCCTAATGGGTGTCCCCAGGCAGCTCATCAGAGGACAGTCCTTGAAGATCAAATCAAGGTCTTCAAAATTATAAAGGAATTCGATAGGATAGATCGAGAGAAACTATTTCCTCTGGTGGGGGGAGTCCAGAACAAAGGGGGCATAATCTTAAAATTAGAGCCAGGCCATTCAGGGGTGAAATCAGGAAGCACTTCTTCACACAAAGGGTAGTGGAAACCTGGAGCTCTCTCCCCCAAAGGCTGTGGATGCTGGGGGTCAGTTGGAGCTTTCCAGACTGAGATCGATAGATTTTTGTTGGGTGAGGGTATCGAGGATATGGAGCAAAGGCGGGTCAATGGAGTTGAGGTGCAGACCAGCCAGGATCTGATTGAATGGTGGGACAGGCTCGAGGGGCTGAATGGCCTCCTCCTGTTCCTGTGTTCCTAATGGAAACTATAAAGAACACAGAAGGATCTATCCTTGGCCCCCTCCTATCTCTCATCTACATGCTGCCCCTTGGCGACATCATCTGAAAATACAAACATCAGGCTCCACATGTACGCTGACAACACCCAGCTCCACCTCACCACAACCTCTTTCAAGCCCTCCACTGCCTCTGCTTTTTCACACTGCTTGTCCAACATTGGATGAATAGAAATTTCCTTCAACTAAATATTGGGAAGACTGAAGCCATTGTCTTCAGTCCCCGCCACAAACTACGTTCCCAAGCCACCGACTCCATCCTTCGCTCTGGCAACTGCATGAGGCTGAACCAGACCTTTCCCAACCTTGCCCTCTTATTTGACCTTGAGATGAGCTTCCAACCACATATCCTCTCCATCACCAAGGCCGCCTACTTCCACCTCCGTAACATTGCCCGTCTCCGCCCTTGCCTCAGCTCATCCGCTGCTGAAACCCTCATCCATGCCTTTGTTTCCTCCAGGCTCAACTATTCCAACACACTCCTGGCCGACCTCCCACCTTGCATCCTTCGTAAACTTCAGCTCATCCAAAACTCTGCTTCCTATCTGCTAACTCACACCCAGTCCCGTTCACCCATCACCCCCTGTGCTCACTGCCCCGTGTCCTAACTCACACCCAGTCCCGTTCACCCATCACCCCCTGTGCTCACTGCCCCGTGTCCTAACTCACACCCAGTCCCGTTCACCCATCACCCCCTGTGCTCACTGCCCCGTGTCCGAACTCACACCCAGTCCCGTTCACCCATCACCCCTGTGCTCACTGCCCCGTGTCCTAACTCACACCCAGTCCCGTTCACCCATCACCCCCCGTGCTTACTGCCCCGTGTCCTAACTCACACCCAGTCCCGTTCACCCATCACCCCCTGTGCTCACTGCCCCATGTCCTAACTCGCACCCAGTCCCGTTCACCCATCACCCCCTGTGCTCACTGCCCCGTGTCCTAACTCGCACCCAGTCCCGTTCACCCATCACCCCGTGCTCACTGCCCCGTGTCCTAACTCACACCCAGTCCCGTTCACCCATCACCCCCTGTGCTCACTGCCCCATGTCCTAACTCACACCCAGTCCCTTTCACCCATCACCCCCTGTGCTCACTGCCCCGTGTCCTAACTCGCACCAAGTCCCGTTCACCCATCACCCCCTGTGCTCACTGCCCCGTGTCCTAACTCGCACCAAGTCCCGTTCACCCATCACCCCCTGTGCTCACTGCCCCGTGTCCTAACTCGCACCCAGTCCCGTTCACCCATCACCCCCTGTGCTCACTGCCCCGTGTCCTAACTCACACCCAGTCCCGTTCACCCATCACCCCCTGTGCTCACTGCCCCATGTCCTAACTCGCACCAAGTCCCGTTCACCCATCACCCCCTGTGCTCACTGCCCCGTGTCCTAACTCGCACCAAGTCCCGTTCACCCAGCACCCCTGTGCTCACTGACCTACATTGGCTCTCAATCCGGCAATGCCTCAATTTTGAAATTCTTATCCTTGTGTTCAAATCCCTCTGTGGTCTCGCCCCTCCCTATCTCTGTAACCTCCTCCAGCCCCACAACCCCCCAAGATCTCTGCGCTCCTCCAGTTCTGGCCTCTTGCGCATCCCCGATTCAATCCATCATTGGCAGCCACCCGTCTGGGCCCTAAGCTCTGGAATTCCCTCGCTAACCTCTCCGCCTCTCCCTCCTCCTTTAAGATGCCCCTTAAAACCTTCATCTGTCCCAATAGCTCCTTATGGAGCTCAGCATCAATTTTTTGTTTGATGACACTCCTGTGAAGTGTCTTGGGTCGTTTTCCTACATTAAAGGCACTATATAAACACACAATGTTTATCATGTCCTCAGACGTCCCAAAGCGTTTTATAATCAATGAATCAATGACTAGTTTACGAAGTGCAGTCAGTGAGGAGGGGAGCATAGGCTCAGCTATTAGACAACAAACTTCCTCTGATATCCTGTCCGGAAGGTGAAGGTGTTAGACTGCCCTGCTCAGATCGGGGACGCGTGTCGGATTGACTTAAAATTGTGCCTGGGACTGAAAGTCATATCGAACCACCATGGTTGCTGTGACCATCAGCCAGTAAAGGAAATGTATTCATGGTGCAGACGGTTATACATGAGGGGGATAAACATCCATTGAATATGACAGAAATGTCAACAGCACTCAAGGCGAGAAAGCAAAGAGGGAGGGAGGAAAAGGGATGAATACATTAGACACACATGTTACATTACAAGGATTTTCTGCTGCTTGACATGCATTATTATGCTAATAGGGTTTTTCTCCAAGAAATCCATTGAAATTTAAATTGGAGCAGAGGGGAAAAATATAAAGCCAAAGTTCAGCCAAAGGCAGAAGAATTTAGTAATCCTTTTCCAGATAGTTACAGGGTAATTTGTAATAAAGTTGTGCGTCGTCCCTCTGCACTAACACAGGTGGTCCAGGAATTCAGGCGCGAGTTACAATCAGCAAATGCTGCTCATAAACTGTCAAGGCCATTTTTCTGCATACTTAAAAATCCTATTGTTGGTTTAGGTAATCTGATCTTGTGTTTGTTTGCCTGGCAATTGCTGGATTCCACTGAGAGAAGTCAACCAGTAAATACCTGGCCAATCCGAGCTGCTCCAGACTGGGCTCACTGTGTGCGGTTAATCAGAAACACATTTATCCCCTCTCACATTCTCAATACTGCACATGCTTTCTTCATCGAAAGTCTGAAGCTCCATCTGTCTCTCTCTGTCTGTCTCTCAGTCTATCTCTCTCTGTCTCTCTGTCTGTCTCTCTGTCACTCTCTGCCTCTCTCTGTCACTCTCTGCCTCTCTCTGTCACTCTCTGCCTCTCTCTGTCACTCTCTGCCACTCTCTGTCACTCTCTGCCTCTCTCTGTCACTCTCTGTCACTCTCTGCCTCTCTCTGTCACTCTCTGCCTCTCTCTGTCACTCTCTGCCTCTCTCTGTCACTCTCTATCGCTCTCTGCCTCTCTCTGCCTCTCTCTGTCACTCTCTGCCTCTCTCTGTCACTCTCTGCCTTTCTCTCACTCTCTGTCTCTCTCTGTCACTCTCTGTCACTCTCTATCGCTCTCTGTCACTCTCTGCCTCTCTCTGTCACTCTCTGCCTCTCTCTGTCACTCTCTGCCTCTCTCTGTCACTCTCTGCCTCTCTCTGCCTCTCTCTGCCTCTCTCTGTCACTCTCTGCCTCTCTCTGTCACTCTCTGCCTTTCTCTCACTCTCTGTCTCTCTCTGTCACTCTCTGCCTCTCTCTGCCTCTCTGTCACTCTCTGCCTCTCTCTGTCACTCTCTGTCACTCTCTGCCTCTATATCTGTGTCTCTCTGTCACTCTGTCTCTTTCTCGCTCTCTACTTATCTCTCCTTTTGTCTTTCTCTCTCTCTCTCTCTGCTTCTATTTCTATCTGTCTCACTCTGCCTCTCTCTCTGTCACTCCCTGTCGCTTTCTCTCTCTTTCTGTCTCTTTCCTTTTCTCTCCCACTCTGTGCCCCCTGATTTTGATTGACTTCAATGGAGCATGAAAACAGGGGGCGCGTAAAAGTGGGGACCCCCCTCCCCTCCCCCTCCCCCCTCCCCCGGATCCCCCTTCTCCTACAGACGGGTTAGGTTAGAATCCGGGCTTTTCTCTCTCTCCATTTCTGTCTATTCCAGGGATGATGACCCATCTTTTACAACAAATGTACTGTGGCAGCTCAGCTTATTATTTTACTTTGTTTTGTCTTCACCTCATCCACTAGTCTGAGAAGGAGAATCTGCTTCCTCCTCTCCCGGGCTTTGAACACCAACTGGATCAGGAGCCAATCCACAAACAAACTCCACCAATTGTCCAGCAGGCAAAGGAAGTGAATCTTTCATTTATATTGCCCCTTGTCATATCCTCCGACAGTGCAGCACTCCCTCAGTACTGCCCCTCCGACAGTGTTGAACTCCCTCAGTACTGCCCCTCCAACAGTGTAGTGCTCCCTCAGTACTGCCCCTCCGACAGTGTTGAGCTCCCTCAGTACTGCCCCTCCGACAGTGCGGCGCTCCCTCAGTACTGCCCCTCCGACAGTGCGGCGCTCCCTCAGTACTGCCCCTCCGACAGTGCGGCGCTCCCTCAGTACTGCCCCTCCGACAGTGTTGAGCTCCCTCAGTACTGCCCCTCCGACAGTGCAGCGCTCCCTCAGTACTGCCCCTCCGACAGTGCAGCGCTCCCTCAGTACTGCCCCTCCGACAGTGCAGCACCCCCTCAATACTGCCCCTTTGACAGTGCGGCACTCCCTCAGTACTGCACTGGAGTGTTAGCTCAAGTCTTGGAGTGGGTCTTGAACACACAACTTTCTGACTCAGATGCAAGAGTTGTCAACTGAGCCAAGCTGGCACTGGCTAAAGGTGCCACATGCTGTGACTCTAAACCATACAGGCAAAACTACCACCGGTTCGATTGCAGGTCTGTCTGCACTGATTTGGCTCATCACAGCCAGGGTGGCGGATTGAGTCCAGCAATCGGATTCCAAGCTCTGTAACGGAGCAGAACGATGGAGCCACAAGTCTCATTCCTGTCGGGTGCTGGATGGATATTGTGCACGTGTCCTTGTCAGGTGAGAGCCGGGACAGGCTCGGGCTCGGGACCTTTTACGACGTTAAAGGCGCTATATAAATGCAAGTTTTTGTTGGCTGTGATCTCCTCCGTGGGGAATATTTCTGTTAGATTGATGTGCTGGAGATTTTATTTCATATTTCTCCAAAGATGGATTCTTGGCTCAGTCTTTGTTGGGTTTGGTCCAACTTTGATTTTGAACTAATTCGAAAACCGTGGCTGGTTTACTCATCCTGGAATAGAATCTTCTGGAATGTCCTCGCAATGTGTCTGCAAAGTGCCAGTGACATCACCAGATGATTGTCTCCTGTTTATTTAATGCAGATACTGACTGGCAATGAAAGATGTTTTTATCAAATCTGCAGATGAGGTTTATTATGATGCTAAAAATATGTCTATTATTCTTCATTGTTGTTTTATTTAAAGAATATTTTAGATTGAGGAATCACAAGTGAAGTTCTTAACTCTTGGCGTGCTGGATATTCTTTGCAATCTTTCAAGACACAGACATGGTTCCTTGTAACTCCTGACGAACACGGACCAGCACACGGCCTGGCTGAGGCCTGCACTCAGTTGCCATGGTTTCTCATCCTGTAGCCAGATATCCCGTCATTGAAGTACCAGTCTACAGGGTAAGGGTCGCCAACCCCCGAGGATTGCCCTGGAGTCTCCCCGGAACATGGCTGGGAGCCAAACCCGGGAGAGAAATCACAGGGCTGTTAAAAATGTTGCCTGTTTTTGTCATTTTCTTGGAACAATTTTGTTTATTAGTTATAAAAATATTGTCGATTTAAGAAAAGCCTCTTTTACTGCGCTAACGGTTGGAATGTGTGATGGAATCTCCAGGAATACGTCCAACCAGAGTTGGGAACCCAGTCTGCCGCTCTGAGCTAAGCTGATTCCAGGGACTTACCAGCGTCAAGCCCTCTGAGAATTTTATGGGGGGAAATTGAGTCGTGCCCGCTTTGGGGCGCTAACTTCCCTGGGGTGCTACTACCCGAAAAAATTAGCGCCCCCACAGCCGAAATTCACTGGTAGTGCCCCAAGAGGTAGGCAGGGTGCTACTGGAAGCACTCCGCCTCCCTCTTGGGGCGCTGCGAGTGAATATCGCTGCACGCTCTGTGGCACGTCACACCGCGGTACTGCAGGCCTTCCTCCCCTTTCAAAGGGGAGGGAACCTAACGCAGCGCAACCCGGGGTCCAGCTGGGCCACCAGGGATCGGAGTGCTGGCAAAAGAACCCGGCACTCGAGAGAAGTGCCGGGCTCACGGAGCGCAGCCGGCACTCCGCGGGGGGGCGGGTCAGGAGGCCGGGGACGGCAGAGGGGGCAGGTGCTGGCAGGCAGCCAGCAACAAAAATGGCCGCCCGGCACCTCCCATTTAATTTGCGCTGCCCCGGCTGCAGGTAGGCCCCCCTGACCCTGTCGGACATAGCGTCCGGCGGTAAGTCAGGGCCGCTACCGAAGATCGCGGCTGAGACGTGAGCGGAGCGTTGCGCACGGCGATGACGTCATCGTTGGCGGCGCAGCGCCATGCGGCGCTAACAGTTACCGCCGCCGCTCACCTCCAGCTGAATTTCACGGGAGGCGTTGGCGGCACCACGCCCGGGCGCTAGTTGCTTTGCGCCTCCTGTTAGCGCCCTCTTAGGGCACTAACGGGAGGCACAAAATAACTGTATTTTTAGGCCTATTCATTTCAATGAGATCCCCTCTCATTCTTCTAAACTCCAGAGAGTATCGGCCCATTCTACACAATCTCTCATCATAGGACAGCCCCCTCATCCCAGGAATCAATCCAGTGAACCTTCGTTGCACCGCCTCCAAGGGAAGTATATCCTTCCTTGGATAAGGAGACCAAAACTGTGCCCAGTACTCCAGGTGTGGTCTCACCAAGGCCCTGTACAATTGTAGCAAGGCTTCCTCACTCTTATACTCCAACCCCCTTGCAATAAAGGCCAACATGCCATTTTCCTTCCTTTTTACTTGCTGTACCTGCTGTACAAGGACACCCAAATCCCTCTGAACACCAACATTTACTAGTCTCTCACTATTTAAAAAAATTCTGCTTTTCTATTCTTCCTACCAAAGTGAATAACCTCACATTTCCTCACACTATACTCCATCCGCCACCGTCTTGCCCACTCACTTAACCTGTCTATATCCCTTTGCAGACTCTGTGTCCCAGAAATTCGGGTCGAGGGCTTCCCGCGGGTGCAAGCCTCCGACCTGCACTTACCTTGCGCGCTGGCCATTGAGCTGTGGGATTCTGATCCTGGGCCTCCTCCAACTGTCGGCGCGCAGTGCTTGCGTATCCCAGGGGCGCAGTTAGTTCGAAGCATCCCCTGGGATCACGTGGGCCATGGAGAACCAATGGTAGCAGGGAATCTGTATTCATAGATTTGACAGGAAGAGCTGTCAAATCTATGAATACAATTCAGCCCCAAAACATAGCTAAAACTTCAAATAATTTTTTTTTAAGAATCACATTTTTAAAATAACTATAAATTACATAAAATAACTATTTTAAACAATAATTTAAATTTTTGAAACAATTAATTACAGTTTCTAATGGGGCTAAAAATAAACTTACCTTTCTTTAAAGTATTTAAAAATAACAAACCTGTGGAAAAAATGTTTTAATTTAACTTAATTCACCACTTACCTTGTTAAAAGCAGGCCTTACGACTGCTTTTTACAAGAGTAGCTGCTGGAGACTTACCCTCCCGGAGAAACCTGTAAAAAAAATGGAAGTTCCAGGCGTACGCGCTGCCTCTCCCGCGCACGCGTTCGACCTGTGAACCCTTTCCTTTAAGGGAACAGAAGTTTCGGTTTCCCGCGCATGCGCAGTGCATGCACAAAACTGGCACTTTCGTTGGGTCTACGTGTGAGTACCCAGCGCGTACTCACCCGTGGGGACCCGAAGTTCTGGCCCTTTGTGTTCTCCTCACAGCTTACTCTCCCACCTAACTTTGTATCATCAGCAAACTTGGATTACATTGCACTCAGTCCCTTCATCCAAATCATTGATGTAGATTGTGAATAGCTGAGGCCCCAGCACTGATCCTTGCGGTACCCCACTAGTTACAGCCTGCCAACCTGAAATTGACCCGTTTATTCCTACTCTCTGTTTTCTGTCCGTTAACCAATCCTCAATCCGTGCTAGTATATTACCCCAATCCCATGAGCCCTTATCTTGTGTAACAACCTCTCTTGTGGCACCTTATCGAATGCCTTCTGAAAATTCAACATCGCCAACAGCAACTTAAGGACAGAGCAGCAGTAATGGGAAGCGAACAAAATCAGCCAGTTCAGCACAGACAGGGGGCGGGGGTAGGGCTGGGGAGGTGATTGAACCTGGGTAGCTCAGGGATACATGAACAAATGAGCCACTCAGACAGTCCGCGGGCCTCAGTATCCTTGGACTAGTGAGGCCAAAGGTCAGCTGGAGTCCTCACTGCTGATTTCAATCCGGTTAATGATGCTGGAATGTAGAGGGTGAGGACTGCGCTGGACATGGTGCTGAAAATTCCCCCCTCGGTCAAGTAGTTCGTCTCGTACATGAAGACTGGCCACTCGGGGAGGTACCATAGCCCATGGAACCATAGCCCAGAATAAACCGGAGCTGGCAGGGAATGGGAAATAACAGTGCAGGACGACACCCTGCGAACTGCAAACTCTGCCTGATAATACCGCTGTCCCAATACAGGACTGGGATTCACCGGTAACACAAATGGCTCGAGATCGTGTCTGTGTTCCCAGCAACAATTCCTTGTTCACTATTTTAATAAAGATGCTAACTGATTTATTCAGCTTAAAGCTTATGTTGCAATATCAGGTGCAAAAATGTATTACTAATATGGCCCTGTGTGATTTCTCCTGCCGAGGTGTATTATTTATCGATTATAATGTCGCCTCCTCTCTGATTATGGACTAGGACTAAGATGGTAACTTTGTGGAGCAACTTCCTCTTCCTGTCCTGTGGCGACAGAGGCGTCACGGCAACTGCTGCTTCCTGGTGTGATGCACTCTGGGAATGGCGAACTCTGCTCGTCACAAAACTTTTCAGTAAGTTTTTATCTCTGAGAGTATCCGGGTAATAAGGAGCTGTTGTGGTTATCAGTCAGAGCAGAGTGGGCACAGTTATTGGCCGGGAAATTGCTGTCAGGGGTGTCGTGGTTCTGAAGCGTTAAGTGTTCACGTTAAAGCTCCCCGGTGCTGACCCGGTGCTGACCCGATGCTGACCCGGTGCTGACCTGATGCTGACCCGGTGCTGACCCGCTGCTGACCCGGTGCTGACCCCGGTGCTGACCCGGTGCTGACCCGGTGCTGACCCCGGTGCTGACCCAGTGCTGACCTGCTGCTGACCCGGTGCTGACCCCGGTGCTGATCCCGGTGCTGACCCCGGTGCTGACCTGGTGCTGACCAGCTGCTGACCTGCTGCTGACCCTGCTGCTGACCCGGTGCTGACCCACTGCTGACCCGGTGCAGACACCGGTGCTGACCCGGTGCTGACCAGCTGCTGACCCGCTGCTGACCCCGGTGCTGACCCGGTGCTGACCCCAGTGCTGACCCACTGCTGACCCGGTGCTAACCCTGGTGCTGACCTGGTGCTGACCCGCTGCTGACCTGCTGCTGACCTGGTGCTGACCCCGGTGCTGACCCTGGTGCTGACCCACTGCTGACCCGGTGCTGTTCCTGGTGCTGACCCGATGCTGACCCACTGCTGACCCGCTGCTGACCCGGTGCTGACCCCGGGGCTGACCCGCTGTTGACCCGGTGCTGACCCCGGTGCTGACCCGGTGCTGACCCACTGCTGACCCAGTGTTGACCCGGTGCTGACCCCAGTGCTGACCCCGGTGCTGACCCGGTGCTGACCCAGTGCTGACCCGGTGCTGACCCGGTGTTGACCCAGTGCTGACCCCGGTGCTGACCCAGTGCTGACCCGGTGTTTACCCGGTGCAGACCCGGTGCTGACCTGCTGCTGACGCGGTGCTGACTTGGTGCTGACCGCGGTGCTGACCCAGTGCTGACCCGGTGCTGACCCGGTGCTGACCCGGTGTTGACCCAGTGCTGACCCGCTGCTGACCCTGTTGCTGACCTGGTGCTGACCTGCTGCCGACCCGGTGCTGACCCGGTGCTGACCCCGGTGCTGATCCGGTGCTGACCCGGTGTTGACCCAGTGCTGACCCGCTGCTGACCTGGTGCTGACCCCGGTGCTGACTCAGTGCTGACCTGTTTAGAATGAGCAGGTGAACCTCCATCAATCAGTGGGCGGAAGTGTTAACGTCAGTGTTTGTGAGGTGACGTTACCGGCTGTCCTTGTTACAGGGTCTGGGTGATGTCATCCCACCCAGGGTGCACTGCGTGATGAAGGAGGGCTTCCGCTCTCCGCGATTGGTCAAAGCGGCTTCTCTTCACTCAACTCCCGAATACTCGGAACAATATCCCAGCGACTCGACCAGTTAATTAATGACACTTTCCACCGTTCACCCTCCCCCAGAGCAGCACCCCTTCACCCCACCCCCTCCCTCCTCTCCCCTCCCCACCCCACTCCCCCCCCTCACCCACCCTCCCCCGCCCTGCCAGGCTGTTGCTGATGCTGAGTATAAAGCGGTTTCATAAACACATACTTGTCCATGTCAGGAGCAGGGAATGTAAATCCTGTCAGCAAGTGGAATGGCCATAAAAGGCAGGGTCAGGTTTACAGATTCCAGCCCAGTAACTGAGGCGCGGTGGAAAGTAGCTGGTTGCTGTCTGCAGAGGCGGGGCCCAGAGATCAGTCCCGAGATTAAACACCAGGCTTCCAATCAGCCCAATCCCATTTAGAAACATTGCTCGAGACAAACCAGCTGCTCTGATATATTCTATTCTCAGTTTCACAGCCTGTTCAATCCCATCCAACTATAATCTGTATTTTAGTACCGCGGGCTGGGTATTGGACCCCTGGCACCCGTTTGATGGGCGTAAAACGGGCTAAAGGGATCAAGGGGTATGGGGAGAAGGCAGGGACCGGGTACTGAGTTTGGATGATCAGCCATGATCTCATTAAATGGCGGAGCAGGCTCGAAGGGCTGAATGGCTGACTCCTGCTCCTATCTTCTATGTTTCTATGTAACCAGGCCCCAATGTCCAGGCCCCAAAACACTTGAAAAAGGTCGGGCGCACAATTGGGTCGGGCTATTTCTCAGACATTCCCGGCGGCCGCTTAAAACAGGTGCTGGGTCCCTTAAATATGTAAATGAGGCACCTATCGGCGGTTCCAGGCCCCTTCGCACGGGTTCCACGGTGACGAGCGGACCAGGAGATGGGACCACCTCACTCGGGCTACATAACGGCACGGCTTTAACAATTATTTTTACCCAACCATCCCGTGGAGCAGGAATGTTCCCCCCACGCCCCGTGTCCCCCTCTGCAGTCCCCCCCTCGCTCCCCCCGACTCCGCAATCCCCCTCTAACCCCTGACTCCGCAGTCCCCCCTCGCTCCCCCCGACTCCGCAATCCCCCTCTAACCCCTGACTCCGCAGTCCCCCCTCGCTCCCCCTGACTCCGCAATCCCCCTCTAACCCCTGACTCCGCAGTCCCCCCCTCGCTCCCCCCGACTCCGCAATCCCCCTCTAACCCCTGACTCCGCAGTCCCCCCCTCGCTCCCCCTGACTCCGCAATCCCCCTCTAACCCCTGACTCCGCAGTCCCCCCCTCGCTCCCCCTGACTCCGCAATCCCCCTCTAACCCCTGACTCCGCAGTCCCCCCTCGCTCCCCCCGACTCCGCAATCCCCCTCTAACCCCTGACTCCACAGTCCCCCCTCGCTCCCCCTGACTCCGCAATCCCCCTCTAACCCCTGACTCCGCAGTCCCCCCTCGCTCCCCCCGACTCCGCAATCCCCCTCTAACCCCTGACTCCGCAGTCCCCCCTCGCTCCCCCTGACTCCGCAATCCCCCTCTAACCCCTGACTCCGCAGTCCCCCCTCGCTCCCCCTGACTCCGCAATCCCCCTCTAACCCCTGACTCCGCAGTCCCCCCCTCGCTCCCCCCGACTCCGCAATCCCCCTCTAACCCCTGACTCCGCAGTCCCCCCTCGCTCCCCCTGACTCCGCAATCCCCCTCTAACCCCTGACTCCGCAGTCCCCCCTCGCTCCCCTGACTCCGCAATCCCCCTCTAACCCCTGACTCCGCAGTCCCCCCCTCGCTCCCCCCGACTCCGCAATCCCCCTCTAACCCCTGACTCCGCAGTCCCCCCTCGCTCCCCTGACTCCGCAATCCCCCTCTAACCCCTGACTCCGCAGTCCCCCCTCGCTCCCCCTGACACCGCAATCCCCCTCTAACCCCTGACTCCGCAGTCCCCCCTCGCTCCCCCTGACTCCGCAATCCCCCTCTAACCCCTGACTCCGCAGTCCCCCCTCGCTCCCCTGACTCCGCAATCCCCCTCTAACCCCTGACTCCGCAGTCCCCCCTTGCTCCCCCTGACTCCGCAATCCCCCTCTAACCCCTGACTCCGCAGTCCCCCCCTCGCTCCCCCCGACTCCGCAATCCCCCTCTAACCCCTGACTCCGCAGTCCCCCCTCGCTCCCCCCGACTCCGCAATCCCCCTCTAACCCCTGAATCCACAATCCCCCCCTCGTCCCCACCCCCGCAGCAACCCCCCTCGCCCCCCCTCCGCAGCACCCCCTCGTCCCCACCCCCGCAGCACCCCCCCTCGCCCCCCCTCCGCAGCACCCCCTCGCCCCCCGACTTAGCAATCCCCCCCTTCGCCCCTGAAATATAAATGAGGTGGGAGGACCAGTGTGGGGCCGGCCTGGGGCCCCTGGGCTGGGTTAGATGCTGCCTGCACGGCGTAAGGCCTGGCCTCGGGAGCGGGAGCGGTGGATGTCGAGCGAGGATGGTATCGGGGTCAAGTCAATGCCAGTACCCCCTCTACCTGCTGAGCCACAATGTTTAGGCTCAATGATGACTGGGCCCATCAACGAGTTGCTGTCGATTCCTTGGACTCCACCAGGGAGCCAACACCTTCAGGAGAGGGGGGGAAATTAGCACCACACATGAAGCTGTGTCGCTTCACCACAACACAGTCATTAGTGATCAAATTACTGAGACAGGGGGTTCTCTATTAGAGAGTGGAACAAACTACTACAACTTGTATTTATATAGTGCCTTTAATGCAGTAAAACATCCCAAGGTGCTGCACAGGGGCTGGAGGAGGTTACAGCGAGAGGGAGGGGTGAGACCATGGAGGGGTTTGAAGATGAGAATGGGAATTTTAAATTTGAGGCGTTGCCGGACCGGGAGCCAATGTAGGTCAGCGAGCACAGGGGGTGATGGGTGAACGGGACTGGGTGTGAGTTAGGACACGGGGCAGTGAGCACAGGGGGTGATGGGTGAACGGGACTGGGTGTGAGTTAGGACACGGGGCAGTGAGCACAGGGGGTGATGGGTGAACGGGACTGGGTGTGAGTTAGGACACGGGGCAGTGAGCACAGGGGGTGATGGGTGAACGGGACTGGGTGCGAGTTAGGTCACGGGGCAGTGAGCACAGGGGGTGATGGGTGAACGGGACTGGGTGCGAGTTAGGACACGGGGCAGTGAGCACAGGGGGTGATGGGTGAACGGGACTGGGTGCGAGTTAGGACACGGGGCAGTGAGCACAGGGGGTGATGGGTGAATGGGACTGGGTGTGAGTTAGGACACGGGGCAGTGAGCACAGGGAGTGATGGGTGAACGGGACTGGGTGTGAGTTAGGACACGGGGCAGTGAGCACAGGGGGTGATGGGTGAACGGGACTGGGTGCGAGTTAGGACACGGGGCAGTGAGCACAGGGAGTGATGGGTGAACGGGACTGGGTGTGAGTTCGGACACGGGGCAGTGAGCACAGGGGGTGATGGGTGAACGGGACTGGGTGCGAGTTAGGACACGGGGCAGTGAGCACAGAGGGTGATGGGTGAACGGGACTGGGTGCGAGTTAGGACACGGGGCAGTGAGCACAGGGGGTGATGGGTGAACGGGACTGGGTGCGAGTTAGGACACGGGGCAGAGAGCACAGGGGGTGATGGGTGAACGGGACTGGGTGTGAGTTAGGACATGGGGCAGTGAGCACAGGGAGTGATGGGTGAACGGGACTGGGTGTGAGTTAAGACACGGGGCAGTGAGCACAGGGGGTGATGGGTGAATGGGACTGGGTGCGAGTTAGGACACGGGGCAGAGAGCACAGGGGGTGATGGGTGAACGGGACTGGGTGTGAGTTAGGACATGGGGCAGTGAGCACAGGGAGTGATGGGTGAACGGGACTGGGTGTGAGTTAGGACACGGGGCAGTGAGCACAGGGGGTGATGGGTGAACGGGACTGGGTGCGAGTTAGGACACGGGGCAGAGAGCACAGGGGGTGATGGGTGAACGGGACTGGGTGTGTGTTAGGACACGGGGCAGAGAGCACAGGGAGTGATGGGTGAACGGGACTGGGTGTGAGTTAGTACACGGGGCAGTGAGCACAGGGGTGATGGGTGAACGGGACTGGGTGTGAGTTAGGACACGGGGCAGTGAGCACAGGGGGTGATGGGTGAACGGGACTGGGTGTGCGTTAGGACACGGGGCAGTGAGCACAGGGGGTGATGGGTGAACGGGACTGGGTGTGAGTTAGGACACGGGGCAGTGAGCACAGGGGGTGATGGGTGAACGGGACTGGGTGTGAGTTAGGACACGGGGCAGTGAGCACAGGGGGTGATGGGTGAACGGGACTGGGTGCGAGTTAGGACACGGGGCAGTGAGCACAGGGGGTGATGGGTGAACGGGACTGGGTGCGAGTTAGGACACGGGGCAGTGAGCACAGGGGGTGATGGGTGAACGGGACTGGGTGCGAGTTAGGACACGGGGCAGTGAGCACAGGGGGTGATGGGTGAACGGGACTGGGTGCGAGTTAGGACACGGGGCAGTGAGCACATGGGGTGATGGGTGAATGGGACTGGGTGTGAGTTAGGACACGGGGCAGTGAGCACAGGGAGTGATGGGTGAACGGGACTGGGTGTGAGTTAGGACACGGGGCAGTGAGCACAGGGGGTGATGGGTGAACGGGACTGGGTGCGAGTTAGGACACGGGGCAGTGAGCACAGGGAGTGATGGGTGAACGGGACTGGGTGTGAGTTCGGACACGGGGCAGTGAGCACAGGGGGTGATGGGTGAACGGGACTGGGTGTGAGTTAGTACACGGGGCAGTGAGCACAGGGGTGATGGGTGAACGGGACTGGGTGTGAGTTAGGACACGGGGCAGTGAGCACAGGGAGTGATGGGTGAATGGGACTGGGTGTGAGTTAGGACACGGGGCAGTGAGCACAGGGGGTGATGGGTGAACAGGACTGGGTGTGAGTTAGGACACGGGGCAGCGAGCACAGGGGGTGATGGGTGAACGGGACTGGGTGTGAGTTAGGACACGGGGCAGTGAGCACAGGGGGTGATGGGTGAACGGGACTGGGTGTGAGTTAGGACACGGGGCAGTGAGCACAGGGGGTGATGGGTGAACGGGACTGGGTGTGAGTTAGGACACGGGGTGGCAGAGTTTTGGATGAGCTGATGTTTACAGAGGTTGGAAGATGGGTGGTTGGCCCGGAGAGTGTTGGAACAGTCAAGTCGAGGTATGGATGAGAGTTTCAGCAGCAGGTGAGCTGAGGCGGGCTGGAGACGGGCGATGTTACGGAGGTTGAAGTAGGCGGTCTTGGTGATGGAGAGGATATGGGGTCGGCAGCTCAGCTCAGGGTCAAATAGGTCTGGTTCAGCCAACAATGCATTCCTATCAGAGGCCAGGTATATCAGAAAAGTGTTTGTTCCTTTGTTAGAGAGAGCCATAAGCAACAAGGTAAAATTTCTGTGATTCCACGCCTGGCATGAGCTCCAGAGAATTGGGCACAGAGGTCAATGCTAGAGGTCAATGCTCCAACTCAAAGTGCAGCATTGAAATGAATAACTGGAACATTAACAGGGCCTTGAATCAGGCCCACTGACACCTGTTGTGTCTGTGTATAATAAGACACACACTGCAGGAGAACGGTACAACAGGTGTTTACTCAACGTGGCTCACACTGGAACTGATCTGTACAGATTCCTACTCAGTGCTATATACAGGTGTGGTCACTGCCGGTACTGCAGTATACATGAGCTGTAAAAGATAGTTCCCCCCTTAAAGGTACATACATTACAATTCCTCCCCTCTTAGATTAACAGTACCATAACACTCATTTAACAATTAAATATCAAACTAATTACAATTAACACATTTAACATGCAAAATTAGCTGAAAATAGTCTATTTATATAGTCAGTCTTTGGGGAGGCTTCCTGGTCCTTTCTGGATAGCGCCTTTCCCGAGTGTCTTGCTCTTGGTGCGGAGGCGATTCTGGCCCCCTGTCGTCGGTTGGTTTATCAGCTTCCGATGCTACTGTTTCTGGGGTAGATGCGACCTGTACGTCGGGTTCATTACCAGGTACGTATGGGCGAGGCATGGGGTTGATTTGTTCCTGTGACTCTAGGATCTGGTCAGCATGGCGTCTCATGATGCTCTCCCCAACGTCCACTGTGTACATTAGTGGGCCCTGCCGTGTGCATATCGTTCCTGGCTGCCATTTTTCTGTTCGGTAGTCGCGGGCCAAGACTGGTTGCCCTACATTGAAGCTCCTTGTTGGCTTCTCATGGATGTGCTGGAATTGCTTACTCTCAACATCTCTTCGTACGTTTGGTCTGAGCAAATCCAGGCGAGATCTTAACCTTCGGTTAAAGAACATCATGGCTGGGGCCTGGTTGGTGACTGCATGTGTCGCATTCCGGTAGGCGAACAGGAAATTGTCCACCTTGTGCTGCAGCGGAATGTTGTCATTGTACATAGCCTTCATTGCCTTCTTAAAGGTTTGTACGAACCTCTCAGCCAATCCATTTGTGGCTGGATGATACGGGGCGGATGTGTAATGCCTTACCCCATTCTTTTTCAAGAACCTCCGGAACTCTTCGGACACAAACTGTGGTCCATTGTCGGAGCAAATCTGTTCTGGCAAGCCATTCCTGGCAAAAATGGTCCGTAGGACTGCAATAGTTTTCTCCGTGGTGGTGGAGGACATTTTGATGACCTCAGGCCATTTCGAGTGCGCATCCACGGCTACTAAAAACATTGAGTCCATGAATGGACCAGCAAAATCAATATGCACCCATTGCCATGGAGATGAGGGCCACTCCCATGGGTGTAGAGGGGCCTGTGGTGGTGCATTTTGGACTTTCTGGCATCCTGAGCAGCTCTTTGTCAGGTCCTCGATTTGTTTATCAATTCCCGGCCACCACACATAAGCCCTGGCTGGGCTTTTCATTTTTACCCCTCCCAGATGACCCTCATGAAGCTCATTGAGCACTCTATCCCTTAACTTGGGTGGAATTACCACTCGGGATCCACACATCAAGGTCCCCCAGCACATTGACAGCTGTTCTCTCCTTGTCGAGAATGCTGGCAACACTGAGTCGCCATGTGCTGGCCATCCTTTCACCGTCAAATCATATACCCGAGACAGTGTCGGGTCATTTCGGGTTTCCTTTTCGATACAAGCGTTAGTTACCGGTAGGTATTCAACTATAGTCGAATGGAATGTTTCGACAGGATCCACTGCTGGTGCTTCCTCCGCAGTAGGCAGTGGCAGGCGTGATAGCCCATCAGCATTTCCATGCTGTTTCGTGCCCTTATATTCAATCTCATAGTGGTGCGCCCCTAGAAAAAGTGACCATCTTTGTAGTCATTGCGCAGTCATCACCGGAACGCCCTTCTTCGGATTAAAAATGGAGACAAGAGGCTGGTGATCAGTCAGTAAGGTGATATTCTGCCCGTGCAGATAGTGATTGAACTTTTTCACTCCCCACACTAGGCTGAGGGCCTCCCTGTCAATCTGGGCGTAGTTATGCTCGGCTGAGGTTAGTGATCGTGACGCAAAGACTATTGGCCTCTCTGAGCCGTCCGAGAATTTGTGCGACAGCACCGCTCCAATGCCGTAGGGTGACGCATCACATGCCAACCGAATTGGTAATGCCGGGTTGTAATGGGCCAATACCTCTTTCGATGTGATTAGTGTTTTGCTCTTCTGGAAAGCTCGTCTACATTCGTCACTCCACTTCCATGGCACCCCAGTTTGCAGTAGGGTGTTCAGTGGGTGTAGTATTGTAGACAAATTTGGCAAGAACTTAAGGTAGTAGTTTACCAGCCCGAGGAACGACCTCAGTTGTGACACATTTTCCGGTGCTGGAGCTTTGACTACTGCCTCAATCTTCTCTGGGGACTTATGTAACCCCTCTTGATCGATAACGTGGCCACAATACGAGATCTGTTTTCTAAAAAACTCGCATTTGGGGCGGTTAGCTCGGAGCCCATATTCCTGCAATCTAGTGAGCACCTGCTCCAGGTTGGCAAGGTGATCACTGTCATTTTCGCCCGTGACCAGGATGTCATCCAAATAACA
The DNA here is from genome assembly GCF_052327205.1 of Somniosus microcephalus. Taxonomy (NCBI): domain Eukaryota; kingdom Metazoa; phylum Chordata; class Chondrichthyes; order Squaliformes; family Somniosidae; genus Somniosus; species Somniosus microcephalus. Next base: position 3,967,381 of record NC_141004.1, read on the forward strand.
CTGGGTCCCTGGGATCCCTTGCAGGACTTGTTCCATTGCCCTCTGCCAAATAGCCGGAGCTGATGCTACCCCGAATACCAGCCGGTTGTATTGGTAGAGACCTTTATGGGTGTTGATTGTGAGGTATTTTTTTGATGTTTCTTCTACCTCCATTTGCAGATACGCCTGGGCCAGATCAGTCTTAGTGAAGCGTTTCCCTCCAGATAGCGAGGCGAAAATATCTTCAAACCGCGGAAGTGGATATTGTACGGTGTGAAGGACCGGGTTCACTGTTACCTTAAAGTCCCCACAGATGCGAACCTTCCTTGGTTCCCCAGGCGTGCTGCTCAACGACTTTTTCATCACAGGGACGATGGGTGTAGCCCACTCGCTCCAGTCTACCTTGGACAGTACACCTGAACGTTCCAGACTCTCCAGCTCTGCTTCGACGGCTGGGCGGATCGCATAAGGTACCGGTCTGGCCTTAAAAAATTTTGGGCTTGCATTTTCTTCAATTTTAATCATCACTGTCATGCCTTTTAGTGTTCCGAGTCCTTGCTGGAACACTTCTTTCGCGTCCGTTAGGATCTTTGACAGTCGCCCAGGTGTGACGTCATCATCCTTTTTGTCAGCCACAGTCAATGCCTGTATGGAATGCCAATCCAGTTGTATGTTCCGGATCCATTCACGTCCCAGTAATGGTGGTCCTCCATCTTGCAATACATACAGGTCTAGTTTTGGTGTTTCCTTACCGTTATATATAACGGTTACCCTTATTTTTCCTTTGGGGTAGACTTTTTGCCCCGTGTACGTCTTCAAAATAATTTTTGTGTCTCTCAAGGGTATGTGTGAGAATAGCCGCTCGTAATCCCGTCGGTTTATGACTATTAGGGCTGTGGCTGTGTCCAATTCCATCTTTACCTGGACTCCTGCTATCTTGAGAGTGAACCAAATGGTTCGGTGATCCTCCGTTGTGATCACATTATGTAGTTTCAGACAACTCAGTTCCCTGCTTTCGGAGTCGTTATCACTCTTTTGTTCGTCTGAACTATTCTCCGTCATCTTATGTACCTTCTTGTACTTTTCTTTGGTAGGTTTCTTATTGCTGGTTTTCTTTCCTGATCTGCAGACTCGTGCTATGTGTCCTACTTTTCCACACTGTCTGCACACTTTGTCTTTGAACCAGCAATCATTCTGGTCGTGTGTTGTTCTGCCGCAGCGATAGCACTTTTCTGTTCCATATGACATTTCATTTGTGCCATATTCTTGCGGTCTCTGTTGTATCTCTGCAGCGCCCCGTGCTGCTGCTTCATATGATACCGCAATGCTGAAAGCCTTTTCCAGCGTAAGGTCCTTTTCAGATAAAAGCCGTTTCTGGGTTCCTTCACTTTGAAGCCCACACACAAACTTGTCCCTTAAGGTATCTGCCAGTCCCACTCCAAACTGGCAGTGTTTCGATAGTTTGCGCAGTTCTGTTAAATAATCAGCATTGCTTTCATCCTTATGTTGGTTCTGTTTGTGAAACTTGAATCTTTCTGCTATCAGCAGCGGTGTGGGGTTTAAATGTTCCTGTAGCATCGTTACTATGTCTTCAAAACTCTTTTCCATTGGCTTCGTTGGGGTTACTAGATTTCGTAATAAACCATACGTCTTTGCACCCATTAAATTTAACAATACCGATGCTTTCTTATCATCTGACACCTCATTTGCCTTGCAGTATACCTCTATTCGTTCGACATATGTAGTCCAATCTTCGACTTCATTGTCAAATGCGGTGATACTGCCACTCTTCGGCATTTTGGGTGTGGTTTAAAATGACGTCTCCCAATGGCTTAAAATGGCGTCTCCCGCGCTTTCCTTCCTCCCCCGCTGCTGCCAACGCCGCTCCCGGCGGTTCTCGTGGCAATGGTGGCGCCCTGTAGGTTTTGCGCGCTTCTCCTGCGCTGCTGCCAACGCCGCTCTCGGCGGTCCTCATGGCAATGGCGGTGCCTCGCGGGTTTCTGCGCGTCTCTCTCTCCCTCTCTTCGACGCTGCTCGGCCCCTGAACACCAGCTGCACCCTGTGCGCTCTGCCCTCTCTCTCTCTCCCCCGTCGACGCTGCTCGGCCCTTTGCTGTGCCGCTCGGTCGGGCTCTAGCCCGCCGCTGTCCGAGAAGTGTCTGCGCACTACCTGTTGCCAGCCCATTTCGCTGGACCACCTCGACTGGAAAGCCTCCCCCGCAATTCTCGAGTCTCTGCTGGATGACTGGGCGGTTGCCCGTGGTCGACGCCCGAGTCTCTGGCCTTGACCTCCAATCCACTGATCTCCAGGAACGAATCCCCGGGAGGTGATGCAGAGTTGCAGGTAGGTTCGAACTTGCCTTGTCGCCAATGTTGTGTCTGTGTATAATAAGACACAGACTGCAGGAGAACGGCACAACAGGTGTTTACTCAACGTGGCTCACACTGGAACTGATCTGTACAGATTACTACTCAGTGCTATATACAGGTGTGGTCACTGCCGGTACTGCAGTATACATGAGCAGTAAAAGATAGTTCCCCCCTTAAAGGTATATATATTACAACACCCACCGCCAAATCTCCGATCAACACTGAGACAGAATCCCACCAGGTGTGGAGTCTCAAACAGTCTAGTCCAACGTGTCTTACCCGAGCTTAGAAGGTGCTTTATACAGTTTCTCTATTAAAGAGAAAGTTATAAAGAGTAAGGATGAGAACAAGAGAGCAAGGGTTGAGTGTAGTGTCTTTGTTGGACAGAGAGCTGTAGATGTTGTGATATCTGTCTGTGTTTATTATAAATGGGTTTGGCCTTCTGGGCCACTTCTGCTGTGCGATGGATCGGTGCCAAGCACACTCCAGCGTGGAGATAAGAGCCACTGAGTCTATAAAACTACTGCAAGCTCGATCCTACCGCACTCCAATTTATGAAGAATTTATGACACCAAACAAGATGCTTTATGGAGATTTAGGGGGAAAAATTCGGTATCGACCATTTTGGGGCACTAACATCGCCCGGGTGCTAACTTTAGCGCCCAGCGGTAATTCACGCTGCCGACTGCGAAATTCAGTTTGAGCGCCCCAAGAGGGAGGTGGAGACTAAACCAAGCGCTCCACTTCCTTCTTAACGTCGGAGAGCGGGACGGAGAATTCAGCAGAGCTACACACTGGGCCGGGCAGCGCCGCCGCATTCAAAGGCTCCGTCACTGACTTAAAGGGAAGGGCCAATAGTTGCAGGCTCTGCAATTTAAAAGTACCTCCCTGAACCACCGAGGCAGCCGCGATCCCGCGCGATCAGCTCAAGCAGCGTGCCGCGCTGACCAATCGCGGGCAGGAACCTGTGAAAATAACTAGAACAGGAAAGGTAAGTTTTTTTCCACTTACCTCGGCCACCTAGCCTTTAATCATCGCCCCCGAACCGGCCGCCCGCCCGCCCGCCCGATGCGCGCCTCCTGCAGCTGTTGGTGTTTCCACCCGGCGCTGCTGCAGGGGGCGGAAGTCAATTTCGGGTCCGGGGCGCTACCGGGGCGATGCGCATGGTGATGACGTCTGATATACCTATCAATTCATCCAATGAAAAGCGACGAGTTAAGAAAGTAACTATAGGTTTTTATTGGCTAAATAACAGAGCCCACCCTCGTGGGTGATCGGATCCAACAAGGAGGAATACCAGCCAGTCGACCACCTTTATACCTGGGCAGGTAGGTGGAGCCATGGGCGGAGTCAGCAGTGGTCAGCCCAGGTATAACAGCGTGACAAGAGGCGACCTCGTATAGTGATACAACAGTGTGAACAGTGATAACCATAGAGTAACGATATAACAGTGATAACTATAGTGTAACGATAGTGAACGACAAAAGTGGTTTACCACATTCACCCCTTGTTTAGATTTGAGTCCGGCGGGGTGATGTGTTCTACCAGTTCTGGTATGTCAGTCTGTCCGGAGGCCTCTGTCGATCCCCCTCTGCAGGCCTTTGCGAAGTGGCCTTTCTTCAAGCAGGTCGAGCAGGTCGCGTTTTTGGCAGGGCAGCGCGACCTCGGGTGTTTCGCCTGGCCGCAGAAGAAGCAGCCGGCGGCCCGATCGCGGGGGTCCGATGTCGGAGCCGGTACCGGGGGTGGCGGTCTCGATCGGGTCCGGGACGCCGACGCTGAGGTAGGTCCCAGGGGGGTTGCTGCGGGGGGTATTGCGGTCAGGGTCGGTCCCATGTCCCAGGGTCGCGAGTTACAGTACCTTGAGTATGCCTCGAGGTCCCGATGGGCCACTTCTAGAGAGCGAGCGAGGGCTGCAGCTTTGTCCAGGTCGAGGTCCTTTGCTTCCAGTAGTCTTTGCCGTGAGTAGTCGGACCGCAGGCCTTTCACGAAGGCATCGCGGACATTGTCTTCAGTATTTTCTGCCGCCGTTACCGCTTTAAAGTTACAGTCTCTGCCGAGTGCTTGTAGCACCCGTAAAAATTCATCCACGGGCTCTCCTGGCTGTTGCGGGCGGGATCTTAGGAGGTGTCTGGCATACATGGAATTTACCGGGCTCTGGTACTGTCTTTTCAGCCGGTTGATGGCGTCCTCGTATGTTTTAAGGTCCCAGATGAGTGCGAATACTTTAGGGCTCACTTGGGCGGTCAGAACTCTTAGCTTGGATCTCTGAGGCACGCCGGATTCTCCCAGGTAGGACTCGAAACAGCTCAGCCAGTGTTCGAAGTCGAGGGCTGAGTTTGCAGCCTGTGGGTTTAGATCCAGGTACGGTGGTCTGAGGGCTCGCAGCCAAGCTGGCTGCTGTGGCTGTTGTAGCTCGGCGTCTGGCTGGTCGTTTTGCTGCTCGCTTTGCTGCTCAGGGAACGACATTTTAAAATTTAGCCAATAAAATTGATATACCTATCAATTCATCCAATGAAAAGCGACGAGTTAAGAAAGTAACTATAGGTTTTTATTGGCTAAATAACAGAGCCCACCCTCGTGGGTGATCGGATCCAACAAGGAGGAATACCAGCCAGTCGACCACCTTTATACCTGGGCAGGTAGGTGGAGCCATGGGCGGAGTCAGCAGTGGTCAGCCCAGGTATAACAGCGTGACAAGAGGCAACCTCGTATAGTGATACAACAGTGTGAACAGTGATAACCATAGAGTAACGATATAACAGTGATAACTATAATGTAACGATAGTGAATGACAAAAGTGGTTTACCACAACGTCACAATCTCCGGGCGAGGATATGGCTGGAGTCGATGTCGGCGCCGCGCCCGGTCGCAAAGCCATTTGTGCCCCGTTAGCCCCCCCAGGGGGCGTTAACAGGAAACACAAAGGCAGCCAATTTCACCCACCCTGGGCTCAATATTCATTTTTATCACCTGCCATTAACGTTTAGTAACGGTGGCGAAATGGGGTCGTAGGCTTCCCCCCCCATTAACACTGGCAAAGAGGCCCGCAACATTTTAATGGGGCCTCCCGGTGTCTCGTACCCCTCGGACTGTCTGCCGTTGTCCCATCGTAACCTGGTCGCAACGGAAATCCCATTTATATGTGTAAAGTCCAAGGAAATTCAGGCCCCATGTGAGGACGAATCTGGATCTCTCTCCGCTGCCCAGGAACCTGAAACGCCAACACACAATATTATTTTGTCATATAATAGAAGAAAGACAGACTTGCATTTCTACAGCGCTTTTCACAACCTCAGGACGTCCCAAAGCGCTTTACAGCCAATGAAGGACTTTTTCAAGTGGAGTCACTGTTGTAATGTAGGAAACGCAGCGGCCAATTTATGAACAGCAAGATCCCACAAACAGCAATGTGATACTGACCAGACCATCTGCTTTATTGATGTTGGTTGAGGGATAAATATTGGCCAGGACATCAGGTAGAACACCCCTGCTCTTCTTCGAAATAGTGCCACGGGATCCTTAACGTCTACCCGAGAGAGCAGACGGGGCCTCAGTATCACGTCCCATCCGAAAGACAGCAGCTCCGACCATGCGGCGCTCCCTCAGTACTGCCCCTCCGACAGTGCAGTGCTCCCTCAGTACTGCCCCTCTGACAGTGCGGCGCTCCCTCAGTACTGCCCCTTCAACAGTGTGGGCTCCCTCAGTAATGCCCCTCCGACAGTGCAGTACTCCCTCAGTACTGCCCCTCCGACAGTGCAGTGCTCCCTCAGTACTGCCCCTTCAACAGTGCGGGCTCCCTCAGTACTGCCCCTCTGACAGTGCGGCACTCTCTCAGTACTGCACTAGAGTGTCAGCCTGGATTAAGGTGCTGCAATTCTCTGGAGTGGGGGCTTGAACCCACGACCTTCTGACTTCAAAGGTGAGAGTGCTACCCACTGATCCACGGCTGACCCTGTAGGACAGGGGGCGGGTTTGGAGGCGGGTCAGAGGTTAAAGTTGTTTTGATTTTGGTTCCGCACCGGCCATCAACCCGCCTCCACACAACCTTCCCAAGTGTCGGCTCCTTAATTTGCGAATGGACCCGACACCTAGCGGCGGGAAACAGATTAAAGGCAATTAACTGCCTATTAACAGGTACTTGTCAGCAGTTTTCAGGATCTTTTTTTGATTTTCCAGCTTCTGGGTTGTGTTTTACAATGTCCGGGCAACACGGTAGGTAAGTGTTGTGAGTCTGGTCTGATGTTTGTGGAATGATGACTGCTGGAGAAGTGGTGTCAAGGATGCAATGTTGCAGATGGTGAGTTTCAGAGCAAAGAATATGACAGTTACTGCATTTTTAATACATAAATATAGATTCCTTTTGCTTACAAATTTTTTAATCCAACTGTATGTCCAGTGCCACCTCATTGGGAGAACCTCTCTCCCCAGTGACAGATCGCTTGTCATCTCACCTGCAGCTGCCATCTATTCCAACAACATCGGAGCCAATGAAACAATCAGACCTTGGACCTCCGAATCCTTCCACAATCAGCACCAACACCAACATCACCAGGCACGCCAACATCACCAACCTCATCACCAACCTCCGCCGCCATCACCTGATGTTGTATCTATCAGCCGCTGACAACATTGCTGCCCGGGAGGCCAGCGATGGCATCACCATGGCCAGACTTTCTTCACTTGATGCTGTAAACCCTGGCTGCCACATGATGCACCAGGTTAACACCATCCCACACCAGCACCGTGAAGCATCCCTTTAATGTCCAAGCTATTCCATGCACACTCATCACTATAGCGGAGGTGGGGGGGTGGTGATGGGGGGGAGTAATGACTGAACAATCACTGGAACTCAGTAAGACACTTCTCAAAGTGCGCTCAGATCTGTCCAATAAGGGGCACTTTTTGAAAAATAGATTTCACTGAATGACAACACATTACCAGAAACTTCACATAGACATTGGCTAAACCTCTCAAGTGCCTACCCTTGTGTGTTGCCAATTGGTATGCTTGCAGTAGGATAAGGGTGAGTGTGAGGGGTGGCTAGTGAGATGGGGAAGTGATAAAGTAGGTAGAGAGGGTTGGGTGGAGGTGCAAGGTAAGTTGGTGTCCTGGGGACGTCTCTTCTGCCCTTGGAAGGGAAGAGAATCTCCCTGCGTGCTGTGACTCTCTCCATATGCATATGGAGGGAGTCATTGGAGAGCCTGGGAGCAAGAGTTCACCTTTGTGCAGTGATTGTCAGTGTTTGATGCACCTCAATGCTGTCAAACACTGAAAAATCAACTGTCAAAATAAAATTGTGCGTGGTCCCTTTAAGGGAACCAGCAGATGACGCATCATCAAGTTACGTCATCAGACCTGCTTCCTGTTAATTGGCCGGTAAACCCGCAGGGTGGGTTTAATGAGGCCAATCAAGGGAAAAATCACTTCTGTAGAGCGGAGGCAGCTGGGGGCGGGACTGGATCCCGGAAACCAGCTGACCCGCCCCCGTCCCGACACCGAGGAGACAATCGCGCCCTACGTGTGCAGGGGGCAACGAACACCCCGTGGACAGGAGGAATCAGCTGGACCTGGCACAGAGGGTTCAGTGGATGACAGGGTTCCCGAAAGTGCAAAGTGCTGAAGGAGATAGCTCGCCAAGCGTCAGAGTTCCTCAGGCCAACTCCATGGGCTACATGAGCAGGAAGGCTGGTTAGGAGGCACGTGACGTCAGAACAACAACAACAACAACTTGTATTTATATAGCGCCTTTAACGTTGTAAAACATCCCAAGGCATTTCACAGGAATGTTATAAGACAAAAAATTGACACCGAGCCACATAAGGAGAAATTAGGGCAGGTGACCAAAAGCTTGGTCAAAGAGGTAGGTTTTAAGGAGCGTCTTAAAGGAGCAGAGAGAGGTAGCGAGGCGGAGAGGTTTAGGCAGGGAATTCCAGAGCTTAGGGCCTAGGCAACAGAAGGCACGGCCACCAATGGTTGAGCGATTATAATCAGGGATGCTCAAGAGGGCAGAATTAGAGGAGCGCAGATATCTCGGGGGGTTGTGGGGCTGGAGCAGGTTACAGAGAATGGGAGGGGCGAGGCCATGGAGGGATTTGAAAACAAGAGTGAGAATTTTGAAATCGAGGCGTTGCTTAACTCGGAGCCAACATAGGTCAGCGAGCACAGGGGTAATGGGTAAACAGGACTTGGTGCGAGTTAGGACACGGGCAGTCAAGTTTTGGATGACTTCAAGTTTACGTAGGGTGGAATGTGGGAGGCCAGCCAGGAGTGCGTTGGAATAGTCAAGTCTAGAGGAAAGAAAGGTATGGATGAGGGTCTCAGCAGCGGATGAGCTGTGGCAAGGGCGGAGACAGGCAATGTTATGGAGGTGGAAGTAGGCGGTCTTTGTTATGCCGCAGATATGTGGTCGGAAGCTCATTTCAGGGTCAAATATGACAGAAACATAATTTGTTACGTCAATAGCCGTTTCCCGAGAAGCTGTCTTATTGTCTTCATTACGTCACCACCTGCACTGCTGGGAGAGGAAGAAATTGGGAGTGAGATTGCTTGGTAGGAGACCAGGGCTTACCTCTGCACTCAGGGTGCTGACTGCACTGCGATGCCCCCCAGCAGGAGAGGAGCACACCAGGCTGCGAGTCTGAGACCTGTTTGCTGTTCCATATCTGCCACCCACACCAGCAAGAAACATGTGCGCAAACCTGCAATGCTTCAAGGATCACCTCCAGAGGCTGCACCATCTCCTGTCTTAGGGGTGTGTGGTTGTTGATCAGCCTTACAAGAAATGTGTGCAAAAGTGAGGAGCACATTCCTCCTGATAGCAGGAAACTTCCTCTTCATTGTGGCCAGGTATGAGGGAGCTGGGTGTCTGCGTTGGTTCATTCACTGCCCTCCCCTGCTCCGTGCAGTTGGCGTGTGTGGCTTTACTGCCGGGCTGCCCTCCTTTAGTGCATCGCCAACAGCGAGATCTCCAAATCTCCAGCGTCGAAGCGAGCAATCCTGCCCAATGTCTCCACCATGCCACTGCGCGCCATCTCTCCAACTTACTGCCAACGCCTGTAATGCTGAGCGGCAGCCCTTTAAGAGCTGCTGTGTAGCTGGATCTTTTGCTCCTCAGCCAAGTGTGCTACTGGCCCAGCTGGTCCTGTGAGAGAGGCCCCCCTCCTTGCAAAATTCGGCATTCTTCCCCCACCAATGTCCCCGCCCCCCCCCCCCCGAAACACTCAGCCACTCTTCAGCCTCGCTCAACCACAAATCGCCACTTGCATCTTTCCCGTTTCCAGGGCGTGCTGCGAGTGTCTTACACGTGGGTTCAAAGTCTCTCAGTCACCACAGAGTGAGTAACTCTTTGAATGCAGTTCCCAGTGCAGGGGGTCCCATGCCAGAAGGGCTTACTGTCGCACTCCAAACACGCAATCTGCTTTTCAAATAAAACAGCTAAAAATAATTCCATTTATTTTCAGAGGTTTGCGGCATGTATAAACAGCCGGAGTTTATTTATACTCCATTATCTCACCATGCAGGAGGTGCTGTTTAAATCAGAACTCTTATAACTGAATGGAGTTAAAGGGTCTGGAAAATATGATGGTTTTATTGTAATATTAACAGGAAAATGTGCCTGTTTATGGGAATTCCTGATCTACAATAATGGCAAAGTCAGCAGTCAGGAATCCCCTGCTGTAGTTTTAACATGACCAGATTATTCCAACTGCATTCACCCAGGAATAACCCCCTGCCCCCCCATAAACCCCGTCCCTCCTCCCTGCCCCTCCCCCCTGCTCCTCCACCCTGCCCCTCCCCTGCCCCTCCCCTGCCCCTCCTCCCTGCTCCTCCTCCCCCTGCCCCTCCTCCCCACCCCTCCTCCCCGTCCCTCCTCCCTGCTCCTCCTCCCTGCCCCTCCTCCCTGCCCCTCCTCCCTGCTCCTCCTCCCCCCGCACCTCCCCCACCCCTCCTCCCTGCCCCTCCCCTCCTCCCTGCCCATCCACCCTGTCCCTGCCCCTCCTCCCTGCCCCTCGTCAAATCCTGCCCCTCCCCCTGCCTCTCATCACCCCCTGCCCCTCCCACTGCCCCTCCTCCCTGTCCCTCCCCCTGCCCCTCCTCCCTGCCCCTCATCACCCCTGCCCCTCCTCCCTGCCTCTCCTGCTGCCCCATCGTCACCCCCTGCCCCTCCCCAGTCCCTCCCCCACCCCTCCCCTGCCCCTCCCACTGCCCCTCCTCCCTGTCCCTCCCCCTGCCCCTCCTCCCTGCCCCTCGTAACCCCAAGCCCCTCCTCTCTGCCCCTCGTCACCCCCGCCACTCCTCCCTGCCCCTCCTCCCCACCCCTCCCACTGCCCCTCCCCTGTCCCTCCTCCCCGTCCCTCCCCGCCGCCCCTCCTCCTGCCCCATCATCAACCCCTGCTGTTATGATCTGGAATGCACTGCCTGAAAAGGGTATTGGAATCATATTTAATGATACGTTTGTTGTGTATGTGCCTTTAAGAGAAGAACTGATTCTACACTGCAGTACCGGCAGTGACCACCCCTGTATATAAAGCCATAGCAGGCTTCTGTATTTCAGTCTTGAATTACTCTCTGTTCAGTAAATACCTGTTTTATTGTTCTCCTGCAGTCTGAGTATTATTGATCCTCGGACACTACAACGTTCACAAGGGATTTGGATAAATATTTGATGGGGAAAAAGTTACAGGGCTATGGGGAAAGGGCATGGGGAGTGGGACTAATTGGAGAGCTCTTTCAAAGAGCTGGCACAGGCATGATGGTTATTAAGGGAATCAGGGAAATAGGGAACGGGCAGGAAAGTGGAGATGAGGTAGAAGGTCAGCCATGATCTTATTGAATGGCGGAGCAGGCTCGAGGGGCCGAATGGCCGACTCCTGCTCCTGTTTCTTATGTTCTTATGTAGGGCATAGCTATATGATTCTATGGTTCTATGATTGGAACTGGGATAACCTCTTTTATAGGTCATCGCCAACAGCGAGATCTCCCTTGACTATCTGTTGTTGACAGCTATGATGGTGCTTACAACCAAGTACTGAGGGAACGCCGTACTGTCGGAGGGGCAGTACTGAGGGAGTGTCGCAATGTCGGAGGGTCAGTACTGAGGGAGTGCTGCACTGTCGGAGGGGGAGTACTCAGGGAGCGCTGCACTGTCGAAGGGGCAGTACTGAGGGAGCGCTGCACTGTCGGAGGGGCAGTATTGAGGGAGCGCCGCACTGTCGGAGGGTCAGTGCTGAGGGAGCGCCGCACTGTCGAAGGGGCAGTACTAAGGGAGCGCTGCACTGTCGGAGGGGCAGTATTGAGGGAGCGCCGCACTGTCGGAGGGTCAGTGCTGAGGGAGTGCTGCACTGTCAGAGGGTCAATACTGAGGGAGTGCTGCACTGTCGGAGGGTCAGTACTGAGGGAGCGCTGCACTGTCGGAGGGGCAGTATTGAGGGAGCGCCGCACTGTCGGAGGGTCAGTGCTGAGGGAGTGCTGCATTGTCGGAGGGTCAATACTGAGGGAGTGCTGCACTGTCGGAGGGTCAGTACTGAGGGAGCGCTGCACTGTCAGAAGTACATCTTTCAAATGAGACTTTAAAGTAAGGCCCTGTCTGCTCTCTCAGGTGGATGTAAAATATCCCATGGCACTATTACGAAGAGCAGGGGAGTTCTCCCCGGTGTCCTGGGGCCAATATTTATCCCTCAACCAACACCACTAAAACAGATTATCTGGTCATTATCACATTGCTGTTTGTGGGATCTTGCTGTGCGCAGATTGGCTGTTGTTTTTCCTACATTACAACAGTGACTACACTTAAAAAGTACTTCATTGGCTGTGAAGCGCTTTGGAACGTCCTGAGGTTGTGAAAGGTGCTATAGAAATGTAAGCTCTTTCTTTTTTTTGTCCTTCTATATCGATGATACCTCCCCACCGTCTAATGGCTTACTAATGCTCACTGTCTCAACTCATGTGTGACCAGTGCTGGAGGGCACGTCCAAGAGGGGTAGAGAAAGCGGCTGTGAGGGTGGGGGGATATTTGCACCTATGGTGATCTGGAAAACAGCTGCTGAAGATTTGATAAACTTACCAATAACTAGAAGTTGAAAGTAAAATCTGTCAGTCAGATACCTTTAACAAGGATTCACACATTTCACAGAGAGTCCAACATGTTCATTCTACAAATCTAAATTTTACATTTTACTAGGATGGGAAGTGAATAGCTGGGTTCAGGCAGTGTGGCTACAAGAGCAGGTCAGAGGCTGGGTATTCTGCTGCGAGTGTCTCACCTTCTGACTCCCCAAAGACCATCCACCATCTACAAAGAGTGTGATGGAATACTCTCCACCTGCCTGGATGAGTGCAGCGCCAACAACACTCAAGAAGCTCGACACCATCCAGGACAAAGCAGCCCACTTGATTGGCCCCCATCCACCACCTTAAACATCCACTCCCTCCACCACAGGCGTACCGTGGCTGCAGTGTGTACCATCTACAAGATGCACTGCAGCAACTCGCCAAGGCTTCTTCGGCAGCACCTCCCAAACCCGCGACCTCTTCCACCTAGAAGGACAAGGGCAGCAGGCATATGGGGACACCATCACCTCCAAGTTCCCCTCCAAGTCACACACCATCCTGACTTAGAAGTATATCGCCATTCCTTCATCGTCGCTGGGTCAAAATCCTGGAACTCCCTCCCTAACAGCACTGTGGGAGCACCTTCACCACACGGACTGCAGCGGTTCAAGAAGGCAGCTCACCACCACCTTCTCAAGGGCAATTAGGGATGGGCAATAAATGCCGGCCTTGCCAGCGACGCCCACATAATAAAAAAAACAGACACTAAACTCATACCGTCATCACTAGACACTAAAAGCGCGAGACCACTGGAGGAAACAGATACAAACGCCGAGGTACAGACTTCCTGAAACACTTAAGATTCTGAGGGGGATTGACAGGGTAGATGCTGAGAGTTTGTTTTCTCCTGGCTGTAGAGTTGAGAACTAGAGGGCACAGGCTCAGGATAAGAGGTCGGCCATTTAGGACTGAGATAAGGAGAAGTTTCTTCACTCAGAGGGTTGTGAATCTTTGGAATTCTCTGCCCCAGAGGGCTGTGGATGCTCAGTCGTTGAGTATATTCAAGGCTGAGGTCGATAGATTTTTGGACTCTAGGGGAATCAAGGGATATGGGGATTGGGCAGGAAAGTGGAGTTGAGGTCGATGATCAGAAGTGACCTTATTGAATGGCGGAGCGGGCTCGAGAGGCCGAATGGCCGACTCCTGCTCCTAATTCTTATGTTCTTTTTTCCAAAACCCAAACTGGTCCAATGCTCAGCTTGCTGTGAAACCTCCTGAACCAGCCCATTTGGGAGCAGCCTCACTAGTAACCCAGGCTAGTCCACATCCTAAACTTTCTTTGTTTTCGAATGTTGAAAATTATTTTCCTTCAAGAAGCATTCTCTGCGCTAGTACAGTATGGAAACGGGAAGAGAAAAGAAGTTGTATTGTGTTAGAAAATGAACTTTCCTCATTATACATATATTCTTTTAAATAAACAGTCTGAAGTTCCTCTGTCTGGGCTGGCTAGTTTCAAGTTACTAACACAGCACTGTACGGGACCGAAGCAACAGCAGCCAATGGAAGGGAATGCATTCCACTGTGAACTCAAGCAGACAGAAGCCAGTCTTCTGAACTTTAATTCTTCAACATTCCTTACTGTCTGCCTCACTGGCGTTAATCATTCAAAATATTGCACTTTAATTTTTACACAAACAAAGTCCTAATCAACCGATGCTAGAGCAGTTTAACTCTGTCGGCCCAGCGGAATGCCATTTACTGATTGTAATGCCCGTGTAGTGAAATGGAAATGTTGAAAAGAGTCGGTGCAGTTCAGGCTGATTGTTTTGATTCAGAAGCTATGCTGAGGAGCCAAGGCCCGTAGAGCAGGACAGCACCCAGGGCAAGAGGCGTGGAAGTAAAGACTCAAATAAATCAGAAAGTAATGATTAGCTGAGGCCAGGGCCCCGTGCTTTGCCAGACTCGGCAACTATGCAACTGACTGACAGATGGTAAAACTCAGAACAAAAGGGTGATGGAGCTTCACCTGATACTCAGTCCGATAGTAAGTGGTCCTTTGTGAGGAGTAATACCTTAGGCCTTTTGTAAAGGAGGCTGAAGTGCAGGTAAATGGCTCAGTAGTACGAGACCCCTCTGTTGGGTGAGATTAGTATAATTGGGACATTCTACCTTAGGGGCTTACACTGCAAGATGGAATGGACTTGGGATTGTATTTTAAGAGGGTCTATGATTGTGGAGTCTGTGTGGAATGGGTGTAGATGCTCGTACTGACTGAGCAGTGATTAGTAGGTAGTGGGTGTTGGTCCTACAGGTGACTCTCACTAAGAGCATTCAATGCTAATGCTTACTATGGGTGATGTTATTGGTGCGAATAATTACTGTGAGCAATGGCTGATAATAGTTACACTGGTCGATATGGCTAGTACCAGGCCTCAGGTTTTACTGTTAATGTTACAACAGTGAAGAAAATTTGGACCTCAAAAAAATTTGAATAAATTTTGAGAAAATTGATTAAAAAAACTTTGAACATCACTAAAAGAAAACAAGTAAGGCCCTTAATAACATTGCAGTCAAATTGAGCAACAACTCCGTTATTTACACAATTCACAAACACCAGTTTTACGCAGCTCACCATCAGATTCTCACACAACCCTGAGATAGAGTTTTTAAATTAAAAGTAAAGTTGAAGAACCTACATCTAGTGTTGTGCCTCCAGTCACTGTGATGGGGAGGCAACAAAAACTGTTGCAGATTCAGGAGAGAAGAACGTTTGCAGTTTAGCTTTTAGTAAACAATGACTCGGAGCTGCCGTAACTTTGCCGGACGTGAGTGAGGAATCGCGTTAGCGCTGGACTCTGGTCTCCGCAGCACTCCAGAGAAGATCCAGTGATGGAGCAGGAGCAGGTCTGAGGACATTCCGGGGAAACGTCTGTGTGTGTGTGTATGTGAGTCAGTCTTTGATTAACGACCAGGAGACATATGGCTCGTCGTCATGGGCTTGACGGGCCAAGTGGCCTTCTTCTGTGCTGTAACCATTCTATGATTCTAGTGTGATAACCGTGTCAGTGTGATAACCGTGTCCATGTGATAACCGTGTCTGTGTGATAACCGTGTCCGTGTGATAACCGTGTCTGTGTGATAACCGTGTCCGTGTGATAACCGTGTCCGTGTGATAACCGTGTCCGTGTGATAACCGTGTCCGTGTAATAACCATGTCCATGTGATAACCGTGTCCGTGTGATAACCATGTCCGTGTGATAACCGTGTCCGTGTGATAACTGTGTCCGTGTGATAACTGTGTCCGTGTGATAACCGTGTCCATGTGATAACCGTGTCCGTGTGATAACCATGTCCGTGTGATAACTGTGTCCATGTGATAACGGTGACCGTGTGATAACGGTGACCGTGTGATAACTGTGTCCATGTGATAACGGTGACCGTGTGATAACGGTGACGGTGTGATAACCGTGTCCGTGTGATAACTGTGTCCATGTGATAACGGTGACCGTGTGATAACCGTGTCCGTGTGATAACTGTGTCTGTGTGATAACCGTGTCCGTGTGATAACCGTGTCCGTGTGATAACCGTGTCCGTGTGATAACCGTGTCTGTGTGATAACCGTGTCCGTGTGATAACCGTGTCCGTGTGATAACCGTGTCCGTGTGATAACCGTGTCCGTGTGATAACCATGTCCATGTGATAACCGTGTCCGTGTGATAACCATGTCCATGTGATAACCGTGTCCGTGTGATAACTGTGTCCGTGTGATAACCGTGTCCATGTGATAACCGTGTCCGTGTGATAACCATGTCCGTGTGATAACTGTGTCCATGTGATAACGGTGACCGTGTGATAACGGTGACCGTGTGATAACTGTGTCCATGTGATAACGGTGACCGTGTGATAACGGTGACGGTGTGATAACCGTGTCCGTGTGATAACTGTGTCCATGTGATAACGGTGACCGTGTGATAACCGTGTCCGTGTGATAACTGTGTCTGTGTGATAACCGTGTCCGTGTGATAACCGTGTCCGTGTGATAACCGTGTCCGTGTGATAACCGTGTCCGTGTGATAACCGTGTCCGTGTGATAACCATGTCCGTGTGATAACCGTGTCCGTGTGATAACCATGTCCGTGTGATAACCGTGTCCGTGTGATAACTGTGTCCGTGTGATAACCGTGTCCATGTGATAACCGTGTCCGTGTGATAACTGTGTCCATGTGATAACGGTGACCGTGTGATAATGGTGACCGTGTGATAACTGTGTCCATGTGATAACGGTGACCGTGTGATAACGGTGATGGTGTGATAACCGTGTCCGTGTGATAACTGTGTCCATGTGATAACGGTGACCGTGTGATAACCGTGTCCATGTGATAACTGTGTCCATAACCGTGTCCGTGTGATAACCGTGTCTGTGTGATAACCGTGTCCGTGTGATAACCATGTCCATGTGATAACTGTGTCCATGTGATAACGGTGACCGTGTGATAACCGTGTCCGTGTGATAACTGTGTCCGTGTGATAACGGTGTCCGTGTGATAACGGTGACCGTGTGATAACTGTGTCCATGTGATAACCGTGTCCATGTGATAACCGTGTCCGTGTGATAACCGTGTCCATGTGATAACCGTGTCCGTGTGATAACCGTGTCCGTGTGATAACCGTGTCCATGTGATAACGGTGTCCGTGTGATAACTGTGTCCATGTGATAACGGTGACCGTGTGATAACCGTGTCCGTGTGATAACCGTGTCCATGTGATAACCGTGTCCGTGTGATAACCGTGTCCGTGTGATAACTGTGTCCATGTGATAACCGTGTCCGTGTGATAACCGTGTCCGTGTGATAACTGTGTCCGTGTGATAACGGTGACCGTGTGATAACCGTGTCCATGTGATAACTGTGTCCGTGTGATAACTGTGTCCGTGTGATAACTGTGTCCGTGTGATAACCGTGTCCATGTGATAACTGTGTCCGTGTGATAACTGTGTCCGTGTGATAACGGTGACCGTGTGATAACGGTGACCGTGTGATAACCGTGTCCATGTGATAACTGTGTCCGTGTGATAACTGTGTCCGTGTGATAACGGTGACCGTGTGATAGTGGTGACCGTGTGATAAGCGTGTCCGTGTGATAACTGTGTCCGTGTGATAACTGTCCATGTGATAACGGTGACTGTGTGATAAGCATGTCCGTGTAATAACCGTGTCCGTGTGATAACTGTGTCCATGTGATAATGGTGACCATGTGATAAGCATGTCCGTGTGATCACCGTGTCCGTGTGATAACTGTTACCGTATGATAACCGTGTCCGTGTGATAACTGTGTCCGTGTGATAACCGTGTCCGTGTGATAACCGTGTCCGTATGATAACCACGTCTGTTGTGATAACCACATCCGTTGTGATAACTGTGTCCGTGTGATAACCACATCCATGTGATAACTGTGTCCGTGTGATAACTGTGTCCGTGTGATAACCGTGTCCGTGTGATAACCACATCCATTGTGATAACTGTGTCCGTGTAATAACCGTGTCCGTGTGATAACTGTGTCCATGTGATAACTGTGCCCGTGTGATAACCATGTCCGTGTAATAACCATGTCCGTGTGATAACTGCATCCATGTGATAACTGTGTCTGTGTGATAACCGTGTCCGTGTGATAACCGTGTCCGTGTGATAACTGTGTCCGTGTGATAACCATGTCCGTGCGATAACCGTGTCCATGTGATAACCATGTCCGTGTGAAGCTGAACTTTGCTCCGTTGGGAATGGTTGGACCAGCGTCTGCTGCAGCGTAAAGATCCATCAGAATTGAAAAAGCTCCGCCTTCATTTCTCTTCCTGCCGAAGATCAGATCTAGAGATCCACTGATCCAGTGATCCAGCAATCCAGAGATCCATCGATCCAGTGATCCAGCAAGACAGAGATCTAGCAATACAGATAATCAGCGACCCCGTGATCCAGTGATCCAGCACTCCAGAGATCCAGAGATCCAGCGCTTCAGAGATCCAGCGATCCAGCAATCCAGAGATCCAAATGTCCAGAGATCCAGCGATCTGGAGATCCAGCACTTCAGAGATCCAGCAATCCAAGGACCCAGAGATCCAGCAACCCAGAAATGCAGCGATCTAGGGATCCAGAAATCCAGCGATCTGGAGATCCAGTGCTCCAGAGATCCAAAGATCCAGAGATCCAGCAATCTAAGGATCCAGCAATCCAGAGATCCAGCAAGCTAGGGCTCCAGAGATCCAGCGATCCAGAGTTCCAGAGATCCAAAGGTCCAGAGATCCAGCAATCTAGGGATCTAGAAATCCAGTGATCTAGGGATCCAGAAATCCAGAGATCCAGCGCTCCAGAGATCCAAAGGTCCAGAGATCCAGCGATCCAAGGATCCAGAGATCCAGCAATCCAGAGATCCAGTGATCTGGGGATCAAGAGATCCAGTGATCTGGAGACCCAAAGGTCCAGAGATCCAGCGATCTGGAGATCCAGAGATCCAAAGGTCCAGAGATCCAGTGATCTGGAGATCCAGCACTCCAGAGATCCAGCGATCCAAGGGTCCAGAGATCCAGCAATCCAGAAATCCAGCGATCTAGGGATCCAGCGATCCAGAGATCCAGCAATCCAGAGATCCAGCGATCTAGGGATCCAGAGATCTGGTGATCTAGAGATCCAAAGGTCCAGAGATCCAGCAATCTAGGGATCTAGAGATCCAGCAATCTAGGGATCCAGAAATCTGGAGATCCAGCACTCCAGCGATCCAAGGATCCAGAGATCCAGCAATCCAGAGATCCAGCGATCTAGGGATCAAGAGATTCAGTGATCTGGAGATCCAAAGGTACAGAGTTCCAGGGATCCAGAGATCCAGCGATCCAAAAGTCCAGAGATCCAGCGATCTGGAGATCCAGCAATCCAAGGATCCAGATATCCAGCAATCCAGAAATCCAGCGATCTAGGGATCAAGAGATCCAGCGATCTGGAGATCCAAAGGTACAGAGTTCCAGGGATCCAGAGATCCAGCGATCCAGAGATCCAAAAGTCCAGAGATCCAGCGATCTGGAGATCCAGCAATCCAAGGATCCAGATATCCAGCAATCCAGAAATCCAGTGATCTAGGGATCCAGTGATCTGCAGACCCAGAGATCCAGAGATCTGGAGATCCAGAGATCCAATGATACCAGCGTGGTATGTACACCAAGTACCGCTTGTCCAGACATCAGTTAAAAAACGCCCCTCTCCAGATGCATTCATGAGGGAGAAGGGAAGAGAGGGATATGGGTGGGAGGAGGCTCATGTGGAGCATAAACACCGGGATAGACCAGTTGGGCTAAACCTCCCACTCTAAATACTTAAATACTCCAATGCAGTACTGAGGGAGTGCTGCACTGTCAGAGGTGCCGTCTTTCAGAGGAGACATTAAACCGAGGCCCCGTCTGCCCTCTCAGGTGGACATAAAAGATCAGAAGAACATAAGAATCAGGAGCAGGAGTCGGCCATTCGGCCCCTCGAGCCTGCTCCATCATTCAATAAGATCATGGCTGCTCTTCGACATGAACTCCACTTTCCTGCACTATTCCCACGGCACTATTTCGAAGAAGAGCAGGGGAGTTCTCAATCAGCATCACTAAAACAGATTATCTGGTCATTATCACATTGCTGTTTGTGGGAGCTTGCTGTGCCCAAATTGGCTGCCGCGTCTCCCACATTACAACAGTGACTACACTGCAAAAAGTACTTCATTGGCTGTAAAGCGCTTTGGGACGTCTGGCGGTCGTGAAAGGCGCTGGAGAAATGCAAGTCTTTCTTTTATCTTTTTCCCACTCTGCCCCCTGTATCCCTCTCTCCCCTTCTCCCTTGTGGATACATCAAGCCTCCCCTTAAATATCTCGATGCTCTCTGCTTCAACCACTCCATGTGGAAGCAAGTCCCACATTCTCACCGCGCTCCGTGTAAGGAAATTCCTCCTAAACTCTTCATTTGATGTGTTAGTGGAAACACTTGCAATGCCTGGGAATCAATGCTGGGAGGCAACTAGACTCAGCGTGAGGGCACCATTGCCGAGCTCTGTGCTGACTGTGTTTTATTGGACTGACAGCTCAGTGTGACAGGAGCAGTAACGCTGTCCGAATGCTCCAACTTTCAGCAGTGCTGTTTCTCTTTGTTCTTCTCCGCACATCTAAAACCTTAATTCAACGCGAGACCAATTTACATGTTTAAAGTTAAACTGGTAATTCTTTGGGTGACACTGGCCGTTTGAGTTGGAAAATCTCCCCCTCCCCCCGCTGTTTAAAGTGAAACAAAGGAGACAGACGAGGTCAGTAGGGGCAGACAGGGTTAAAGGTGAAGGTTCAATGAAAGGGCATACAGTTTGAGGCCACATTAAGCACTGTCAGCGCTGTGTTTAGGTTTTGTAAATGCTTATTATTCTAAAAGGGCATCATCTCACAGCCAGCGGAATTTCAGTTTAATTTTTTATCTTTTTTTTCCACTGAACTCTAACATTTAGATAGTTTTACAGGGGGGGGAGTGGGGGGTGGCGGCAGGTAATGTTTCAGGGCCCCTTACCAGGAAATTAAAATCTGCCTTAACCTCTTAATGACTAGATCGCGGCATGGAAAGATAAAAAAGTTTTTAAAACTTCTTTTGGTTGGTAACCTGGGGCTGGGGGAAGGGGAGGGGCCAGGGGAGGGGGAGGGGGGAAGGGGAGGGGCCGGGGAGGGGGAGGGGCCAGGGGAGGGGAGGGGGAGGAGGAAGGGGGACGGGGAGGGGGAAGGGGAGGGGCCGGGGAGGGGTAGGGGGAGGGGCTGGGGGAGGGGCCAGGGGAAGGGGGCAGGCTGGCAGAAGGGGAGGGGCTATGGAGGGGGAAGGGGAGGGGCTGGGGGAAGGGGAGGGGCTGGGGGAAGTGGAGGGGGAGGGGCTGGGTGAAAGGGAGGGGCCAGGGGAGGGGCTGGGGGAAGAGGACGGGGAGGGGCTGGGGGAAGGGGAGGGGGAGGGGCCAGGGGAGGGGCTGGGGGAGGGGGAGGGGCTGGGGGAGTGACAGGGGGAGGGACCTGGGGAGGGGGAGGAGCTGGGGGATGGGGAGGGGGCTGGGGGAGGGGCCAGGGGAGGGGGAGAGGCTGGGGGAAGGGGAGGGAGCAGGGGGCGGGGCTGGGGAAAGGGGAGGGGCCTGGGAGGGAGAGGAGCCGGGGAGGGGCTGGGGGAAGGGGAGGGTCTGGGGGAGGGGGAAGGGCTGGGGGAAGGTGCCAGTGGAGGGGGAGGGGCTGGGGAAGGGGCGGGGCCGGGGGAGGGGGAGAGGCCAGGGGAGGAGGAGGGGATGGGGGAGGAGGAGGGGCCGGGGAGGGGAAGGGGCTGGTGGGAGGGGAGGGGCCGGGGGAGGAGTAGGGGCTGGGGGAAGGGGAAGGACCGGGGGAATGGCTGAGGGAGGGGCCAGGGGAGGGGGAAGGGCTGGGGGAGGGGGTGGCTTGGGGAGGGGGGGGCCAGGCGAAGGGGAGGGGTGTGGGCTGGGGAAGGGGCGGGCCGGGGAGGGGGTGGGGCCAGTGGAGGGGGAGGGGCCAGGGGATGGGGGAAAGGGAGGGGTGAGTGGAGGGGGAGGGGCCAGGGGAGGGGGAGGGACTAGGTGAGGGGAAGGGGAGGGGGACGGGCCAGTGGAGGGGGAGGGGCCAGGGGAAGGGGAGGAGCTGGGGAGGAGGAGGGGCCAGGGGAAGGGGAGGGACCAGGGAGGGGGAGGGGCATGGGGAGGGGGAGGGGCTGGGGAAAGGGGCGGGGCCATGGGAGGGGGAGGGGCTGGGTGAAGAGGAGGGGCTGGGGAGGGGGGCAAGGGAGGGGCCGGGGAAGGGGGAGGGGAGGGGCCAGGGAAGGATGAGGGGCCAGGGGATGGCCTGGGGGGGAATGGGCCGGGGGGAAATGGGCCGGGGGGAAATGGGCCTGGGGGGGAATGGGCCTGGGGGGGAATGGGCCGGGGCGGAATGGGCCTGGGGGGGAATGGGCCGGGGCGGAATGGGCCTGGGGGGGAATGGGCCGGGGGGAAATGGGCCTGGGGGGGAATGGGCCTGGGGGGGAATGGGCCTGGGGGGGAATGGGCCGGGGCGGAATGGGCCTGGGGGGGAATGGGCCGGGGCGGAATGGGCCTGGGGGGGAATGGGCCGGGGCGGAATGGGCCTGGGGGGGAATGGGCTGGGGGGGAATGGGCTGGGGGGGAATGGGCCGGGGCGGAATGGGCCTGGGGGGGAATGGGCCGGGGCGGAATGGGCCGGGGCGGAATGGGCCGGGGGTATGGGCCTGGGGGGGAATGGGCCGGGGGGGGAATGGGCTGGGGGGGAATGGGCTGGGTAGCGGGGGGGCAGATCGGGCCTGGGCCTGGGCCTGGAAGTGAGGCCCATCCCTTCCTCTCTGGCCCCCCTGCCCCCCGCCCGGAGAGCTGAGCTTCACTGAAACACCGAGAGAACTCGAAGCTCGATGTTAAGGTAAAAATTGGACGGTTTCAACTCATGTGATTGATTGGTGATCTCCTTAATCCTGCTTCAGCATTCAATCATGGTCTTAATCCCACTCATTGAGTCCAATTCAACTCTGGCTGTGATATCGCTGTAACACTCTATAGGAAGCTAGGAGGCTGTGTTGAACAGAGGTGACTGTGCCTTGTATCTGGAGCTGATTGTTTTGTCCCAAATCCTGTATGACAGGCTGCTGATTACCCAAAGCAGTCACAGTTTGAGGTCCTCGGAAAAGGCGAGCTGGAGTAAGGAATTGTGCGATGGGTCAGGGATGGGGAAGCGCACGTAGGGTGGGACATAGATTGGGCTAACCAAATTAGTAACAATACTGTGGAGGAGGAATTCCTGGAGTGTTTACGGGATGGTTTCCTGGACCAATATCTCGTGGAACCAACCAGAGGTCAGGCCATCTTAGACTGGGTATTATGTAATGAGAAAGGATTAATTAGCAATCATGTTGTACGAGGCCCCTTGGGGCGGAGCGATCATAATATGATCGAATTCTTCATTAAGATGGAGAATGAAGTAGTTGACTCAGAGACTAGGGTCCTGAATTTAAATTAAGGAAACTATGATGGTCTGAGGTGCGAGTTGGGTAGGATTGATTGGGGAATGTCACTCAAAGGGTTGACGGTGGATAGGCAATGGCAAACATTCAAAGACCGCATGGATGAACTACAGAATTTGTTCATCCTAGTTTGGCATAAAAATAAAACAAAAAAGGTGACTCAACCGTGGCTAACGAGGGAAATTAGGGATAGCATAAGATCCAAGGAGAGGACATATAAATTGGCCAGAAAAAGCAGCAATCCAGTGGATTGGGAGCAGTTTAGGATTCAACAAAGGAGGACAAAGGGATTAATTAAGAAAGGGAAAATAGAGTATGAGAGTAAGCTTTCAGGGAACATAAAAACTGACTGTAAAAGCTTTTATAGATATGTGAAGAGAAAAAGATTGGTGAAGTCAAGCGTAGGTCCCTTGCAGTCAGAATCAGGGGAATTTATAATGGGGAACAAAGAAATGGCTGACCAATTAAATACATACTTTGGTTCTGTCTTCACAAAGGAGGACACAAATAGCCTCCCAGAAATACCAGGGAACATAGGGTCTGATGAAAGGGAGGAACTGAAAGAAATCAGTATTTGTAGGGAAATGGTGTTAGGGAAATTGATGGGATTGAAGGCCGATAAATCCCCAGGGCCTGATAATTTACATCCTAGGTTACTTAAGGAAGTGGCCCTAGAAATAGTAGATGCATTGCTGATCATCTTCCAACATTCGATGGAATCTGGAACAGTACCCATAGATTGGAGGGTAGCTAATGTTACCCCACTATTCAAAAAAGGTGGTAGAGAGAAAACGGGGAATTACAGACTGGTAAGCCTGACAGCAGTAGTGGGGAAAATGCTAGAGTCCATTATAAAAGATGTAATAGCAGAGCACTTGGAAAATAGTGACAGGATCGGACAAAGTCAACATGGATTTACAAAAGGTAAATCGTGCTTGACTAATCTACTGGAATTTTTTGAGGATGTAACTGGTAAAATAGATAAGGGAGAACCAGTGAATGTGGTGTATTTGGACTTTCAGTAAGCTTTCGATAAGGTCCCACATAAGAGATTAGCGTGTAAAGTTAAGGCACATGGGATTGGGGGCAAGGTATTGACTTGGATAGAAAACTGGTTGGCAGATAGAAAGCAAAGAGTTGGAATAAATGGGTCTTTTTCCGAATGGCAGGCAGTGACTAGTGGGGTACTGCAGGGATCGGTCCTTGGACCCCAGCTATTCACAATATATATTAATGATGATCTAGACAAGGGAACTAGATGTAATATCTCCAAATTTGCAGACGACACAAAGCTGGGTGGGCGTGTGTGCTGTGAGGAGGATGCCGAGAAACTACAGGATGATTTGGACAGGTTGGGTGATTGGGCAGAAGCATGGCAGATGCAATATAACATGGATAAATGTGAGGTTATCCACTTTAGTGTCAAAAACAGGAAGGCAGATTATTATCTGAATAGCAACAGATTGGGAGAAGGGGAAGTGCAACGAGACCTGGGTGTCCTTGTGCACCAGTCGCTGAAGGTAAGCATGCAGGTGCAGCAGGCGGTTAAGAGGCAAATTGTATGTTGGCCTTCATAGCGAGAGGGTTTGAGTACAGGAACAAGGATGTCTTGCTGCAGTTGTACAGGGCCTTGTTGAGACTACATCTTGAGTATTGTGTGCAGTTTTGGTCGCCTTATCTGAGGAAGGATATTCTTGCCATGGAAGGAGTTCAGCGAAGATTCACCAGGCTGATACCTGGGATGGCAGGAATGACGTATGAGGAGAGATTGGGTCGATTGGGCTTGTACTCGCTGGAGTTTAGATGAATGAGAGGGGATCTCATTGAAACATAAAATTCTGGCAGGACTGGACAGACTAGATGCAGGGAGGATGTTCCCGATGGTCGGGGAATCCAGAACCAGGGGTCACAGTCTAAGGATAAGGGGTAAGCCATTTAGGACTGAAATGAGGAGAAATTTCTTCACCCAGAGAGTGGTGAACCTGTGGAATTCTCCACCACAGAAGGCAGTAGAGGCCAATTCATTAAATATATTCAAGAAGGAGTTGGGTATATTTCTTAAGGCTAAAGGGATCAAGGGATATGGGGAGAAGGCAGGGACAGGGTACTGAACTTGGATGATCAGCCATGATCGCATTGAATGGCGGAGCAGGCTCGAGGGGCCGAACGGCCTACTCCTGCTCCTATCTTCTATGTTTCTATGTTTCTATGACATTGAACAAGAGAGGAAAGTTCAGAGGAACAGTGACCTCAGCAATATTGATAACCGAGAGAAACAGGCAGAAATGATTGCAAGAGAGAAAGAGAGAGAGAGGGATGGAGAAAGAGAAGGATAGAGAGCGAGAGAGAAAGAGATAGAGAGAGAGAGAGAGAGGGATAGAGAGAGAGAGAGATAAAGAGAGCGAGAGGGATAGAGAGAGCGAGAAAGAGATAGAGATAGAGAGAGAGAGAGGGATGGAGAGAGAGAGCGAGGGATAGAGGGAGAGAGAGAGAAAGAGATAGACAGAGATAGAGGGATAGAGAGAGAGAGAAAGAGATAGAGAGAGAGGGAAAGAGAGATAGAGCTAGAGAGAGAGAGAAAGAGAGATAGAGATAGAGAGAGAGAGAGAGATAGAGATAGAGAGAGGGCGAGAGAGAGAGAGACTGAGAGAGTGAGAGAAAGAGAAAGAAAGAGAGGGAGAGAGACATTGACAGAAAGAGAGAGAGAGAGACAGAGAGGTTGTACATGAGAGAAGGAACACCTATCAAATGACAAACATATTGTTGCATCGTGTCCAGGAGTGTTAGAGGGAGGTTGGAAGAATGTCCCAATATATGGCAGCAAGATTCAGGTGTTAGACGGACTTTGGGTTTATCGAGGATTTGTTGAGATGAGGAAATGAGAGAGGGAGCCGAGCTTATTTGAACCATTCTTCAACGGAGGAGATGTGACCTTTGAACTAAAATGAGCCGAGTTATTGCAGCAGGTGCCCGGTGATGTGAATCAGGACCGAGGGGTCTCCTGGATTGCCCAAGGGGGGGGCCGAGGGGAATTTTCCACATTTTTCTCCCCTAATTGGCCCGGGTTTTTAACCTGTTTTTTCGCCTCTCTAGGAGAGGACATGACTTCCGGGTGGAGTGGGGTGTGTCTGTAACATGATGCACGAACTATGGGGGACAGACAGGATGGACCAGGCAGTCTTTTCCTGTCTGTCATTTTTCGTATGTTTACATAGTGATATACCCACCACTTTACATTGCAGCATGCTTAGGCCATGAGTAGGTCAGAGAACAGGCTTAATTAGGTCACAAAGATTCATAACCGCAACAGGTGCCTTTATTTTTAGTAAAGAAAGGTCTGGTTTTGCAATTGCAATGGCACCTTAGAGTCAGAACACCAATTCCATTTGATCTTTCCAAGGATGCCCTACCTTTTATCAAGATGAGCTCTCCTACTTCAGAGATAACCTATGACACTGAGACAGGACGCCGAACGCTCATAAGGCTTTGGGTAAAATGCTTCAATCCCACCGAACTGCACCAAAAGCTCCGTCACACTCACTTTGTGCTTAGGATCGGACCGTGAGATTGTCAAACTGGAGCTGGTGAGAGACCCTGGACTAGAAAGTGGGGGCATCGAACTGGATTCCCCCTCGACCACTATCCAGTGACCCCTGGCATGTAAAGATATCAGGGGAGGACAGGATTGGCTCAGCTCTGAGAATCGTCACAGTTGAAGCCGCCAACACTCGATGCTAGGTGAAAGCCACCAACACTCGATGCTCGGTGTGGCCCGGCTGGTAGAACACTCGCCTCTCACTCCCAGCCCGGCTGGTAGAACACTCGCCTCTCACTCCCAGCTCGGCTGGTAGAACACTCGCCTCTCACTCCCAGCCCGGCTGGTAGAACACTCGCCTCTCACTCCCAGCCCGGCTGGTAGAACACTCGCCTCTCACTCCCAGCTCGGCTGGTAGAACACTCGCCTCTCACTCCCAGCCCGGCTGGTAGAACACTCGCCTCTCACTCCCAGCTCGGCTGGTAGAACACTCGCCTCTCACTCCCAGCCCGGCTGGTAGAACACTCGCCTCTCACTCCCAGCCCGGCTGGTAGAACACTCGCCTCTCACTCCCAGCCAAAGGGCAGAAGGAGCAAGAAGGCCACACTGAGCCTGCTGAACAGCCATCGTGGGTGGACTTTAACTATCAGGCCAGCCGACTGCTCCCTCCGACAGGAGCCTGCTCCCTTTTCAGGTTGGTGCCACATTACCATGCTACAGGTACGATGCACCCCCGGTCGAGTGTCCCACTGCAGCTCGCCGACTCTGGGCCAGCTCAATATCCAACTGACCCAGCCAGCAGGAAGGTGGGTCCGGGAAGGGGAGGTGCCAGTTGTGGGGGCAGTGGTGACCCGCACTATGCTTGTGGAGCCTGGAGATGCTCTGAAGACCCCGACAAATAAACTTACCTTCTTGGTGCCTCTTTGGCCATCCAGCTGGTAAAAGGGGACAGAGCATCAGAGAATCACACAGCACAGGAGGAGGCCATTCGGCCCATCGTGCCTGTGCCGGCTCTTTGAAAGAACTCTCCAATTAATCCCACTCCCCCCTGCTCTTTCCCCACAGCCCTGTGAATTGTTCCATTCCAGTATTTCTCCAATAACCTTCTGAAAGTTGCTATTGAATCTGCTTCCACCTCCCTTTCAGCAGCACATGCCAGATCACAACAACTCGCTGTTTGCATATTAAGAGGATTTACCTAAAACACGGGGTCTCCGTCTGTCCAGCAAACGGTCACCAGTATTAATGGGAAGTGAGGCTCCACGGGGCCATTACCCAGGGGACCCAAGTAGACATCGACCCCCCCCCCACCCCCCCACCCCTGAGCGCATTAGGTTGCAATGTGGTGCAAGATATAAGGACTGAACAGTGAATCCCAAAGTGACTGCAGACCAAATAATGGCCCAGCCTGGACATTGCCTGAAACAATCGTTAGGCCCCTTGTATCAGCATATTCAGCTGAAGTGACTGTAACGAGGAATCTGCCATACATCCAGGAAACCTGTGATCGCCATTGATTAACTGGGGGCGGAGCTATGAACGGTTTTCGTGAAGGATTTGGTGGAATTGTGTAGGAGTCTCAGGAGTTTATGACATGCTGTAAATAACCATGTAATTCACTTACTCTATAATTTCCTGTGACTTTTACAGTGTAAAACAAACCCAATGCCGTAGATGCCCCAGTCCAGTGGCGCAAGTCTCCAGGAAATTCTGGGTAATGTATTGAGCAGAGGAGAGGAAGCTGTACGGACTAAACACAGAAATATGAGTAATATTCTTTCAAAATGTTCATCTTGAATTGTCCAACATTGTCTGCAGTTCTCCTGTGCTAATCTACTCTTGACTGTACTGCAAAGAACAACAAGGCTAACATCTTGTGAGAGTTAATTGGTTTAAGCTCTGACCTGTTCTTGGCCCTATGTTATCTGAGGAGGAGGGGTTAATGGAAAAATTGAAAATCGTTCTAATCCCTTCACTCAGTCAGTCAGATCGAGTGTTGTCTTGACGTCCCACTGATGTGTGAGGTTTGGTCGGAGATGGCCCCTGGCTGCTCAGAGGTAAAGCAGGCTCCCAAGACTCGTGTGGCAAGAATATTGAAGTCAGGGAAGGGGAGAAGCAGAAGTTAGTTTGGTTCTTGACTCTCTGTTGCCCAAAGTGCGATTTCAGCAATCGAAATATTCCTTTAACAATCAAAGGAGATGGTAAACGTTGTGAGTGAATGCTCCCGGAGCGTAGCCTCCCCCAGAGGGGGGGCAGATCAGGGCGGCCCGTTCGCGGCCCACCCAGTTCCCAATCATTAGCGTGAGTAATAATAAACTGGGAGTGTTGTGAATCAGGCGGGCTGTCCCTGCGAGTGATTTTCTGATCAGCTCTCCCGTGGAGCGAGGTTCTGCTGGGAACATTAACCAGTGACATTGATCCCTGCTCCGTCACAACCGAGGTTACATCGGGAATATCGGCAATTAAAAACCACCCCAACTTCCGTGCAGTGACCATGGTTTTACTTCGCAAAGCTCAGCATTACAAAATACAAGGTCAATTTTACACTCCTTCCACGGAATTACAGAGAATGTACAGCACAGGATCAGGCCATTCGGCCCAACTGGTCCGTGCCGGTGTTTATGCTCCACACGACCCTCCTCCCACCCTCTTCATCTCACCCCATCAGCAGATCCTTCTGTTCCTTTCTCCCTCATGTGTTTATCCAGCTTCCCCTTAACTCTGGTGGAACTGGAATCACAGGGAGACATGGAATTGGGAAAATAGGTGAAAAGTCACAGGCTGCGAGTGCCAATTTCCTGATTCGCGCTCGCAATCAACTTGGTTCCAAACTAGGAGTGACAGTACAAAAATTCAATCTTGATCCTCTAATCCTAATGAGCCCACCTTTTTCCATGGCTCCAATATCTTTTCTATAATGTGGTCCTCATAATCTTTTCCAGGACTCCAAGGGTTAAGGTAGACTTTCTGCAGCCCGGGGAATGACGTCCTACCTGACATAGCTTCGCCTGACCTCCACACAACCTCTGACCTTCTGATCCCGGCACCGAGCTAATGCTGGGCCTCCTGACCCTTCGCCGTTTCTTGCAGGTTGTTCGACACGTATTTAAAATAGGCAAAGAGAAAAAATTGGTGCAAGGATATATTAAAGAGATGGGCCTAGAAATTCACTATAGCCCCATTTGGAGCGCTAGCCTCGCCAGGGCACTAAAAGTAGCGCCTCGGAAGTAGTCGCGGCCACCCGCCGGAAATTCACTTTGCGTGCCCCAGAGGGAAGCGCGGCGCTGCTGGAGGCGCCCCGCATCCCTCTTGGGGCGCTGCAGCTGAAGATCGCTGCGCAACGTGCCGCAGCGCCACACGCTGCGGCACAACCCGCTGCGGTACTGCAGGCATTCCTCCCCTTCTTAAAAGGGAGGGGCCTTGTGCAGCGCGATCGAGGATCGCGAGTGCCGGCAAAAGAGCCCAGCACCAAGGAGAAGTGCCGGGCTCTTGGAACACAACCGGCACTCCACGGGGGGGGGGGTGCTCAGGAGGCCAGGGACGGCAGCGCGGAGAGGTGCTGGCAGGCGGCCAGCAAAAAAAATGGCTGCCCCGCACCTCTCTTTTAATTAACGCCTCTACCGCCGCAGGTAGGCCCCCCTAAACCGGTCACAAATAACGTCCGGCGTTAAAGCAGGGGGCGCAACGAAATATCGCGATCGGGGCGGTAGCGGGGTGCTGCGCACACCGATGACATCATCGGTAGCGGCGCAGCGCTAACGGCTAGCGCCGCCATTAGCGTCCCGCTGAATTTAGCGGGAGGCGTGGCCAGTGGCTTCCGACCCACTTAGCGCCCTCTTAAGGCACTAACGGGTGGCGCAGGCCACTGAATTTCTAGGCCATGGTCTGTCACCATGGTGATGTGTCTGTAAGATGCTTTAACTACCTGTGACCTCAGGAGACCTCTGTCACAGGCTGAATATTTCCAACTTTGCATCTTTCCTGTGTGGGATTTGGACAGGTTTAGGGCTGTGGATTGTGCCCACGTGACGATGGATTGAGATTTTCCAGGCCAGCAGACATGAGAGCGATGTTGTTATTAGTCAGGTCTGGGTAAAATTCCAGAGGGCGGGAACGGACTGAGAGATTAGCGCGCAATTCCCCCGTCAGATTTGAGCTGTCCTCTCGCCCAGTAGGCTCCGGGGGGGCCGGGGTTAAAATCGCCCCTCACCCCAATCTAAAACAGCAAAAGCATCTGAGGCATTGTCAGCAGCACAGTGAGAGAGTCAATTGTGCTTCCAATAATCCAGCTGTAGCTTAAGCCTTTTTCACATTTCCTTTGCCTCAGAGAGGAGCTATTATCCTAAAGGGATGTTTATGACAGTAATAGAGAACTAACATTTATATAACACCTGCAATAATGTAGGAAAACATCCCAAGGGGCTTCCCAGGGGCAGCAGCAACAATGGGCGGCGAGACACAGGACCAGACATCAGGAGGGGTGACCAGAAACTTGGTCAAAGACGTGGATTTTAAGTTGGGTCTTGAAGATGGAGAGAGAGGTGGCGAGGTTAATGGAGGGAACGGTAGCATAGTGGTTATGTTACTGGACTAGTAATCCCAAGGCCTGGACTACTGATCCAGGTAGATGTTGAGTTCAAATCCCACCAGGGCAGCTGGGGAATTTAAATTCAGTTAATTAAATAAATCTGGAATAAAAAGCTAGTATCAGTAATGGTGATCATGAACCTACCGGATTGTCGTATAAAACCCATCTGGTTCACTAATGTCCTTTAGGGAAGGAAATCTGCCGTCCTTACCCGTCTGGCCTATATGTGACTCCAGACCCACAGCAATGTGGTTGACTCTTAACTGCCCTCTGAAATGGCCCAGCAAACCACTCAGTTGTAACAAACCAAACAATAATAAGAATAAAACTGGACAGGCCACCTGGCATCGACATTGGCACCAGCTACGGACATGACAACATCACACCCAGCCCAGCCGACCCTGCAAAGCCCTCCTCGCCAACATCTGGGGACTTGTGCCAAAATTGGGAGAGCTGTCCCACAGACTAGTCAAGTAACAGCCTGACATCGTCATACTCACAGAATCAAACCTCTCAGCCAATGTCCCAAACTCCTCCATCACCATCCCTGGGTATGTCCTGTCCCACTGGCAGGACAGACCCACCAGGGGTGGCGGCACAGTGGTATACAGTCGGGAAGGAGTGGCCCTGGGAGTCCTCAACATTGACTCCGGACCCCATGAAGTCCCATGGCTTCAGGTCAAGCATGGGCAAGGAAACCTCCTGCTGATTACCACCTACCGCCCTCCCTCAGCTGATGAATCAGTACTCCTCCATGTTGAACAATACTTGGAAGAAGCACTGAGAGTAGCAAGAGCACAGAATGTACTCTGGGTGGGGGATTTCAATGTCCATCATCAAGAGTGGCTCGGTAGCACCACTACTGACCGAGCTGGCCGAGTCCTGAAGGATATAGCTGCCAGTCTGGGCCTGCGACAGGTGGTGAGATAACCAATATGATGGGGAAAAACCTACTTGTCGTCCTCACCAATCTACCTGTTACAGATACATCTGTCCATGACAGCATTGGTAGCAGTGAGCACCTCACATTCATTGTGGAGACGAAGTCCTGTCTTTACACTGAGGACACCCTCCATCGTGTTGTGTGGCACTACCACCGTGCTAAATGGGATAGATTCAGAACAGATCTAGCAGCTCAAAACTGGGCATCCATGAGGTGCTGTGGGCCATCAGCAGAATTGTATTCCACCACGATCTGTAACCTCATGGCCTGGCACATCCCTCACTCTACCATTACCATCAAGCCAGGGAACGAACCAACCCTGGTTCAATAAGAAGTGTAGAAGAGCATGCCAGGAGCAGCACCAGGCGTACCTAAAAATGCAGCGCCAACCTGGGGAAGCTGCAACACAGGACGACATGCATGCTAAAAAGTGGAAGCAGCATGCTATAGGCAGGGCTAAGTGATCCCACAATCAACGGATCAGATCAAAGCTCTGCAGTCCTGTCACATCCAGTCGTGAATGGTGGTGGACCATTAAACAACTAACGGGAGGAGGAGGCTCCATGAATATCCCCATCCTCAATGATGGTGGAGCACAGCACGTGAGTGCAAAAGACAAAACTGAAGCGTTTGCAACCATCTTCAGCCAGCAGTGCTGAGTGGATGATCCATATCGGCCTCCTCCTGAGGTGCCCACCACTACAGAAGCCAATTTGATTCACTCCACATGATATCAAGAAACGGCTGAGCGCACTGGATAAAGCAAAGGCTATGGGCCCTGACGACATCCCGGCTATCGCACTGAAGACTTGTGCTCCAGAATTAGCCGCGCCTCTAGCCAAGCTGTTCCAGTACAGCTATAACACTGGCATCTATCCGACAATGTGGAAAACTGCCCGGGTATGTCCTGTCCACAAAAAACAGGACAAATCCAATCCAGCCAATTACCGCCCCATCAGTTTACTCTCAATCATCAGCAAAGTGATGGAAGGTGTCGTCGTATCAAGCGGCCCTTACTCACTGATGCCCAGTTTGGGTTCCGCAAGGACCACTCGGCTCCAGACCTCATTAAAGCCTTGGTCCAAACATGGACAAAAGAGCTGAATTCCAGAGGTGAGGTGAGAGTGACTGCCCTTGACATCAAGTCAGCATTTGACCGAGTTTGGCATCAAGGAGCCCTAGTAAAACTGAAGTCAATGGGAATCAGGGGGAAAACTCTCCACTGGCTGGAATCATACCTAGTACAAAGGAAGATGGTTGTGGTGGTTGAAGGTCAATCATCTCAGCCCCAGGGCATCACTGCAGGAGTTCCTCAGGACAGTGTCCTAGGCCCGACTATCTTCAGCTGCTTCATCAATGACTTTCCCTCCATCATAAGGTCAGAAATGGGGAAGTTCACTGATGACTGCACAGTGTTCAGCGCCATTCGCAACTCCTCAGATAATGAAGCAGTCCATGCCCGCATTGAACAAGACCTGGACGACATTCAGGATTGGGCAGGTAACATTCGCGCCACACAAGTGCCAGGCAATGACCATCTCCAACCAGCGAGAGTCTAACCACCTCCCCTTGACATTCAACCACATTAGGCCTGTATTCTCTTGAATTCAGAAGAATGAGTGGGGATCTCATTGAAGCATACAAAATTATTACAGGGCTTGATAGGGTGGATGCTGGGAGAATGCTTCCCTTGGCTGGGGAGTCTAGAACCAGGGGCCACAGCCTCAGGATAAAGGGTAGGCCATTCAGGACTGAGATGAGAAGAAATTTCTTCACACAGAGGGTGGTGAATCTTTGGAATTCTCTACCCCCGAGGGCTGTGGAGGCTCAGTCATTGAGTATATTCAAAACAGAAGTCAATAGATTTCTGACTAGTAAGGGCATCAAGGGATATGGCGATAGGGCCGGTGAATGGAGTTGAGGCAGAAGATCAGCCATGATCTCATTGAATGGCGGAGCAGGCGCAAAGGGCCGAATGGCCAACTCCTGCTCCTATTTCTTATGTTCTTATGTTCTTATTACTAGTGTTGAATCCCCCACCATCAACATCCTGGGGGTCACCATTGACCAAAAACTTAACTGGACAAGCCATATAAATACTGTGGCAACAAGAGCAGGTCAGAGGCTGGGTATTCTGTGGCGAGTGTCTCACCTCTTGACTTCCCAAAGCCTTTCCACCATCTACAAGGCACAAGTCAGGAGTGTGATGGAATACTCTCCACTTGCCTGGATGAGTGCAGCTCCAACAACACTCAAGAAACTCGACACCATCCAGGATAAAGCAGCCCGCTTGATTGACACCCCATCCACCACCTTAAACATTCACTCCCTCCACCACCGGCGCACCATGGCTGCAGCATGTACCATCTACAAGATGCACTGCAGCAACTCGCCAAGGCTTCTTTGGCAGCACCTCCCAAACCCGCCACCTCTTCCACCTAGAAGGACAAGGGCAGCAGGTGCATGGGGACACCACCACCTCCAAGTTCCCCTCCAAGCGCACACCATCCTGACTTAGAAGTATATCGCCGATCCTTCATCGTCGCTGGGTCAAAATCCTGGAACTCCCTCCCTAACAGCACTGTGGGAGCACCTTCACCACACGGACTGCAGCGGTTCAAGGAGGCGGCTCACCACCACCTTCTCAAGGGCAACTCGGGACGGGCAATAAATGCTGGCCTTGCCAGCGACGCCCACATCCCAGGAACGAATATTTTTTTTAAATTCCAGAGTGTGTGGCCTCGACAGCTAAAGCCACGGGCCTCAATGGTGGGTGACAGGAGGGGTCATCACAGGTCAGACACAGAGAAATGGAGAGTTCCAAGCGGCAGAGGGTTGTAGGGCTGGAGGAGGTACAGAGTTAGGGAGGGATGAGGCCATCAAGGGATTTAAACATGAGAATGACAATTTAAATTGGAGGCATTGGGGAACTGGGAACCAATGTAGGTCAGCGAGGGGGACTTGGTGCGAGTTAGGACACGGGCAGCGGAGGTTTGGATGAGCTGAGGTTTACAGAAGGTGGAGGGCGGGAGGCCGGCCCGGAGAGCGTTGGAATAGTCGAGTCTGGAGGTGACAAAGGCCCGGGTCAGAGTTTCAGCAGCAGATGAGCTGAGGCAGGGGCGGAGACGGGCGATGTTACGGAGGTGGAATTAGGCAGTCTTGGTGTTGGAACGGATAAGCTATCGGGAACTCAGTTCAGGGTCGAATAAGATGCTGAAGTTGTGAGCAGTCTGGTTCCACCTGTGACAGTGGCCAGGAGGGGGAATGGAATCGGTGGCAATCTCTATCAATGGTCAATGGATGGACAGGTATCTGTTGGTGACTTTGTTCTCCTGCCCTGGGAGTGTTTGATGGGGCAGTGTAGAGGGAGCTTTACTATGTATCTAACCCTTGTTGTACCTGCCCTGGGACTGTTTGATGGGACAGTGTAGAGGGAACTTTACTCTGTATCTAACCCATGCTGTACCTGCCCTGCGAGTGTTTGATGGGACAGTGTAGAGGGAGCTTTACTTTATATCTAACCCGTGCTGTCCCTGCCCTGGGAGTGTTTGATGGGACAGTGTAGAGGGAGCTTTACTTTGTATCTAACCCGTGCTGTACCTGCCCTGGGAGTGTTTGATGGGACAGTGTAGAGGGAGCTTTACTCTGTATCTAACCCGTGCTGTACCTGCCCTGGGAGTGTTTGATGGGACAGTGTAGAGGGAGCTTTACTCTGTATCTAACCCGTGCTGTACCCGCCCTGGGAGTGTTTGATGGGACAGTGTAGATGGAGCTTTACTCTGTATCTAACCCGTGATGCACCTGCCCTGGGAGTGTTCGATGGGACAGTGTCGAGGGAGCTTTACTCTGTATCTAACCCGTGCTGTACCTGCCCTGGGAGTGTTTGATGGGACAGTGTAGAGGGAGCTTTACTCTGTATCTAACCCATTCTGTACCTGCCCTGGGAGTGTTTGATGGGACAGTGTAGAGGGAGCTTTACTCTGTATCTAACCCCGTGCTGTACCTGCCCTGGGAGTATTTGATGGGACAGTGTAGCGGGAGCTTTACTCTGTATCTAACCCCGTGCTGTACCTGCCCTGGGAGTGTTTGATGGGACAGTGTAGAGGGAGCTTTACTTTGTATCTAACCCGTGCTGTACCTGCCCTGGGAGTGTTTGATGGGACAGTGTAGAGGGAGCTTTACTCCGTATCTAACCCGTGCTGTACCTGCCCTGGGAGTGTTTGATGGGACAGTGTAGAGGGAGCTTTACTCTGTATCTAACCCGTGCTGTACCTGCCCTGGGAGTGTTTGATGGGACAGTGTAGAGGGAGCTTTACTCTGTATCTAACCCGTGCTGTACCTGCCCCGGGAGTGTTTGATGGGACAGTGTAGAGGGAGCTTTACTCTGTATCTAACCCGTGCTGTACCTGCCCCGGGAGTGTTTGATGGGACAGTGTAGAGGGAGCTTTACTCTGTATCTAACCCGTGCTGTACCTGCCCTGGGAGTGTTTGATGGGACAGTGTAGAGGGAGCTTTACTCTGTATCTAAGCTGTGCTGTACCTGCCCTGGGAGTGTTTGATGGGACAGTGTAGAGGGAGCTTTACTCTGTATCTAACCCCTGCTGTCCCTGCCCTGGGAGTGTTGATGGGACAGTGTTGAGGGAGCTTTACTCTGTATCTAACTCGTGCTGTACCTGCCCTGGGAGTGTTTGATGGGACAGTGTAGAGGGAACTTTACTCTGTATGTAACCCGTGCTGTACCTGCCCTGGGAGTGTTTGATGGGACAGTTTAGAGGCAGCTTTACTCCGTATCTAACCCGTGCTGTACCTGCCCTGGGAGTGTTTGATGGGACAGTGTAGAGGGAGCTTTACTCTGTATCTAACCCGTGCTGTACCTGCCCTGGGAGTGTTTGATGGGACAGTGTAGAGGGAGCTTTACTCTGTATCTAACCCGTGCTGTACCTGCCCCGGGAGTGTTTGATGGGACAGTGTAGAGGGAGCTTTACTCTGTATCTAACCCGTGCTGTACCTGCCCTGGGAGTGTTTGATGGGACAGTGTAGAGGGAGCTTTACTCTGTATCTAACCTGTGCTGTACCTGCCCCGGGAGTGTTTGATGGGACAGTGTAGAGGGAGCTTTACTCTGTATCTAACCCGTGCTGTACCTGCCCTGGGAGTGTTTGATGGGACAGTGTAGAGGGAGCTTTACTCTGTATCTAACCTGTGCTGTACCTGCCCTGGGAGTGTTGATGGGACAGTGTAGAGGGAGCTTTACTCTGTATCTAACTCGTGCTGTACCTGCCCTGGGAGTGTTTGATGGGACAGTGTAGAGGGAACTTTACTCTGTATCTAACCCGTGCTGTACCTGCCCTGGGAGTGTTTGATGGGACAGTGTAGAGGGAGCTTTACTCTGTATCTAACCCGTGCTGTATCTGCCCTGGGAGTGTTTGATGCGACAGTGTTTGAGATATCGATGATCTGTTTTCCAGCATGATGAGCACAAAATTTCGCAAAATAGTATTAAAAAAGTTGCAACATCAATATCTTGGGATTGATAATAACTTTGTGGAGATATTAATATAATGTGGTTCGTGGAACGCAGTTATTAATGACCCTGAGGTGTAATTACCATTCTGAGCTTGAGCCACTAATGATAACCCGCGGCTCTGTGACCATTAACCGCCACGGTATTACTCTCATTAAAACGCCTGCTGATCTTATATACTTAAAAAATTTCATCTGACTCAAAATATTTAAATTTCTGTGGTGTTGGCATCCTTAGATTAATATAACAAAAAATCTCTTTCTGTCTGACTGACTTGCAGCAATCGCACAGCAACGTTTTCTGATTCACGTTTTGAAGTTCAGCTCCTGATTCCTGACCGACCAGGGCCGTCTCAACGGGGACAGTGAAGCAAGTTAAGATCCCCGTGTTCTCGCACCACTAACAGCACAGGTTAGTAGATAACAGGAGGCATCAGTGAGCTCAGCCAAGGAGACCGTCTCAATGTGTGGGAACAATGGCTCTTCAACCACTAGAGGCATCTCAGCAGAGCCGAATCTTGTCCTTACCTGACACACACACTCTCGCATACACCCTCACACACACCCTCACACACACCCACACACTCTCACACACATCCTCACACACACACAACCTCACACACACTCTCACACACACCCTCACACAGACTCTCACACACACCCATACACACCCTCACACACACCCACACACACACACTCTCACACACATCCTCACACACACACAACCTCACACACACTCTCACACACACCCTCACACAGACTCTCACACACACCCATACACACCCTCACACACACCCACACACATGTACATGTGCCCACACACGTGCCCACACACGCACACCTTCCTGATCTGTATGGCCATTCGCTCTCGGTGTTGGATTTATTGATCAGCCTGTTGCTATGCTGTCTGGGTCCGCTGGCTCTGCTGGACCTATGATTTTAGGGGCTGGAGTATTTTGGTGCTGCTCGAGGTGCAATGGCTTGTTCTGATTGCATTACCAATCGTGCCCGACAATACATGTTAATTAATAAAAGCCGCCAGTTAGAGTACTAAAACCTGGGAGCTCACACAGCTCGGTGCCACTCTGCTGGTGCGAGCTGGCCATGAACTCTAGTGCCTATTAATAGTGTTTTAACCTCTCGTTTTGCTTGTAATCTCTCTCCTTGATGCTGCATCCTGAATGGCTGTCGATGCACACTGTTAATTTATCACCGTTCAGCCCCTGTGCCTGCCCGTTGGTCCACACAGCCACATATACCGGCCCCTCAGCACCAGAACCCCAGCAGACTGCGGCTCCACACAGCCACAGACCCTCACGGTTTCTGCTCCTGGAAAGCTGCAGGCAGATGCTCCCGGCATTCCCGATCAGACTCGCAGTCCACCACTCACACGCCAGGCTTTTCTGCACTGAAACATTCTCCATTTACAAGCTAAAATAAACTGGCTCCATCACTGGAATCATCCTGAAATAGAGGAGCACAGAATCATTGGCAAAACAGATAGGAGCTTTCATTCAGAGAGTGTGGTGGGTTGAAAGAAAGACGACTTGCATTTCTCTAGCTCCTTCCACGACCACCGGAAGTCCCAAAGCACTTTGCAGCCAATGAAGTGGAGTCACTGTTGTAATGTGGGAAATGCAGCATCCAATTTGTGCACAGCAAGCTCCCACAAACAGCAATGTGATAATGACCAGATAATCTGTTTAGTGATGTTGGGTGAGGGATAAATATTGGCCCCAGGACACATCCCCTGCTCTTCTTTGTAATAGTGCCATGGGATCTTTTACGTCCACTTGAGAGAGCAGATCAGGCCTCAGTTTAACGTCTCATCTGAAAGACGGCACCTCCGACAGTGCAGCACTCCCTCAGCACTGCACTGAAGCATCAGTCTAGATTTTGTGCTCAAGTCTCTGGAGTGGGACTTGAACCCCTGACCTTCTGACTCAGAAGTGAGGGTGCTCCCACTGAGCCACAGCTGACACGTGGGGGAAACCTGTAGCTTTATTCACACTCTTTGGATGAACTTTGTAATCTCCCTCACCAGCGTCTGTCTTGTGATTTTCTGAACAATTAGGAAGAAAGAGAGAACTTGCTTTTCTACGTTGCACCTTTCACATCCTCGGGACGTTGTGGGTTCGAGTCCCGCTCCAGAGACTTGAGCACAAAATCCATGCTGACACTCCAGTGCAGTGCTGAGGGAGTGCAGCACTGTCGGAGGTGCCGTCTTTTGGTTGAGATGTTAAATCGAGGCCCCGTCTGCTCTCTCAGGTGGATGTAAAAGATCCCACGGCACTATTTCAAAGAAGAGCAGGGGGAGTTCTCCCCGGTGTCCTGGGGCCAATATTTATCCCTCAATCAACATCACTAAAAACAGATTATCTGGTCATTCTCACATTGCTGTTTGTGGGAGCTTGCTGTGTGCAAATTGGCTGCCATGTTTCCCACATTACAACAGTGACTACACTTCAAAAAGTACTTCATTGGCTGTGACGCTCTTTGGGGTGTCCTGAGGTTGTGAAAGGCGCTATAGAAATGCAAGTCTTTCTTTCAAAGTGTTTACAGCCAATGAAGTATTTTTGAAGTGGAGTCACTGTTGTAATGAAGGAAACGCGGCAGCCAATTTGCACACAGCAAGATCCCACAAACAGCAATGTGATAATGAGCAGATAATGTCCTAGAAACTGGGAACGATATTGGGCCTCATTCGACACGAGCAGCCGGGGTCTTTGGGAACACTGTCCATGTGTCCGTGTTCATGGACAGAAACCAGTGCCGACTCGATCCCCCCATCCCACGAGCTCAGACCTCCTCGTGGTTCGGCCGTAACCATCTGACCCAGGCACAGACTGTGGGAGGGAAATCTTACAAGATTTAAAATGCCCATTCAAAGTGAGGGGGGTGTGAGGTAGAACTGAGAGGGAGCGAGAAGGGGAGTGGCAGAGTGTGGATTGGGAGGGTCATGGGAGTGCAGCGCCTATTTTCCTGTTTTTGTAGATTAAAGATCTATCGATTATGAAGCATAATTTAAACAGAATGCATGATTTTTAGTGTAAACCATTAAACGTTCTGGAGGGTCAAATGGTTGGATTTCCCTTGAAACGCTAGAAATCAGTAAGTGAGGGGTCATGAATAAGTAGGTTGTGTACAAACCTGAAGATGCTGCCATCAGATCTGAGTGCGAGGATCCTCAGCCAATGAAAAATTATTCATTCAGAAATGGCAGAGAGAAGTTTACAATGAAATTTCACAAAAGTCTGGTTTTAGACGATTGAAAAATCTGAAACACTGGACAGGCACTGAATGAAATATCAAAGATCCACATTCCCCAGAGTGGGGAGGGGGGTGGGGGGCAGTCACTCTCAGGCATTGACAGCCCCCCGCCGTCCCCTGCTAGAAAACAAACTATCATCCCAAGGGTCAGGCCTCATTTAATGTCTGGGTAGATTTTAGGAACAGCAGGAGGCCATTCAGCCCCTCGAGCCTATTCCCACATTCAATCAGATCACGGCTGATCGGCATCTTTACTCCATTTACTCTCCTTTGCGCCAAATCCTTTGATACCCATAACCAACAAAATCCATCGATCTCAGTCTTTAAAGCTCCAATCGCCCCCCTAGCCTCAACAGCCTTTTTGGGGGAGAGAGTTCCAGATTCCCACCACCCTTTGTGTGAAGAAGTGCTTCCTGACATCACCCCGGAACGGCCTGGCTCTAATTTTTGCCCCTTGTTCTGGACTCCCCCCACCAGAGGAAATAGTTTCTCTCTCTTTATCCTATTGAATCCTTATATCATTTAAACACCTTCATTAGATCACCCCTTAATCTCCTCTTGTCAAGGGAATACAAGCTGTCCTCATAATTTAACCCTTTTAGCCCCGGTATCATCCTGCTGAATCTGCGCTGCTCCCCCCCCCGAGGCCTGTATATCCCTCCTGAGGTGCGGGGCCCGGAACTGAACAGTTACTCCAGGTGGGGTCTGACCAGGACTTTGTACAACTGAAGCATCCCCTCCTCCCCTTTGCATTCCAGCCCCCTGAGATAAAGGCCAACATTCCGTTAGCCTTTTTAATTACTTTTTGTGGTTGTCCTCGAGCTTTTAGTGATTTGTGTACACGGACACCCGAATCTCTCGGCTCCTCTACAGTTTCTGGTCTCTCACCATTAGGAAAAATTTGTCTTTCTTGGATCCAAACTGGATGACCTGACACTTTCCCACATTCACCAGGCTGATACCTGGGATGGCAGGAATGACGTATGAGGAGAGATTGGGTCGATTGGGCTTGTACTCGCTGGAGTTTAGAAGAATGAGAGGGGATCTCATTCAAACTTATAAAATTCTAACAGGACTAGACAGACTAGATGCAGGAAGGATGTTCCCGATGGCGGGGGAGTCCAGAACCAGGGGTCACAGTCTAAGGATAAGGGGTAAGCCATTTAGGACAGAAATGAGGAGGAAATTCTTCACCCAGAGAGAGTGGTGAACCTGTGGAATTCTCTACCACACAAGGCAGTAGAGGCCAATTCATTAAATATATTCAAGAAGGAGTTGGATATATTTCTTAAGGCTAAAGGGATCAAGGGATATGGGGAGAAAGCAGGGACCGGGCACTGAATTTGGATGATCAGCCATGATTGCATTGAATGACGGAGCAGGCTCGAGGGGCCGAATGGCCTACTCCTGCTCCTATCTTCTATGTTTCTATGTTTCTATCTGCCAGTTTTGCCCACTCACTGAATCTATCATTGTCCCTTTGCTACTTTCAGCTCCCATCTACTCTATTTACTGAGCCACCTAACTTAATGTCATCAGCAAACTTTAGATATGTGGCTCGCTATTCCCTCATCTAAGTCATTGACAAACATGGTGAAAAGCTGAGGCCCCAGTACAGGGGTACTCCACTCGTCACAGCCTGCCAATCAGATAACATTCCCATTATCCCCAGTCTCTGTCTCCCCACCAATTACTGACCCATCACAAGAACCATAGTTTCATTGAACCACAGGAGCTTGTCGTGACAATCCAGGGCTGAGGGAGTCGGGACTCTGTGTTGATGTCACCTCCCTTCATCTCCTCCAGTGGAAACAACTCCACTATCTCCAGTGTCTCCTCATCACTCTCGTTCCTATCCCTGGCAACATCCTGGTGAATCCACACTGTCCTCTCTCCATGGCTTTAATGTCCTCCCTACAATGGGGCACAAAACTGCCCCC
Source organism: Somniosus microcephalus (assembly GCF_052327205.1). Taxonomy (NCBI): domain Eukaryota; kingdom Metazoa; phylum Chordata; class Chondrichthyes; order Squaliformes; family Somniosidae; genus Somniosus; species Somniosus microcephalus. The sequence goes on from NC_141004.1 coordinate 4,010,645, forward strand.
AGCTTTCACTGAGGCATTAGTGAAATAAATGTTTTAAGTGGATCCACGTGGAACAACGCCCCACTCCTCCCCCAGCCCCCCCTCCCCCACCTCCCCCCTCCCCCACTCCTCTCCCCTTCCCCCAACACTCATCCCCACCTGCCACCCAACCCCTCCCCCACCCCCTCCCCCCTCCCCCACCTCCCCCCTCCCCAGCCCCCACCTCCCCCTCCCCATCACACCCCCTCCCCCCTCCCCCACTCCTCTCCCCTTCCCCCAACACTCATCCCCACCTGCCACCCAACCCCTCCCCCAACCCCTCCCCAACCCCTCCCCCACCCCCTCCCCCTCCCCCACCCCCTCCCCCGACTCCTTCCCCTCCCCTGGTTCTTTTGCCAATTATCTTCACTCTGTGTCCTCTGGTTACCGACCCTCCTGCCACTGGAAACAGTTTCTCCTTATTTACTCTATCAAAATCTATTCATGGTTTTGAACACTTCTATTAAATCTCCCCTTAACCTTCTCTGCTCTAAGGAGAACAATCCCAGCTGCTCCAGTCTCTCCACATCACTGAAGCCCCTCACCCCCGGTACCATTCTGGTAAATCTCTGCACCCTTACTAAGATCGCAGAATCTGTCACCGAAAGCCAGACAGACTTTTCGTATCCAAGGCTTTTCCTGTACAATAAACAATTTAATTAAAACACAATATAAAACATTAAACCTTCACATATTCACTTATCAGTTTATTTGTTTTATGGAATGTTTGTTGAATATTCCCGCGGCGGCTCCATCAATAATTCAATGCACCGTCATTGCCATCTAGTGGCGAAGGAGCATAAGAACAGGCCTCAGTGGCAAAGCTTTTCCTTCCCGGCCGGTGGGGGTCTCCGTCCATCGAGCAGTGGGGGTCTCGGTCCATCGAGCGGTGGGGGTCTCGGTCCATCGAGCGGTGGGGGTCTCGGTCCATCGAGCGGTGGGGGTCTCGGTCCATCGAGCGGTGGGGGTCTCCATCCATCGAGCGGTGGGGGTCTCCGTCCATCGAGCAGTGGGGGTCTCGGCCCATCGAGCGGTGGGGGTCTCGGTCCATCGAGCGGTGGGGGTCTCGGTCCATCGAGCGGTGGGGGTCTCCGTCCATCGAGCGGTGGGGGTCTCGGTCCATCGAGCGGTGGGGGTCTCGGTCCATCGAGCGGTGGGGGTCTCCATCCATCGAGCGGTGGGGGTCTCCGTCCATCGAGCAGTGGGGGTCTCGGTCCATCGAGCGGTGGGGGTCTCAGTCCATTGAGCAGTGGGGGTCTCGGCCCATCGAGCAGTGGGGGTCTCGGCCCATCGAGCGGTGGGGGTCTCGGTCCGTCGAGCGGTGGGGGTCTCGGTCCATCGAGCGGTGGGGGTCTCAGTCCATTGAGCGGTGGGGGTCTCAGTCCATTGAGCGGTGGGGGTCTCGGTCCATCGAGCGGTGGGGGTCTCGGTCCATTGAGCAGTGGGGGTCTCGGTCCATCGAGCGGTGGGGGTCTCAGTCCATTGAGCAGTGGGGGTCTCGGTCCATCGAGCGGTGGGGGTCTCGGTCCATCGAGCGGTGGGGGTCTCAGTCCATTGAGCGGTGGGGGTCTCGGCCCATCGAGCGGTGGGGGTCTCGGTCCATCGAGCGGTGGGGGTCTCGGTCCATCGAGCGGTGGGGGTCTCAGTCCATTGAGCGGTGGGGGTCTCGGCCCATCGAGCAGTGGGGGTCTCGGTCCATCGAGCGGTGGGGGTCTCAGTCCATCGAGCGGTGGGGGTCTCAGTCCATTGAGCAGTGGGGGTCTCGGCCCATCGAGCAGTGGGGGTCTCGGTCCATCGAGCGGTGGGGGTCTCAGTCCATTGAGCAGTGGGGGTCTCGGCCCATCGAGCAGTGGGGGTCTCGGTCCATCGAGCGGTGGGGGTCTCAGTCCATCGAGCAGTGGGGGTCTCGGTCCATCGAGCGGTGGGGGTCTCAGTCCATTGAGCAGTGGGGGTCTCGGCCCATCGAGCGGTGGGGGTCTCGGTCCGTCGAGCGGTGGGGGTCTCGGTCCATCGAGCGGTGGGGGTCTCAGTCCATTGAGCGGTGGGGGTCTCGGCCCATCGAGCGGTGGGGGTCTCGGTCCATCGAGCGGTGGGGGTCTCGGTCCATCGAGCGGTGGGGGTCTCAGTCCATTGAGCGGTGGGGGTCTCGGTCCATCGAGCGGCGGGGGTCTCCATCCATCGAGCGGTGGGGGTCTCGGTCCATCGAGCAGTGGGGGTCTCGGCCCATCGAGCAGTGGGGGTCTCGGCCCATCGAGCGGTGGGGGTCTCGGTCCGTCGAGCGGTGGGGGAGGGGGTTTAAAAGTGTAAATCCCTGTTTCCATTCATTCCAGGATATCTCAAGTTCCTGATATTGACAGACCTCAATGTCAGCCGTGGCTCAGTGGGCAGCACGCTCGCTTCTGAGTCAGAAGGTGGAGAGTTCAGGTCCCACTCCAGAGACTTGAGCACAAAGATCTCAGCTGACGCTCCCAGTGCAGTACTGAGGGAGTGCTGCACTGTCAGAGGGTCAGTACTGAGGGAGTGCTGCACTGTCGGAGGGGCAGTACTGAGGGAGTGCTGCACTGTCAGAGGGTCAGTACTGAGGGAGTGCTGCACTGTCGGAGGGGCAGTACTGAGGGAGCGCTGCACTGTCGGAGGGGCAGTACTGAGGGAGTGCTGCACTGTCGGAGGGGCAGTACTGAGGGAGCGCTGCACTGTCGGAGGGGCAGTACTGAGGGAGCGCTGCACTGTCGGAGGGGCAGTACTGAGGGAGCGCTGCACTGTCAGAGGGGCAGTTCTGAGGGAATGCTGCACTGTCGCAGGGGCAGTACTGAGGGAATGCCGCACTGTCGGAGGGGCAGTACTGAGGGAGCGCTGCACTGTCAGAGGGGCAGTGCTGAGGGAATGCTGCACTGTCGCAGGGGCAGTACTGAGGGAATGCCGCACTGTTGGAGGGGCAGTACTGAGGGAGCGCCGCCCTGTCAGAGGGGCGGTACTGAGGGAGTGCCGCACTGTCGGAGGGGCGGTACTGAGGGAGCGCGGCACTGTCGGAGGGGCAGTACTGAGGGAGCGCCGCACTGTCGGAGGGGCAGTGCTGAGGGAGCATCGCACTGTCGGAGGGGCAGTACTGAGGGAGCGCCGCACTGTCGGAGGGGCAGTACTGTGGGAGTGCCGCACTGTCGGAGGGGCAGTACTGAGGGAGCGCTGCACTGTCAGAGGGACAATACTGAGGGGGTGGTACTGAGGGAGTGCCGCACTGTCGGAGGGGCAGTACTGAGGGAGCGCTGCACTGTCAGAGGGGCAGTACTGAGGGAGTGCCGCACTGTCGGAGGGTCAGTACTGAGGGAGTGCCGCACAGGGCTCGGAGGGAGTGCTGGATCTCACGATCCCTGAGGCTGCTGGGTCAACACCCATTAGTGAAAGAGTTTACTCCATCAGCGTTAGAGCGGGGAGAGTGACAGAGGATGGGGTCGGGGGTCAGGGATTGAACTCTGACTCTTGCTTTGTTGCTGATTATTATCTAGAAATCAACTGGATTCCTCGTTTAAAGAAACAGACGTCTCCTCGGTGAAAGGTTGGATCCTTTGCCTCCTGGGTCAGTGCGGAGGGAGTGGTCCATCTCTCCTATTGAGCTTTCACTTTTCTCAATCCCCTCGACCTGAGCTATTGCCCGATGGGCATCAGTCCTGCCCTGGGAGCTCCAGGCTGCCTGTCCAGCATGGAGCCCAGGCAAGCCTCTGCCAGGGCTCCGGGTGGTGCTGGGAACGGGGGTTTCCCGCCCTGTACCCAGTCCCAAACCCAACATCGAGCCGGCCGGAAATCAGCCGGTAATGCTCATTTGGTGTGACTACTTTGAACACTTGTCCAGTGAATCCCATCTCCAACATCCAGCGCATCGCACAGTCAATACTATCAACCTGAAGACTGTATTTCTTCCGCTGGTGTAACCTGCACTTTATTCCTTCAGTTAATCCCCCATTTCTCCACTGCTCTCATAAAGGCACTGACTTCTCCTGGGGACAGGCTCCCTCCTCCACACAAAACTATCTGATCACAATGAGCAGCACCAGTCGAGCCTGCTATAGTTAGCCTGGCCACCCTGAGACTGAGGAACAGGTTCAGTCAGGGTGCCCGCTGCTGATTATTATCCTGCAGTGTGTGTGAGGGGGCGGGTGTTGGAGCAGGATCTGATTGATACCCATTGCAGTCACATAGCCCCTGACACTCACCCTGCCTGCGAGCTGCGAGTGGGAGTACGGGAGCGAGCAGATGCCAGTGAGACTCAGTCAGCGCACGCGAGGCAAGGGCCACGAATGCTGGAGTTGCAATTTATTGATAATCAACAGTTGCCTGATTATTGGAGCCAAGATCCGAGAAGCAATAAATATTCTGGTAGATATTGCAGCGGCTGCAGGAACAGAGAGACCTGGGGGTGGATGTACACAAACCTTTGACGGTGGCAGGACACGTTGAGAAGGCTGTGGGATCCTGCGCTTTATAAACAGGGGCACAGTGTACAAAAGCAAGGAAGAAAAGCTCAAACTTTATAAAAAGCTGGTTTGGCCTCAGCTGGAGTTTGGTGGCAAATTCAGGGCACCGCACTTTCGGAAAGATGTCTAGACTTTGGAGAGGGTGAAGATCAATGTTCCCTTTAATCATTCTTTGGGTGTGCGGCCCCTTTAAGGGGCTACGTGGCTCAGTCACAATATGGCACACAGGCGGCGCTCCCTGTTTAGTAGCCGCTGATCCCGTGAGCAACGGTGCACCGCTCAACTTAAAGGAAACATTGGTGCAGAGGCATATTTACCAGAATCGTGCCAGGATAAAAGATTTCAGTTACGTGGAGAGACTGGAGTAGCTGAGCTTCTTCTCCCTAGAGCAGAGAAGGTTAAGGGGAGATTTAATGGAGGCGTTCAAAATTATGAAGGGTTTTGATAGAGTGCCCTGGGAGTGTTTAATTGGACCGTGTAGAGAGAGCTTTACTCTGTATCTAACCCGTGCTGCACCTGCCCTGGGAGTGTTTGATGGGACAGTGTAGAGGGAGCTTTACTCTGCATTTAACCCGTGCTGTACCTGCCCTGGGAGTGTTTGATTGGACAGTGTAGAGGGAGCTTTACTCTGTATCTAACCCGTGCTGTACCTGCCCTGGGAGTGTTTGATGGGGGCAGTGTAGAGGGAGCTTTAATCTGTATCTAACCCATGCTGTACCTGCCCTGGGAGTGTTTGATGGGACAGTGCAGAGGGAACTTTACTCTGTATCCAACCTGTGCTGAACCTGCCCCGGGAGTGTTTGATGGGACAGTGTAGAGGGAGCTTTATTCTGTATCTAACCAGTGTACCTGCCATGGGAGTGTTTGATGGGACAGTGTAGAGGGAGCTTTACTCTGTATCTCACCCGTGCTGTACCTGCCCTGGGAGTGTTTGATGGGACAGTGTAGAGGGAGCTTTACTCTGTATCTAACCCCTGTACCTGCCATGGGAGTGTTTGATGGGACAGTGTAGAGGGAGCTTTACTCTGTATCTAACCCGTGCTGTACCTGCCCTGGGAGTGTTTGATGGGACAGTGTAGAGGGAGCTTTAGTCTGTATCTAACCCGTGCTGTACCTGCCTTGGGAGTGTTTGATGGGACAGTGTAGAGGGAGCTTTACTCTGTATCTAACCTGCGCTGAACCTGCCCCGGGAGTGTTGGATGGGACAGTGTAGAGGGAGCTTTACTCTGTATCTAACCCGTGTACCTGCCATGGGAGTGTTTGATGGGACAGTGTAGAGGGAGCTTTACTCTGTATCTAACCCGTGCTGTACCTGCCCCGGGAGTGTTTGATGGGAGAGTGTAGAGGGAGCTTTACTCTGTATCTAACCTGTGCTGAACCTGCCCCGGGAGTGTTTGATAGGACAGTGTAGAGGGAGCTTTACTCTGTATCTAACCCGTGTACCTGCCATGGGAGTGTTTGATTGAACAGTGTAGAGGGAGCTTTACTCTGTATCTAACCCGTGCTGTACCTGCCCTGGGAGTGTTTGATGGGACAGTGTAGAGGGAGCTTTACACTGTATCTAACCCGTGCTGTACCTGTCCTGGGAGTGTTTGATGGGGACAGTGTAGAGGGAGCTTCACTCTATCTGACCCATGCTGTACCTGCCCTGGAAGTGTTTGATGCGACAGTGTAGAGGGAGCTTTACTCTGTATCTAACCCGTGCTATAACTGCCCTGGGAGTGTTTGATGGGGACAGTGTAGAGGGAGCTTTACTCTGTATCTAACCCGTGCCGTACCTGCCCTGGGAGTGTTTGATGGGGACAGTGTAGAGGGAGCTTTACTCTGTATCTAACCTGTGCTGTACGTGCCCTGGGAGTGTTTGACGGGACAGTGTAGAGGGAGCTTTACTCTGTATCTAACCCGTGCTGTACCTGCCCTGGGAGTGTTTGACGGGACAGTGTAGAGGGAGCTTTACTCTGTATCTAACCCGTGCCATACCTGCCCTGGGAGTGTTTGATGGGACAGTATAGATGGAGCTTTACTCTGTATCTAACCCGTGCCATACCTGCCCTGGGAGTGTTTGATGGGACAGTTCAGAGGGAGCTTTACTCTGTATCTAACCTGTGCTGTACCTGCCCTGGGAGTGTTTGATGGGACAGTGTAGAGGGAGCTTTACTCTGTATCTAACCCGTGCTGTACCTGCCCTGGGAGTGTTTGACGGGACAGTGTAGAGGGAGCTTTACTCTGTATCTAACCCGTGCCATACCTGCCCTGGGAGTGTTTGATGGGACAGTGTAGATGGAGCTTTACTCTGTATCTAACCCGTGCCATACCTGCCCTGGGAGTGTTTGATGGGACAGTGTAGATGGAGCTTAACTCTGTATCTAACCCGTGCCGTACCTGTTAAGTCTGTGTGTTATAGTGATAATTACTACACAGACTTAGAGAGTAAATTCAACAGGTCTTTACTGGTTGGAGGTAGGGACTATACTGAATACAATATTACTACACAGTGCTTATATACCGGTGTGGTCACCACCGGTATTACGTATACAGCAGCCAGAGAAAGTAGTACATCTCTTAAGGTGGAACAGGCTTAAGTTCTCTTAAGGTGGAACAGGTTACATACACCACAGTACCTGCCCCGGGAGTGTTTGATGGGACAGTGCAGAGGGAGCTTTACTCTGTATCTAACCCGTGCTGTACCTGCCCCGGGAGTGTTTGATGGGACAGTGTAGAGGGAGCTTTACTCTGTATCTAACCCGTGCTGTACCTGCCCTGGGAGTGTTTGATGGGACAGTGTAGAGGGAGCTTTACTCTGTATCTAACTCGTGCTGTACCTGCCCTGGGAGTGTTTGATGGGACTGTGTAGAGGGAGCTTTACTCTCTATCTAACCCGTGCTGTACCTGCCCTGGGAGTGTTTGATGGGACAGTGTAGAGAGAGCTTTACTCTGTATCTAACCCGTGCTGCACCTGCCCTGAGAGTGTTTGATGGGACAGTGTAGAGGGAGCTTTACTCTGTATCTAACCCGTGCTGTACCTGCCCTGGGAGTGTTTGATGGGACAGTGTAGAGGGAGCTTTACTCTGTATCTAACCCGTGCTGTACCTGCCCCGGGAGTGTTTGATGGGACAGTATAGAGGGAGCTTTACTCTGCATCTAACCCGTGCTGTACCTGCCCTGGGAGTGTTTGATGGGACAGTGTAGAGGGAGCTTTACTCTGTATCTAACCCGTGCTGTACCTGCCCTGGGAGTGTTTGATGGGACAGTGTAGAGGGAGCTTTACTCTGTATCTAACCCGTGCTGTACCTGCCCTGGGAGTGTTTGATGGGACAGTGTAGAGGGAGCTTTACTCTGTATCTAACCCGTGCTGTACCTGCCCTGGGAGTGTTTGATGGGACAGTGTAGAGGGAGCTTTACTCTGTATCTAACCCGTGCTGTACCTGCCCTGGGAGTGTTTAATGGGACAGTGACCCATTCCCCTGCAGTAATATCCTGCAGCTGATCAGCACAGATGAATAATTCCGCGCTCAGACTCTAATTAACGGAGAGATTTATAACAAGCCCCCTCATTAATGAGGATCTGATGTATTGGCCTCTCTGTCAACGTGAGAATATTCTAGTTGTAAAATTTTTTGTTGCCTTTTGCGATTCTAAGTTGGTTGTTAAAAGTGTCGCTCCTGGCAATTAATGATGATCCGTCTGATGATATCATTTACAGCGCAGTCCTTGAATAATTGAAGAACTCCCGTCCCTCATCTGCTTGGGGCTTGTGAAGTTAGTTCAGACTCCACAGGTTATTTATGGTACGCTGCCCCCACCTACTGGCCGTCATCCAACATAGCAAGTTGTCCCTCAGTCAGAAATTGTGGCCTGTGAGCTGATCACATTTATTCCATTCCCTGCACTGTTCCACAGGCACCTGCCGCACCATCCTCCCAGACCCCATTCCAGGCCTCTCCCCTCATGTGACAGCGAGCAATTTAGAAAAACAAAAGACAGACTTGCATTTCTCCAGCGCCTTTCAGCACCTCAGGACGTCCCAAAGCGCTTTACAGCCAATGAAGGACTTTTGAAGTGTCGTCACATTTGCAATGTTGGAAATATGGCATTGTGCCATGAATATCTATGATTCTATGGTTGAGGGTTAAATATTGGGCCCAGCACACCAGGGTGAACTCCCCTGCTCTTCTCTAAAATGGTGCCATGAGATATTTTATCTGAAAGGGCAGACAGGAACTCAGTTTAACATCGAATCCAAAAGATGGCACCTCTGGAAGTGCGGCGCTCCCTCAGTACTGCCCCTCTGACAGTGCGGCGCTCCTTCAGTACTGCCCCTCCGACAGTGCAGCACTCCCTCAGTACTGCACCTCCGACAGTGCAGCGCTCCCTCAGTACTGCCCCTCCAACAGTGCAGCGTTCCCTCAGTACTGCCCCTCCGACACTGCAACGCTCCATCAGTATTGCCCCTCCGACAATGCAGCGCTCCCTCAGTACTGCCCCTCCGAGAGTGCAGCACTCCATCAGTACCGCCCCTCCAACAATGCAGCGCTCCCTCAGTCCTGCCCCTCTGACAGTGCAGCACTCCCTCAGTACTGACCCTCCGAAAGTGCAGCGCTCCCTCAGTACTGCCCCTCCGACAGTGCAGCACTCCCTCAGTACTGCCCCTCCCACAGTGCAGCACTCCCGCAGTACTGCCCCTCCAACAATGCAGCGCTCCCTCAGTCCTGCCCCTCTGACAGTGCAGCACTCCCTCAGTACTGACCCTCCAACAGTGCAGCGTTCCCTCAGTCCTGCCCCTCCGACAGTGCAGCAGTCCCTCAATACTGCCCCTCCAACAGTGCAGCGCTCCCAGGGTACAGCCCCTCTGACAGTGCAGCACTCCCTCAGTACTGCCCCTCCGACCGTGCAGCACTTCCTCAGTTCTGCCCCTCTTACAGTGCAGTGCTCCCTCAGTACTGCCCCTCTTACAGTGCAGCACTCCCTCAGTACTGATGCTCTGACAGTGCAGCGCTCCCTCAGTACTGATGCTCCGACAGTGCAGCACTCCCTCAGTACTGCCCCTCCGACTCTGCAACGCTCCATCAGTATTGCCCCTCCGACAATGCAGCACTCCCTCAGTACTGCCCCTCCGAGAGTGCAGCAGTCCACCAGTACCGCCCCTCCGACAGTGCAGCACTCCCTCAGTACTGACCCTCCGACAGTGCAGCGTTCCCTCAGTCTTGCCCCTCCGACAGTGCAGCACTCCCTCAATACTGCCCCTCCAACAGTGCAGCGCTCCCAGGGTACAGCCCCTCCGACCGTGCAGCGCTCCCTCAGTACTGCTCCTCCGACAGTGCAGCACTTCCTCAGTTCTGCCCCTCTTACAGTGCAGTGCTCCCTCAGTACTGCCACTCTTACAGTGCAGCACTCCCTCAGTACTGATGCTCTGACAGTGCAGCGCTCCCTCAGTACTGATGCTCCGACAGTGCAGCACTCCCTCAGTACTGCCCCTCCGTCAGTGCAGCGTTCGCTCAGTACTGCCCGTCCGACAGTGCAGCGCTCCTTCAGTACTGCCCCTCCGACAGTGCAGTTCTCCCTCAGCACTGCCCTCCGACAGTGCGGCACTGCCTTAGTACTGCCCCTCCGACAGTGCAGCGCTCCCTCAATACTGCCCCTTGGACAGTGCAGCACTCTCTCAGTACTGCCCCTCCGACAGTGCGGAACTCCCTCACTACTGACCCTCCGACAGTGCCGTGTTCCCTCAGTACTGCCGCTCCGACAGTGCAGCGCTCCCTCAGTACAGCCCCTCCAACAGTGCGGCGCCCCCTCAGTACAGCCCCTCCAACAGTGCAGCTCTCCCTCAGTAATGACCCTCCGACAGTGCAGCGCTCCCTCAGTACTGCCCCTCCGAGAGTGCAGCACTCCATCAGTACTGCCCCTCCAACAATGCAGCGCACCCTCAGTACTGCACCTCCGACAGTGCAGCGCTCACTCAGTACTGCCCCTCCAAAAATGCAGCACTCCCTCAGTACTGCCACTCCGACAGTGCAGCGCTCCCTCAGTACTGCCCCTTTGACAGTGCAGTGGTCCTTCAGTACTGCTCCTCGGACAGAACAGCGCTCCCTCAAGACTGACGCTCCAACATTGTGGCCCTCCCTCAGTACTGGCCCACCGACAGTGCAGCGCTCCCTCAGTGCTGCCCCTCTGACAGTGCTGCGCTCCCTCTGTACTGCCCCTCCGACAGTGCATCGCTCCCTCAGTACTGCCCCTCCGACAGTGCTGCGCTCCCTCAGTACTGCCCCTCTGATACTGCAGCACTCCCTCAGTACTGACCCTCTGAGAAAGCAGATCTCCCTCAGTACTGCCCCTTAGACAGTGCAGCGCTCCCTCAGTACTGCCCCTCCGACAGTGCAGCACTCCCTCAGTACTGCCCCTCCGACAATGCAGAGTTCCCTCAGTGCTGCCCCTCTGACAGCACTGCACACACTCAGTACAGCCACTCCGACAGTGCAGCACTCCCTCAGTACTGACCCTCCGACAGTGCAGCAATCCCTCAGTACTGACCCTCCGACAGTGCAGCGCTCCCTCAGTACAGTCACTCCGACAGTGCAGCGCTCCCTCAGTACCGCCCCACGGACACTGCAGCACTCCCTCAGTACTGACACTCCGACAGTGCAGCGTTCCCTCAGTCCTGCCCCTCTGACAGTGCAGCACTCCCTCACTACTGCCCCTCTGACAGTGCAGCGCTCCCTCAGAACTGCCCCTCCGACCGTGCAGCGCTCCCTCAGTACTGCTCCTCCGACAGTGCAGCACTCCCTCAGTTATGCCCCTCTTACAGTGCAGTGCTCCCTCAGTACTGCCCCTCTTACAGTGCAGCGCTCCCTCAGTACTGATGCTCTGACAGTGCAGCGCTCCCTCAGTACTGATGCTCTGACAGTGCAGCACTCCCTCAGTACTGCCCCTCCGTCAGTGCAGCGTTCGTTCAGTACTGCCCATCCGACCGGGCAGCGCTCCTTCAGTACTGCCTCTCCGACAGTGCAGCTCTCCCTCAGCACTGCCCTCCGACAGTGCGGCACTGCCTCAGTACTGCACCTCCGACAGTGCAGCGCTCCCTCAATACTGCCCCTCGGACAGTGCAGCACTCCCTCAGTACTGCCCCTCCGACAGTGCGGAACTCCCTCAGTACTGACCCTCCGACAGTGCCGTGTTCCCTCAGTACTGCCGCTCCGACAGTGCAGCGCTCCCTTAGTGCTGCCTCTCTGACAGTGCAGCGCTCCCTCAGTACAGCCCCTCCAACAGTGCAGCGCTCACTCAGTACAGCCCCTCTGACAGTGCGGCGCCCCCTCAGTACAGCCCCTCCGACAGTGCAGCTCTCCCTCAGTAATGACCCTCCGACAGTGCAGCGCTCCCTCAGTACTGCCCCTCCGACAGTGCAGCACTCCCTCAGTACTGCCCCTCCAACAATGCAGCACTCCCTCAGTACTGCCCCTTCGACAGTGCAGTGGTCCTTCAGTACTGCTCCTCTGACAGAACAGCGCTCCCTCAAGACTGACGCTCCAACATTGTGGCCCTCCCTCAGTACTGACCCACCGACAGTGCAGCGCTCCCTCAGTGCTGCCCCTCTGACAGTGCTGCACTCCCACTGTACTGCCCCTCCGACAGTGCAGCGCTCCCTCAGTACTGCCCCTCCGACAGTGCAGCGCTCCCTCAGTACTGCCCCTCCGACAATGCAGAGTTTCCTCAGTGCTGCCCCTCTGACAGTGCTGCACTCACTCAGTACAGCCCCTCCGACAGTGCAGCACTCCCTCAGTACTGCCCCTCCGACAGTGCAGCGCTCCCTCAGTACTGCCCCTCCGACACTGCAGCGCTCCCTCAGTACTGAACCTCCGAGAAAGCAGCACTCCCTCAGTACTGCCCCTCCGACAGTGCAGCACTCACTCAGTACCGCCGCTTAGACAGTGCAGCGCTCCCTCTGTACAGCCCCTCCGATAGTGCAGCTCTCTCTCAGTACTGCCCCTCGGACAGTGCAGCAGACCGTCAGTACTGAACCTCCGACAGTGCAGCACTCCCTCAGTACTGCCCCGCCGACAGTGCAGCATTTCCTCAATATGGCCCCTCCAACAGTGCAGCACTCCCCCAGTACTGACCCTCCGACAGTGCAGCGCTCCCTCAGTAATGCCCTTCTGACAGTGCAGCGCTCCCTCAGTGCTGACCCTCTGACAATGCTGCGCTCCCTCTGTACTGCCCTTACAACTGTGCAGTGCTCCCTCAGTACTGCCCCTCCGACAGTGCAACACTCCTTCAGTACTGACTTTCCGAAAGTGCAGCGTTCCCTCTCTCCTGCCCCTCCGACAGTGCAGCACTGCCTCAGTACTGCCCCTCCACCAGTGCAGCACTCCCTCAGTTCTGCCCCTCCGACAGTGCAGCGCTCCCTCAGTACTGCCCCTCCGACAGTGCAGTGCTTCCTCAGTACTGCCCCTCCGACTGTGCAGCGCTGCCTCAGTACTGCCCCACTGACAGTGCAGCACTCCCTCAGTACTGACCCTACAACAGTGCAGCACTCCCTCAGTACTGACCCTCCGACAGTACAGCGCTCCCTCAGTACAGCCACTCCGACAGTGCAGCGCTCCCTCAGTACCGCCCCACGGACACTGCAGCACTCCCTCAGTAGTGACCCTCTGACAGTGCAGCGCTCCCTCAGTACTGCCCCTCTGACAGTGCAGCACTCCCTCAGTACTGACCCTCCGACAGTGCAGCACTCGCTCAGTACTGCCCCTCCGACAGTGCAGCACTCCCTCAGTACTGCCCCTCAGACAGTGCAGCACTCCCTCAGTACTGACCCTCCGACAGTGCAGCGCTCCCTCAGTACTACCCCTCTGACAGTGTAGCACTGCCTCAGTACTGCCCCTTAGTCAGTGCAGTGCTCCCTCAGTACTGCCCCTCCGACAATGCAGATCTTCCTCAGTACTGCCCCTCTGACAGTGCAGCACTCACTCAGTACTGCCGCTTAGACATTGCAGCACTCCCTCAGTACTGCCCCTCCGACACTGCGGCGCTCACTCAGTACTGCCCCTCTGACAGAGCAACGCACCCTCAGTACTGCCCCTACGACAGTTCGGCACTCCCTCAGCACTGCCCCTCCGACAGTGCAGTGCTCCCTCGGTACAGCCCCTCCGACAGTGCAGCGCTCTGTCAGTACTGCACCTCGGACAGTGCAGCACTCCCTCAGTACTGAACCTCCGACAGTGCAACACTTCCTCAGTGCTGCCCCTCTGACAGTGCAGCGCTCCCTCAGTACTGCGCTTCTGACTTAGCAGTGGCCCCTCAGTACTGCCCCTCTGACAAAGCATCGCTCCCTCATTACTGCCCCTCCGACAGTGTGGCACTCTCTCAGTACTGCCCCTCGGACAATGCAGAGCTCCCTCAGTACTGTCTCTCAAACAGTGCAGCGCTGCCTCAGTACAGCCCCTCCCACAGTGCAGCACTCCCTCAGGACTGCACCTCCAACAGTGCAGCGCCCCCTCAGTGCTGCCCCTCCAACAGTGCGGCGCTCCCTCAGTCCTGCCCCTCCGACAGTGTGTCGCTCCCTCAGTACTGCCCCTCCAACAGTGCAGCACTCCCTCACTACTGCCCCTCCGACATTGTGGCGCTCCCTCAGTACTGCCCCTCCGACAGTGCAGCACTCTCTCAGTACTGCACCTCCGACAGTGCAGCGCTCCCTCAGTACTGCCCCTCCGACAGTGCGGCGCTCCCTCAGTCCTGCCCCTCCGACAATGCGGCGCTCCCTCAGTACTGCCCCTCCGACAGTTCAGCACTCCCCCAGTACTGACCCTCCGACAGTGCAGCGTTCCCTCAGTAATGCCCTTCTGACAGTGCAGCGCTCCCTCAGTGCTGACCCTCTGACAATGCTGCGCTCCCTCTGTACTGCCCTTACAACTGTGCAGTGCTCCCTCAGTACTGCCCCTCCGACAGTGCAACACTCCTTCAGTACTGACTTTCCGAAAGTGCAGCGTTCCCTCTCTCCTGCCCCTCCGACAGTGCAGCACTGCCTCAGTACTGCCCCTCCGACAGTGCAGCACTCCCTCAGTTCTGCCCCTCCGACAGAGCTGCGCTCCCTCAGTACTGCCCCTCCGACAGTGCAGTGCTTCCTCAGTACTGCCCCTCCGACTGTGCAGCGCTGCCTCAGTACTGCCCCACTGACAGTGCAGCACTCCCTCAGTACTGACCCTACAACAGTGCAGCACTCCCTCAGTACTGACCCTCCGACAGTACAGCGCTCCCTCAGTACAGCCACTCCGACAGTGCAGCGCTCCCTCAGTACCGCCCCACGGACACTGCAGCACTCCCTCAGTAGTGACCCTCTGACAGTGCAGCGCTCCCTCAGTACTGCCCCTCTGACAGTGCAGCACTCCCTCAGTACTGACCCTCCGACAGTGCAGCACTCGCTCAGTACTGCCCCTCCGACAGTGCAGCACTCCCTCAGTACTGCCCCTCAGACAGTGCAGCACTCCCTCAGTACTGACCCTCCGACAGTGCAGCGCTCCCTCAGTACTACCCCTCTGACAGTGTAGCACTGCCTCAGTACTGCCCCTTAGTCAGTGCAGTGCTCCCTCAGTACTGCCCCTCCGACAATGCAGATCTTCCTCAGTACTGCCCCTCTGACAGTGCAGCACTCACTCAGTACTGCCGCTTAGACATTGCAGCACTCCCTCAGTACTGCCCCTCCGACACTGCGGCGCTCACTCAGTACTGCCCCTCTGACAGAGCAACGCACCCTCAGTACTGCCCCTACGACAGTTCGGCACTCCCTCAGCACTGCCCCTCCGACAGTGCAGTGCTCCCTCAGTACAGCCCCTCCGACAGTGCAGCGCTCTGTCAGTACTGCACCTCGGACAGTGCAGCACTCCCTCAGTACTGCCCCTCCCACAGTGCAGCACTCCCGCAGTACTGCCCCTCCAACAATGCAGCGCTCCCTCAGTCCTGCCCCTCCGACAGTGCAGCACTCCCTCAGTACTGACCCTCCAACAGTGCAGCGTTCCCTCAGTCCTGCCCCTCCGACAGTGCAGCAGTCCCTCAATACTGCCCCTCCAACAGTGCAGCGCTCCCAGGGTACAGCCCCTCTGACAGTGCAGCACTCCCTCAGTACTGCCCCTCCGACCGTGCAGCACTTCCTCAGTTCTGCCCCTCTTACAGTGCAGTGCTCCCTCAGTACTGCCCCTCTTACAGTGCAGCACTCCCTCAGTACTGATGCTCTGACAGTGCAGCGCTCCCTCAGTACTGATGCTCCGACAGTGCAGCACTCCCTCAGTACTGCCCCTCCGACTCTGCAACGCTCCATCAGTATTGCCCCTCCGACAATGCAGCACTCCCTCAGTACTGCCCCTCCGAGAGTGCAGCAGTCCACCAGTACCGCCCCTCCGACAGTGCAGCACTCCCTCAGTACTGACCCTCCGACAGTGCAGCGTTCCCTCAGTCTTGCCCCTCCGACAGTGCAGCACTCCCTCAATACTGCCCCTCCAACAGTGCAGCGCTCCCAGGGTACAGCCCCTCCGACCGTGCAGCGCTCCCTCAGTACTGCTCCTCCGACAGTGCAGCACTTCCTCAGTTCTGCCCCTCTTACAGTGCAGTGCTCCCTCAGTACTGCCACTCTTACAGTGCAGCACTCCCTCAGTACTGATGCTCTGACAGTGCAGCGCTCCCTCAGTACTGATGCTCCGACAGTGCAGCACTCCCTCAGTACTGCCCCTCCGTCAGTGCAGCGTTCGCTCAGTACTGCCCGTCCGACAGTGCAGCGCTCCTTCAGTACTGCCCCTCCGACAGTGCAGTTCTCCCTCAGCACTGCCCTCCGACAGTGCGGCACTGCCTTAGTACTGCCCCTCCGACAGTGCAGCGCTCCCTCAATACTGCCCCTTGGACAGTGCAGCACTCTCTCAGTACTGCCCCTCCGACAGTGCGGAACTCCCTCACTACTGACCCTCCGACAGTGCCGTGTTCCCTCAGTACTGCCGCTCCGACAGTGCAGCGCTCCCTCAGTACAGCCCCTCCAACAGTGCGGCGCCCCCTCAGTACAGCCCCTCCAACAGTGCAGCTCTCCCTCAGTAATGACCCTCCGACAGTGCAGCGCTCCCTCAGTACTGCCCCTCCGAGAGTGCAGCACTCCATCAGTACTGCCCCTCCAACAATGCAGCGCACCCTCAGTACTGCACCTCCGACAGTGCAGCGCTCACTCAGTACTGCCCCTCCAAAAATGCAGCACTCCCTCAGTACTGCCACTCCGACAGTGCAGCGCTCCCTCAGTACTGCCCCTTTGACAGTGCAGTGGTCCTTCAGTACTGCTCCTCGGACAGAACAGCGCTCCCTCAAGACTGACGCTCCAACATTGTGGCCCTCCCTCAGTACTGGCCCACCGACAGTGCAGCGCTCCCTCAGTGCTGCCCCTCTGACAGTGCTGCGCTCCCTCTGTACTGCCCCTCCGACAGTGCATCGCTCCCTCAGTACTGCCCCTCCGACAGTGCTGCGCTCCCTCAGTACTGCCCCTCTGATACTGCAGCACTCCCTCAGTACTGACCCTCTGAGAAAGCAGATCTCCCTCAGTACTGCCCCTTAGACAGTGCAGCGCTCCCTCAGTACTGCCCCTCCGACAGTGCAGCACTCCCTCAGTACTGCCCCTCCGACAATGCAGAGTTCCCTCAGTGCTGCCCCTCTGACAGCACTGCACACACTCAGTACAGCCACTCCGACAGTGCAGCACTCCCTCAGTACTGACCCTCCGACAGTGCAGCAATCCCTCAGTACTGACCCTCCGACAGTGCAGCGCTCCCTCAGTACAGTCACTCCGACAGTGCAGCGCTCCCTCAGTACCGCCCCACGGACACTGCAGCACTCCCTCAGTACTGACACTCCGACAGTGCAGCGTTCCCTCAGTCCTGCCCCTCTGACAGTGCAGCACTCCCTCACTACTGCCCCTCTGACAGTGCAGCGCTCCCTCAGAACTGCCCCTCCGACCGTGCAGCGCTCCCTCAGTACTGCTCCTTCGACAGTGCAGCACTCCCTCAGTTATGCCCCTCTTACAGTGCAGTGCTCCCTCAGTACTGCCCCTCTTACAGTGCAGCGCTCCCTCAGTACTGATGCTCTGACAGTGCAGCGCTCCCTCAGTACTGATGCTCTGACAGTGCAGCACTCCCTCAGTACTGCCCCTCCGTCAGTGCAGCGTTCGTTCAGTACTGCCCATCCGACCGGGCAGCGCTCCTTCAGTACTGCCTCTCCGACAGTGCAGCTCTCCCTCAGCACTGCCCTCCGACAGTGCGGCACTGCCTCAGTACTGCACCTCCGACAGTGCAGCGCTCCCTCAATACTGCCCCTCGGACAGTGCAGCACTCCCTCAGTACTGCCCCTCCGACAGTGCGGAACTCCCTCAGTACTGACCCTCCGACAGTGCCGTGTTCCCTCAGTACTGCCGCTCCGACAGTGCAGCGCTCCCTTAGTGCTGCCTCTCTGACAGTGCAGCGCTCCCTCAGTACAGCCCCTCCAACAGTGCAGCGCTCACTCAGTACAGCCCCTCTGACAGTGCGGCGCCCCCTCAGTACAGCCCCTCCGACAGTGCAGCTCTCCCTCAGTAATGACCCTCCGACAGTGCAGCGCTCCCTCAGTACTGCCCCTCCGACAGTGCAGCACTCCCTCAGTACTGCCCCTCCAACAATGCAGCACTCCCTCAGTACTGCCCCTTCGACAGTGCAGTGGTCCTTCAGTACTGCTCCTCTGACAGAACAGCGCTCCCTCAAGACTGACGCTCCAACATTGTGGCCCTCCCTCAGTACTGACCCACCGACAGTGCAGCGCTCCCTCAGTGCTGCCCCTCTGACAGTGCTGCACTCCCACTGTACTGCCCCTCCGACAGTGCATCGCTCCCTCAGTACTGCCCCTCCGACAGTGCTGCGCTCCCTCAGTACTGCCCCTCTGATACTGCAGCGCTCCCTCAGTACTGAACCTCCGAGAAAGCAGCTCTCCCTCAGTACTGGCCCTCCGACAGTACAGCGCTCCCTCAGTACTGCCCCTCCGACAGTGCAGCGCTCCCTCAGTACTGCCCCTCCGACAATGCAGAGTTTCCTCAGTGCTGCCCCTCTGACAGTGCTGCACTCACTCAGTACAGCCCCTCCGACAGTGCAGCACTCCCTCAGTACTGCCGCTCCGACAGTGCAGCACTCACTCAGTACCGCCGCTTAGACAGTGCAGCGCTCCCTCTGTACAGCCCCTCCGATAGTGCAGCTCTCTCTCAGTACTGCCCCTCGGACAGTGCAGCAGACCCTCAGTACTGAACCTCCGACAGTGCAGCACTCCCTCAGTACTGCCCCGCCGACAGTGCAGCATTTCCTCAATATGGCCCCTCCAACAGTGCAGCACTCCCCCAGTACTGACCCTCCGACAGTGCAGCGCTCCCTCAGTAATGCCCTTCTGACAGTGCAGCGCTCCCTCAGTGCTGACCCTCTGACAATGCTGCGCTCCCTCTGTACTGCCCTTACAACTGTGCAGTGCTCCCTCAGTACTGCCCCTCCGACAGTGCAACACTCCTTCAGTACTGACTTTCCGAAAGTGCAGCGTTCCCTCTCTCCTGCCCCTCCGACAGTGCAGCACTGCCTCAGTACTGCCCCTCCGACAGTGCAGCACTCCCTCAGTTCTGCCCCTCCGACAGTGCAGCGCTCCCTCAGTACTGCCCCTCCGACAGTGCAGTGCTTCCTCAGTACTGCCCCTCCGACTGTGCAGCGCTGCCTCAGTACTGCCCCACTGACAGTGCAGCACTCCCTCAGTACTGACCCTACAACAGTGCAGCACTCCCTCAGTACTGACCCTCCGACAGTACAGCGCTCCCTCAGTACAGCCACTCCGACAGTGCAGCGCTCCCTCAGTACCGCCCCACGGACACTGCAGCACTCCCTCAGTAGTGACCCTCTGACAGTGTAGCACTCCCTCAGTACTGACCCTCCGACAGTGCAGCACTCGCTCAGTACTGCCCCTCCGACAGTGCAGCACTCCCTCAGTACTGCCCCTCAGACAGTGCAGCACTCCCTCAGTACTGACCCTCCGACAGTGCAGCGCTCCCTCAGTACTACCCCTCTGACAGTGTAGCACTGCCTCAGTACTGCCCCTTAGTCAGTGCAGTGCTCCCTCAGTACTGCCCCTCCGACAATGCAGATCTTCCTCAGTACTGCCCCTCTGACAGTGCAGCACTCACTCAGTACTGCCGCTTAGACATTGCAGCACTCCCTCAGTACTGCCCCTCCGACACTGCGGCGCTCACTCAGTACTGCCCCTCTGACAGAGCAACGCACCCTCAGTACTGCCCCTACGACAGTTCGGCACTCCCTCAGCACTGCCCCTCCGACAGTGCAGTGCTCCCTCGGTACAGCCCCTCCGACAGTGCAGCGCTCTGTCAGTACTGCACCTCGGACAGTGCAGCACTCCCTCAGTACTGAACCTCCGACAGTGCAACACTTCCTCAGTGCTGCCCCTCTGACAGTGCAGCGCTCCCTCAGTACTGCACTTCTGACTTAGCAGTGGCCCCTCAGTACTGCCCCTCTGACAAAGCATCGCTCCCTCATTACTGCCCCTCCGACAGTGTGGCACTCTCTCAGTACTGCCCCTCGGACAATGCAGAGCTCCCTCAGTACTGTCTCTCAAACAGTGCAGCGCTGCCTCAGTACAGCCCCTCCCACAGTGCAGCACTCCCTCAGGACTGCACCTCCAACAGTGCAGCGCCCCCTCAGTGCTGCCCCTCCAACAGTGCGGCGCTCCCTCAGTCCTGCCCCTCCGACAGTGTGGCGCTCCCTCAGTACTGCCCCTCCAACAGTGCAGCACTCCCTCACTACTGCCCCTCCGACATTGTGGCGCTCCCTCAGTACTGCCCCTCCGACAGTGCAGCACTCTCTCAGTACTGCACCTCCGACAGTGCAGCGCTCCCTCAGTACTGCCCCTCCGACAGTGTGGCGCTCCCTCAGTCCTGCCCCTCCGACAATGCGGCGCTCCCTCAGTACTGCCCCTCCGACAGTTCAGCACTCCCCCAGTACTGACCCTCCGACAGTGCAGCGTTCCCTCAGTAATGCCCTTCTGACAGTGCAGCGCTCCCTCAGTGCTGACCCTCTGACAATGCTGCGCTCCCTCTGTACTGCCCTTACAACTGTGCAGTGCTCCCTCAGTACTGCCCCTCCGACAGTGCAACACTCCTTCAGTACTGACTTTCCGAAAGTGCAGCGTTCCCTCTCTCCTGCCCCTCCGACAGTGCAGCACTGCCTCAGTACTGCCCCTCCGACAGTGCAGCACTCCCTCAGTTCTGCCCCTCCGACAGTGCAGCGCTCCCTCAGTACTGCCCCTCCGACAGTGCAGTGCTTCCTCAGTACTGCCCCTCCGACTGTGCAGCGCTGCCTCAGTACTGCCCCACTGACAGTGCAGCACTCCCTCAGTACTGACCCTACAACAGTGCAGCACTCCCTCAGTACTGACCCTCCGACAGTACAGCGCTCCCTCAGTACAGCCACTCCGACAGTGCAGCGCTCCCTCAGTACCGCCCCACGGACACTGCAGCACTCCCTCAGTAGTGACCCTCTGACAGTGCAGCGCTCCCTCAGTACTGCCCCTCTGACAGTGCAGCACTCCCTCAGTACTGACCCTCCGACAGTGCAGCACTCGCTCAGTACTGCCCCTCCGACAGTGCAGCACTCCCTCAGTACTGCCCCTCAGACAGTGCAGCACTCCCTCAGTACTGACCCTCCGACAGTGCAGCGCTCCCTCAGTACTACCCCTCTGACAGTGTAGCACTGCCTCAGTACTGCCCCTTAGTCAGTGCAGTGCTCCCTCAGTACTGCCCCTCCGACAATGCAGATCTTCCTCAGTACTGCCCCTCTGACAGTGCAGCACTCACTCAGTACTGCCGCTTAGACATTGCAGCACTCCCTCAGTACTGCCCCTCCGACAGTGCAGCGCTCTGTCAGTACTGCACCTCGGACAGTGCAGCACTCCCTCAGTACTGAACCTCCGACAGTGCAACACTTCCTCAGTGCTGCCCCTCTGACAGTGCAGCGCTCCCTCAGTACTGCTCTTCTGACTTAGCAGTGGCCCCTCAGTACTGCCCCTCTGACAAAGCATCGCTCCCTCATTACTGCCCCTCCGACAGTGTGGCACTCTCTCAGTACTGCCCCTCGGACAATGCAGAGCTCCCTCAGTACTGTCTCTCAAACAGTGCAGCGCTGCCTCAGTACAGCCCCTCCCACAGTGCAGCACTCCCTCAGGACTGCACCTCCAACAGTGCAGCGCCCCCTCAGTGCTGCCCCTCCAACAGTGCGGCGCTCCCTCAGTCCTGCCCCTCCGACAGTGTGGCGCTCCCTCAGTACTGCCCCTCCAACAGTGCAGCACTCCCTCACTACTGCCCCTCCGACATTGTGGCGCTCCCTCAGTACTGCCCCTCCGACAGTGCAGCACTCTCTCAGTACTGCACCTCTGACAGTGCAGCGCTCCCTCAGTACTGCCCCTCCGACAGTGCGGCGCTCCCTCGGGCCTGCCCCTCCGACAATGCGGCGCTCCCTCAGTACTGCCCCTCCGACAGTGCAGCACTCCCTCAGTACTGCACCTCCGACAGTGCAGCGCTCCCTCAGTACTGCCCCTCCAACAGTGCAGTGTTCCCTCAGTACTGCCCCTCCGACACTGCAACGCTCCCTCAGTACTGCCCCTCTGACAGTGCGGCGCTCCCTCAGTACTGCCCCTTCGACACTGCTATGCTGCCTCAGTACTGCCCCTCCGACAGTGCAACGCTCCCTCAGTACTGACCCTTCCGACAGTGCAGCACTCCATCAGTACTGCCCCTCTGACAGTGCAGCACTCCCTCAGTACTGACCCTCCGACAGTGCAGCGTTCCCTCAGTCCTGCCCCTCCGACAGTGCGGCACTCCCTCAATACTGCCCCTCCGACAGTGCAGCGCTCCCAGGGTACAGCCCCTCCGTCAGTGCAGCGCTCCCTCAATACTGCCCCTCGGACAGTGCAGCACTCCCTCAGTACTACCCCTCCGACAGTGCGGAACTCCCTCAGTACTGACCCTCCGCCAGTGCCGTGTTCCCTCAGTAATGCCCCTCCGATAGTGCAGCGCTCCCTTAGTGCTGCCTCTCTGACAGTGCAGCGCTCCCTCAGTGCTGCCTCTCTGACAGTGCTGCGCTCCCTCAGTAATGACCCTCCAACAGTGCAGCGTTCACTCAGTACAGCCCCTCTGACAGTGCGGCGCCCCCTCAGTACAGCCCCTCCGACAGTGCAGCTCTCCCTCAGTAATGCCCCTCCGACAGTGCAGCGCTCCCTCAGTACTGCCCCTCCGAGAGTGCAACACTCCATCAGTACTGCCCCTCCAACAATGCAGCACTCCTTCAGTACTGCCCCTTCGACAGTGCAGTGGTCCTTCAGTACTGCCCCTCTGACAGAGCAGCGCTCCCTCAAGACTGACGCTCCAACATTGTGACCCTCCCTCAGTACTGACCCACCGACAGTGCAGCGCTCCCTCAGTGCTGCCCCTCTGACAGTGCTGCGCTCCCTCTGTACTGCCCCTCCTGTTGTGTATGTTCCTTTAAGGGAATGACTGGTCTCAGACTGCAGTACCGGCAGTGACCACCCCTGTATAAAAGGCCCTAGCAGGCTTCTGTAGTTTCAGTTTCCAGGGTGTCTCCATTCAGTAAAGACTTGTTATAATCAACTCCTGCAGTCCGTGTCTCAATTATACACGGACATAATACTGGCGACGAGCAGATACGAACTTCCCTACAATCTGCACCACCTCATGGGGATCCATCCCTGAAGCGAAGTTATCAGAGGTCGAGGCCAGAAGGAAGAAAGAAACAGTAGAAACGGGCGTCGACCGTGGGCATCTGCCTCTGAATCAGCGTAGTTGAAGATTTGCAGGAGAGGCTGTCGAGAGCGGGGCTTGGTTATCCTGTCGATGGTGCTTCAGCTAATCGGGCTGGTGGCAGGTAGTACACTGATCCTTCCTGGACTGCGGCGGTGTAGAGCTTGAGCAGGTGGCTTGCAACGGGGCCGAGCAGCGTTGTCGGGAAGAGGAGAGAGAGAGAGGGTGGAGCACACAGGGTGCGACCGGTGCTACGAAGCCGGGCAGCGTACAGACCCGAGAAGTGGGAGGCAAGAGTCCCGCAGGGTTGTTCCGACGACGGGGAAATAAAAAAAATTAAAATTAAACGCGCAAAAAGCCGCGAGGAGCTGCAGTTTGCCACGGAAACCGCGGAGAGCGGCGTTAGCAGCAGCGCGGGGGGGAAGTGCGCGAAGACCATAGGGCGTCGCCATCAAGGCATAAAACGCCAGCAACAGCGCTAGCAACAGCGGAGAAGACAAAAGAGTGGGAGGCGCCATTTTGTTAAATCGGGGAAGAAGGCAAAGCGCGGGAGGCGCCATCTTAGACTTTCAAGATGCCAAAGAGTGGCGATATCACTGCCTTCGATAATACAATAGAAGACTGGACCACGTATGTGGAAAGAGTCGAGGTATACTGCGAGGCAAACGAAATAGCCGATGAGAAAAAGGCATTGGTATTGCTAAACTTAATGGGCGCATGAATGTACGGCCTATTGCGGGACCTGATTACTCCAGCCAAACCGAAGGCGAAGAGTTTTAACGAAATTGTTGCTATCCTACAGGAACACCTAAATCCTACACCGCTGCTGATAGCAGAAAGATTTAAATTCCACAGGAGAAATCAGCATAAAAATGAGAGCAATGCTGATTACCTTACGGAACTATGCAAGCTATCAAAGCACTGCCAGTTCGGAGCAGGACTGGCAGATACCTTACGGGACAAATTTGTCTGTGGACTCCTGAGTGAAGGAACCCAGAAGAGGTTACTCTCAGAGAAAGAGCTGACGCTAGATAAGGCTTTCAGCGTGGCAGTATCGTACGAAGCAGCAGCAAGGGGAGCTGCGGAAATACAACAAAAGCCACAGGAATACGGCACCCACGAAATGACACGGGGATTTGCAAAATGTTATCGCTGCGGCAGAACAAACCATGACCAGAAGGACTGCTGGTCCAAGGACAAAATATGCAGGCAATGCGGAAAGATGGGACACATTGCACAAGTTTGCAGGTCTGGGAAGAAGACCAATGACAACAAAAAGGCTACTAAGGAACCATACAGGAAAGTACAAAAGATGACGGACAGTAGTTCCGAAGACCAGATGAGCGATAGTGAATCCGGGAACAAGAGACTAAGCTGTCTCAAACTTCACAACGTAATCGCAAAAGAGATCACCGAACCATTTGGGTCAACCTCATGATAGCAGGGTCCCAAGTCAAAATGGAATTGGATACAGGATCAGCTCTAACCGTCATGAATCGACGAGACTATGAGCGGCTATTCTCACACATACCCTTGAGAGAGACATCCATTGTCTTGAGGACGTATACAGGGCAAAAAGTATACCCCAGAGGAAAAATAAGGGTGCCTGTCGAATACAACGGCAAGAAAATACGGAAATTGTATCTCTACATTCTGCAAGATGGTGGACCACCATTATTGGGACGTGAATGGATCAGAAAGATAAGTTTAGACTGGCACTCCATTCAGGCACTGATGGTGGCTGGTAAAAAGGATGACGACGTCACTCCTGGACGATTGTCAACAATCTTAGCTGACGCCAAAGAGGTATTTCAACAAGAACTGGGCACTCTTAAAGGCGTAACCGCCTCGATAAAAATAAAGGAGAATGCAATTCCCAAGTTTTTCAAAGCAAGACCGGTACCGTATGCAATTCGCCCAGCCGTCGAGGGAGAGCTGGAGAATCTGGAGAATGCAGGCGAGTTATCTAAGGTAGACTGGAGCGAGTGGGCGACACCCATCGTCCCTGTCATGAAGAAAACGTTAAACAATAAGTCTGAGGAGCCAAGGAAGGTTCGCATCTGTGGGGACTTCAAGGTGATGGTGAACCCACTCCTTCACACAGTACAATATCCTCTTCCAAGGATAGAAGATATCTTCGCCTCACTATCTGGAGGGAAGCGTTTTACAAAAATTGACCTAGCACAAGCATATTTGCAGATGGAGGTTGAAGAATCCTCTCGGAAGTATCTCACGATAAACACTCACAAAGGTCTTTACCAGTATAATCGACTGATATTCGGAGTAGCATCAGCTCCGGCGATATGGCAAAGAGCGATGGAACAAGTCCTGCAAGGGATTCCGGGGACTCAATGTTACTTGGACGACATCCTAGTGACAGGTGAAGATGACAGTGAACACCTTGCCAACCTAGAGCAGGTGCTCACTAGACTACGTGAACATGGGCTATGAGCCAATCGCCCCAAGTGCGAGTTTTTTAAGAAACAGATATCGTATTGTGGCCACGTGATTGATGAAGAGGGGTTGCATAAGTCCCCTGACAAAATTGAAGCGGTAGTTAAGGCTCCAGCGCCTGAAAATGTGTCGCAACTGAGGTCATTCCTCGGATTGGTGAATTACTACCATAAGTTTTTGCCGAATTTGTCCACAATTCTGCACCCACTGAACGCCCTACTACGAACGGGAGTAGCATGGAAATGGAGCGATGAATGTAAGCGGGCCTTTCAGAAGAGTAAGGACCTAATCACTTCAAGAGAAGTATTGGCTCACTACAACCCATCACTACCGATAAGATTGGCATGTGATGCGTCTCCCTACGGCATTGGGGCGGTACTGTCACATAAATTCCTTGATGGTTCAGAGAGGCCGATAGCTTTTGCGTCATGCTCGTTAACTTCAGCCGAGCGTAACTACGCCCAGATTGACAGAGAGGCCCTCAGCCTGGTGTGGGGGGTGAAGAAGTTCAATCACTACCTGCACGGTCAGAAATTTACTCTACTAACCGATCATCAACCTCTCGTCTCCATTTTCAACCCTCAGAAGGGCGTACCGATAATGACGGCACAACGGCTACAGAGGTGGTCCCTTTTCCTAGGGGCACACCAATATGACATCGAGTACAAAGGAACTAAACAGCATGGGAATGCTGATGGATTGTCGCGCCTACCGTTGCCGATGGTGGAAGAAGATCTGACAGTGGATCCAGTGGAGTTATTCCACTCGACTATAGCCGAATGTCTCCCTGTGACGAATGCAAACATAGAAAAGGAAACACGAAATGACCCGACACTTTCCTGGGCCTATGATTTAATGGTGAAGGGATGGCCAGCACATGGCGAACCACTGCTGCCAGCATTCTCGCCGAGAAGAGAACAGCTGTCAGTGTGCAGAGGAACCTTGATGTGTGGATCCAGAGTAGTAATTCCACCCAAATTGAAGGATAGAGTGCTCAATGAGCTTCATGAGGGTCATCTGGGAGGGGTAAAAATGAAGAACTTAGCCAGAGCGTTTGTGTGGTGGCCAGGAATCGATAGAGAAATCGAAGAGATGACTAAGAGCTGTACAGGATGCCAGAAGGTCCAAAACGCCCCACCACAAGCCCCTCTACATCCATGGGAGTGGCCCTCATCTCCATGGCAAAGGGTGCACATTGATTTTGCTGGTCCCTTTATGGACTCGATGTTTTTAACTGCGGTGGATGCACATTCAAAGTGGCCAGAGGTAATAAAAATGTCCTCAACCACCACAGAAAAAACTATCACAGTCTTACGAACCATATTCGCCAGGAATGGGCTGCCTGAACAGATTTGCTCTGACAATGGACCACAGTTTGTGTCTGAAGAGTTCCGGAGGTTCTTAAAGAACAATGGTGTTAAGCATTACACATCCGCCCCATATCATCCAGCCACTAATGGATTGGCCGAGAGGTTTGTTCAAACATTCAAGAAGGCTATCAAGGCAATGTGTAATGAAGATATACCCCTACAACACAAGGTGGATAACTTCTTGTTTGCCTACCGGAATGCGACACATGCGGTTACCAACCAAAGTCCAGCCATGATGTTCTTCAATCAAAGACTACGATGCCGCTTGGATTTGGTTAAGCCAAACGTCAGAAGAGATGTGGAGAACAGGCAGTTTCAGAATATGAATGAAAGGCCGACCAGGAGTTTTAAGATAGGTCAACCAGTTTTGGCCCGGGACTACCGCACAGAGAAATGGCAGCCAGGAACGATCTGCACACGGCAAGGACCTCTAATGTATACCGTGGACGTTGGAGAGAGCATTGTAAGACGCCATGCTGACCAGATTCTAGAGCCACTGGAAAACGTCAACTCCACACTACGATCTGATACACCTGGCGATGAAACCGAAGTACCAATGGCATCTACCGCAGAATCAGTGATATTGGAAGCAGACGAATCAAACAACGACATTGATCCCGACTCAACCTTGCCAGAAGAACCTGATACCCCAAAGAGGCGTTATCCAGACAGAATCAGGAAGCCTCCTCAAAGACTGAACTTATAATTGCTTAACTTCAACCAATGTATCTAGCAACCGTAATTGTAATTGTAATTAGTTATTATTAAGTTGTTAAATGAATGTTATGTACTGTTTATCTAAAAGGGGAGGAATTGTTGTGTATGTACCTTTAAGGGAATGACTGGTCTTAGACTGCAGTACCGGCAGTGACCACCCCTGTATAAAAGGCCCTAGCAGGCTTCTGTAGTTTCAGTTTCCAGGTTGTCTCCATTCAGTAAAGACTTGTTATAATCAACTCCTGCAGTCCGTGTCTCAATTATACACGGACATAACACCTCCGACAGTGCATCGCTCCCTCAATACTGCACCTCCGACAGTGCTGCGCTCCCTCAGTACTGCCCCTCTGATACTGCAGCGCTCCCTCAGTACTGACCCTCCGAAAATGCAGCACTCCCTCAGTACTGCCCGTCCGACAGTGCAGCGCTCCCCCAGTACTGCCCCTCCGAGAGTGCAGCGCTCCCTCAGCACTGCCCCTCTGACAGTGCAGCACTCCCTCAGTACTGCCCCTTAGACAGTGCAGCGCTCCCTCAGTACTGCCCCTCCGACAATGCAGAGCTTCCTCAGTGCTGCCCCTCTGACAGTGCAGCACTCACTCAGTACCGCCGCTTAGACAGTGCAGCGCTCCCTCAGTACTGCCCCTCGGACAGTGCAGCACTCCCTCAGTACTGAAACTCCGACAGTGCAGCGCTGCCTCAGTACAGCCACTCCGACAGTGCAGCGCTCCCTCAGTACTGCCCCTCGAACTCTGCAGCGCTCCCTCAGTACTGCCCCGCCGACAGTGCAGCATTTCCTCAATATGGCCCCTCCAACAGTGCAGCAGTCCCCCAGTACTGACCCTCCGACAGTGCAGCGCTCCCTCAGTTATGCCCTTCTGACAGTGCAGCTCTCCCTCAGTACTGCCCCTCCGACAGTGCGGCACTCCCTCAGCACTGCCCCTCCGACAGTACGGCAATCCCTCAGTGCTGCCTCTCTGACAGTGCAGCACTCCCTCCGTACTGCCCCTCCGACAGTGCAGCACTCCCTCAGTACTGCCCCTCCAACAGTGCAGCGCTCCCTCAGTGCTGACCCTCTGACAGTGCTGCGCTCCCTCTGTACTGCCCTTCCAACTGTGCAGCGCTCCCTCAGTACTGCCCCTCCGACAGTGCAGCACTCCTTCAGTACTGATCCTCCGACAGTGCAGCGCTCCCTCAGTACTGCCCCTCTGACAGTGCAGCACTCCCTCAGTACTGACCTTCCGACAGTGCAGCACTCGCTCAGTACTGCCCCTCCAACAGGGCAGAGCTCCCTCAGTACTGCCCCTGCGACAGTGCACCTTTTCCTCAGTACTGCCCCTCCGACAGTGCAGCGCTCTCTCAGTACTGCCCCTCCAACAGTGCAGCGCTCCCTCAGTACTGCCCCTCTGACAGTGAAGCACTCCCTCAGTACTGCCCCTTAGTCAGTGCAGCGCTCCCTCAGTACTGCCCCTCCGACAATGCAGATCTTCCTCAGTACTGCCCCTCTGACAGTGCAGCACTCACTCAGTACCGCCGCTTAGACATTGCAGCACTCCCTCAGTACTGCCCCTCCGACACTGCGGCGCTCCCTCAGTATTGCCCCTCTGACAGTGCAATGCACCCTCAGTACTGCCCCTACGACAGTTCGGCACTCCCTCAGCACTGCCCCTCCGACAGTGCAGTGCTCCCTCAGTACAGCCCCTCCGACAGTGCAGCACTCTGTCAGTACTGCCCCTCGAACAGTGCTGCAATCGCTCCGTACTGACGCTCCAAGCATGCAGCGCTCCCTCAGTACAGCCCCTCCGACAGTGCAGCGCTCCCTCAGTACTGCCCCTCGGACAGTGCAGCGCTCCCTCAGTAGTGCTCTTCTGACTTTGCAGTGGCCCCTCAGTACTGCCCCTCTGACAAAGCATCGCTCCCTCATTACTGCCCCTCCGACAGTGTGGCACTCTCTCAGTACTGCCACTCGGACAATGCAGTGCTCCCTCAGTACTGCCTCTCAAACAGTGCAGCGCTGCCTCAGTACAGCCCCTCCTACAGTGCAGCGCTCCCTCAATACTGCCCCTCCAACACTGCAGCACTCCCTCAGTACTGCCCCAGCGACAGTGCAGCATTTCCTCAATATGGCCCCTCCAACAGTGCAGCACTCCCCCAGTACTGACCCTCCGACAGTGCTGCGTTCCCTCAGTACTGCACCTCTGACAGTGCAGCGCTCCCTCAGTACTGAACCTCTGACAGTGCAGCCCTCCCTCAGTACTGCTCCTCTGTCACGGCAGCGCTCCCTCAGTACAGCCCCTCCGACAGTACAGCACTCCCTCAGTACTGCCCTCTGACAGTGCAGCATTCACTCAGTACTGCCCTCCGACAGTGCAGCATTCCCTCTGTACTGCCCCTCCAACAGTGCAGCACTTCCGCAGTAATGCCACTCTGATAGTGCAGCACACCCTCTGCACTGCCCCTCTGACAGTGCAGCGCTCACTCAGTACTGCCCCATCGACAGTGCAGCTCTCCCTCAGTACTGCCCCTCCGACAGTGTTGCACTCCCTCAGTACTGCCCCTCGGACAGTGCGGCGCTCCCTCAGTATTGCCCCTCCGACTTTGAAGATTTTCCTCAGTACTGCCCCTCAGGCAGTGCAGCACTCCCTCAGTACTGCCCCTCCGACAGTGCAGCACTCCCTCAGTACTGCCCCCCGACAGTGCAGCGCTCCCTCGGTACTGCGCCTCTGACAGTGCAGCACTCCCTCTGCACTGCCCCTCTGAAAGTGCGGCACTCCCTCCATACTGCCCATCCGACAGTGAAGCGCTCCCTCAGTGCTACCTCTCAGATAGTGCAGCGCTCCCTCAGTACTGCCCCTCTGACAGTGAAGCACTCCCTCAGTACTTCCCCTCCGACAGTGCAGCGCTCCGTCAGTACTGCTCCTCTGACAGTGCAGAGCCCCATCAGTACAGCCCGTCCGACAGTGCAGCGCTCCCTCAGTACAGCCCCCAGACAGTGCAGCACTCCCTCAGTATTGCACATCCGACAGTGCAGCGCTGCCTCAGTACAGCCCCTCTTACAGCGCAGCGCTCCCTCAGTACTGCCACTCCGACAGTGCAGCGCCCCATCAGTACAGCCCGTCTGACAGTGCAGCGCTCCCTCAGTACAGCCCCCTGACAGTGCAGCAGTCCCTCAGTACTGCCCCTCTAACAGAGCAGTGTTCCCTCAGTACAGCCCCTCCAACAGTGCAGTGCTCCCTCAGTACTTCCCCTCTGACAGTGCAGTGGTCCCCCAGTACTGCCCCTCTGACAGTGCAGCACTCCCTCAATACTGCCCCTCCAACAGTGCAGCGCACCCTCAGTACTGACCCTCTCTCAGTGCAGCACTCCCTCAGTACTGCTCCTCCAACAGTGCAGCACTCCCTTGGTACTGCCCTTCCGACAGAGCAGTGCTCCCTCAATACGGCCTCTCGGACAGTGTTGCACTCCCTCAGTACTGCCCCTCGGACAGTGCGGCGCTCCCTCAGTACTGCCCCTCCGACTTTGAAGATTTTCCTCAGTACTGCCCCTCAGGCAGTGCAGCACTCCCTCAGTACTGCCCCTCCGACAGTGCAGCACTCCCTCAGTACTGCCCCCCGACAGTGCAGCGCTCCCTCAGTACTGCCCCTCTGACAGTGCAGCGCTCCCTCAGTACTGCCCTTCTGACAGTGCATGCTCCCTCAGCACTGCCCCTTCGACAGTGCAGCAGTCCCTCAGTACTGACCCCCAGACTGTGCAACACTCCCCCAGTACTGCCTCTCCAACAGTGCAGTACTCCCTCAGTACTGCCCCTTAGACAGTGCAGCGCTCCCTCAGTACTGCCCCTCCGACAATGCAGAGCTTCCTCACTGCTGCCCCTCTGACAGTGCAGCACTCACTCAGTACCGCCGCTTAGACAGTGCAGCGCTCCCTCAGTACTGCCCCTCGGACAGTGCAGCACTCCCTCAGTACTGAACCTCCGACAGTGCAGCACATCCTCAGTACTGCCCCGCCAACAGTGCAGAGCTTCCTCAGTACTGCCCCTCTGACAGTGCAGCGCTGCCTCAGTACAACCACTCCGACAGTGCAGCGCTCCCTCAGTACTGCCCCTCGATCTCTGCAGCGCTCCCTCAGTACTGCCCCGCCGACAGTGCAGCATTTCCTCAATATGGCCCCTCCAACAGTGCAGCAGTCCCCCAGTACTGACCCTCCGACAGTGCAGCGCTCCCTCAGTTATGCCCTTCTGACAGTGCAGCTCTCCCTCAGTACTGCCCCTCCGACAGTGCGGCACTCCCTCAGCACTGCCCCTCCGACAGTACGGCAATCCCTCAGTGCTGCCTCTCTGACAGTGCAGCACTCCCTCCGTACTGCCCCTCCGACAGTGCAGCACTCCCTCAGTACTGCCCCTCCAACAGTGCAGCGCTCCCTCAGTGCTGACCCTCTGACAGTGCTGCGCTCCCTCTGTACTGCCCTTCCAACTGTGCAGCGCTCCCTCAGTACTCCCCCTCCGACAGTGCAGCACTCCTTCAGTACTGATCCTCCGACAGTGCAGCGCTCCCTCAGTACCGCCCCTCCGACAGTGCAGCACTCCCTCAGTACTGCCCCTCTGACAGTGCAGCACTCCCTCAGTACTGACCTTCCGACAGTGCAGCGCTCGCTCAGTACTGCCCCTCCAACAGGGCAGAGCTCCCTCAGTACTGCCCCTGCGACAGTGCACCTTTTCCTCAGTACTGCCCCTCTGACAGTGCAGCGCTCCCTCAGTACTGCCCCTCCAACAGTGCAGCGCTCCCTCAGTACTGCCCCTCTGACAGTGAAGCACTCCCTCAGTACTGCCCCTTTGTCAGTGCAGCGCTCCCTCAGTACTGCCCCTCCGACAATGCAGATCTTCCTCAGTACTGCCCCTCTGACAGTGCTGCACTCACTCAGTACCGCCGCTTAGACATTGCAGCACTCCCTCAGTACTGCCCCTCCGACACTGCGGCGCTCCCTCAGTATTGCCCCTCTGACAGTGCAATGCACCCTCAGTACTGCCCCTACGACAGTTCGGCACTCCCTCAGCACTGCCCCTCCGACAGTGCAGTGCTCCCTCAGTACAGCCCCTCCGACAGTGCAGCACTCTGTCAGTACTGCCCCTCGAACAGTGCTGCAATCGCTCCGTACTGACGCTCCGAGCATGCAGCGCTCCCTCAGTACAGCCCCTCCGACAGTGCAGCGCTCCCTCAGTACTGCCCCTCGGACAGTGCAGCGCTCCCTCAGTAGTGCTCTTCTGACTTTGCAGTGGCCCCTCAGTACTGCCCCTCTGACAAAGCATCGCTCCCTCATTACTGCCCCTCCGACAGTGTGGCACTCTCTCAGTACTGCCACTCGGACAATGCAGTGCTCCCTCAGTACTGCCTCTCAAACAGTGCAGCGCTGCCTCAGTACAGCCCCTCCTACAGTGCAGCGCTCCCTCAATACTGCCCCTCCAACACTGCAGCACTCCCTCAGTACTGCCCCAGCGACAGTGCAGCATTTCCTCAATATGGCCCCTCCAACAGTGCAGCACTCCCCCAGTACTGACCCTCCGACAGTGCTGCGTTCCCTCAGTACTGCACCTCTGACAGTGCAGCGCTCCCTCAGTACTGACCCTCCGACAGTGCAGTGCTCCCTCAGTACTGCCCCTCCGACAGTGCAGTGCTCCCTCAGTACTGCCCCTCCGACAGTGCAGTGCTCCCACAGTGCTGCCCCTCTGGCAGTGCAGCGTTGCCTCTGAACTGAACCTCTGACAGTGCAGCCCTCCCTCAGTACTGCTCCTCTGTCACGGCAGCGCTCCCTCAGTACAGCCCCTCCGACAGTACAGCACTCCCTCAGTACTGCCCTCTGACAGTGCAGCATTCACTCAGTACTGCCCTCCGACAGTGCAGCATTCCCTCTGTACTGCCCCTCCTACAGTGCAGCACTTCCGCCGTAATGCCCCTCTGATAGTGCAGCACACCCTCTGCACTGCCCCTCTGACAGTGCAGCGCTCACTCAGTACTGCCCCATCGACAGTGCAGCTCTCCCTCAGTACTGCCCCTCCGATAGTGTTGCACTCCCTCAGTACTGCCCCTCGGACAGTGCGGCGCTCCCTCAGTATTGCCCCTCCGACTTTGAAGATTTTCCTCAGTACTGCCCCTCAGGCAGTGCAGCACTCCCTCAGTACTGCCCCTCCGACAGTGCAGCACTCCCTCAGTACTGCCCCCCGACAGTGCACCGCTCCCTCAGTACTGCGCCTCTGACAGTGCAGCACTCCCTCTGCACTGCCCCTCTGAAAGTGCGGCACTCCCTCCATACTGCCCATCCGACAGTGAAGCGCTCCCTCAGTGCTACCTCTCAGATAGTGCAGCGCTCCCTCAGTACTGCCCCTCTGACAGTGAAGCACTCCCTCAGTACTGCCCCTCCAACAGTGCAGCGCTCCGTCAGTACTGCTCCTCTGACAGTGCAGAGCCCCAACAGTACAGCCTGTCCGACAGTGCAGCGCTCCCTCAGTACATCCCCTAGACAGTGCAGCACTCCCTCAGTACTGCCCCTCCGACACTGCGGCGCTCCCTCAGTATTGCCCCTCTGACAGTGCAATGCACCCTCAGTACTGCCCCTACGACAGTTCGGCACTCCCTCAGCACTGCCCCTCCGACAGTGCAGTGCTCCCTCAGTACAGCCCCTCCGACAGTGCAGCACTCTGTCAGTACTGCCCCTCGAACAGTGCTGCAATCGCTCCGTACTGACGCTCCGAGCATGCAGCGCTCCCTCAGTACAGCCCCTCCGACAGTGCAGCGCTCCCTCAGTACTGCCCCTCGGACAGTGCAGCGCTCCCTCAGTAGTGCTCTTCTGACTTTGCAGTGGCCCCTCAGTACTGCCCCTCTGACAA
Source organism: Somniosus microcephalus (assembly GCF_052327205.1). NCBI lineage: Eukaryota > Metazoa > Chordata > Chondrichthyes > Squaliformes > Somniosidae > Somniosus > Somniosus microcephalus. Next base: position 4,045,385 of record NC_141004.1, read on the forward strand.
AGCATCGCTCCCTCATTACTGCCCCTCCGACAGTGTGGCACTCTCTCAGTACTGCCACTCGGACAATGCAGTGCTCCCTCAGTACTGCCTCTCAAACAGTGCAGCGCTGCCTCAGTACAGCCCCTCCTACAGTGCAGCGCTCCCTCAATACTGCCCCTCCAACACTGCAGCACTCCCTCAGTACTGCCCCAGCGACAGTGCAGCATTTCCTCAATATGGCCCCTCCAACAGTGCAGCACTCCCCCAGTACTGACCCTCCGACAGTGCTGCGTTCCCTCAGTACTGCACCTCTGACAGTGCAGCGCTCCCTCAGTACTGACCCTCCGACAGTGCAGTGCTCCCTCAGTACTGCCCCTCCGACAGTGCAGTGCTCCCTCAGTACTGCCCCTCCGACAGTGCAGTGCTCCCACAGTGCTGCCCCTCTGGCAGTGCAGCGTTGCCTCTGAACTGAACCTCTGACAGTGCAGCCCTCCCTCAGTACTGCTCCTCTGTCACGGCAGCGCTCCCTCAGTACAGCCCCTCCGACAGTACAGCACTCCCTCAGTACTGCCCTCTGACAGTGCAGCATTCACTCAGTACTGCCCTCCGACAGTGCAGCATTCCCTCTGTACTGCCCCTCCTACAGTGCAGCACTTCCGCCGTAATGCCCCTCTGATAGTGCAGCACACCCTCTGCACTGCCCCTCTGACAGTGCAGCGCTCACTCAGTACTGCCCCATCGACAGTGCAGCTCTCCCTCAGTACTGCCCCTCCGATAGTGTTGCACTCCCTCAGTACTGCCCCTCGGACAGTGCGGCGCTCCCTCAGTATTGCCCCTCCGACTTTGAAGATTTTCCTCAGTACTGCCCCTCAGGCAGTGCAGCACTCCCTCAGTACTGCCCCTCCGACAGTGCAGCACTCCCTCAGTACTGCCCCCCGACAGTGCACCGCTCCCTCAGTACTGCGCCTCTGACAGTGCAGCACTCCCTCTGCACTGCCCCTCTGAAAGTGCGGCACTCCCTCCATACTGCCCATCCGACAGTGAAGCGCTCCCTCAGTGCTACCTCTCAGATAGTGCAGCGCTCCCTCAGTACTGCCCCTCTGACAGTGAAGCACTCCCTCAGTACTGCCCCTCCAACAGTGCAGCGCTCCGTCAGTACTGCTCCTCTGACAGTGCAGAGCCCCAACAGTACAGCCTGTCCGACAGTGCAGCGCTCCCTCAGTACATCCCCTAGACAGTGCAGCACTCCCTCAGTATTGCACATCCGACAGTGCAGCGCTGCCTCAGTACAGCCCCTCTTACAGCGCAGCGCTCCCTCAGTACTGCCACTCCGACAGTGCAGCGCCCCATCAGTACAGCCCGTCTGACAGTGCAGCGCTCCCTCAGTACAGCCCCCTGACAGTGCAGCAGTCCCTCAGTACTGCCCCTCTAACAGAGCAGTGTTCCCTCAGTACAGCCCCTCCGACAGTGCAGTGCTCCCTCAGTACATCCCCTCTGACAGTGCAGTGGTCCCCCAGTACTGCCCCTCTGACAGTGCAGCACTCCCTCAATACTGCCCCTCCAACAGTGCAGCGCACCCTCAGTACTGACCCTCTCTCAGTGCAGCACTCCCTCAGTACTGCTCCTCCAACAGTGCAGCACTCCCTTGGTACTGCCCTTCCGACAGAGCAGTGCTCCCTCAATACGGCCTCTCGGACAGTGTTGCACTCCCTCAGTACTGCCCCTCAGGCAGTGCAGCACTCCCTCAGTACTGCCCCTCCGACAGTGCAGCACTCCCTCAGTACTGCCCCCGACAGTGCAGCACTCCCTCAGTACTGCCCCTCTGACAGTGCAGCGCTCCCTCAGTACTGCCCTTCTGACAGTGCATGCTCCCTCAGCACTGCCCCTTCGACAGTGCAGCACTCCCTCAGTACTGACCCCCAGACTGTGCAACACTCCCCCAGTACTGCCTCTCCAACAGTGCAGCACTCCATCAGCACTGCCCCTCCGACAGTGCAGCGCTCCCTCTGTACTGCACACCCGATAGTGCAGCGCTCTCTCAGTACTGCCCATCCGTCATTGCGGCGCTTGCTCAGTACTGGCCGTCCGACAGTAGAGCACCCCAACAATACTGCCCCTCCGACAATGCAGCACTCCCTCAGTACTGCCCCTCTGACAATGCAGCATTCCCTCAGTACTGACTCTCCGACAGTGCAGCACTCCTTCAGTACTGACTTTCCGAAAGTGCAGCGTTCCCTCTGTCCTGCCCCTCCGACAGTGCAGCACTCCCTCAAAACTGCTCCTCCGACAGTGCAGCGCTCCCTCCGTACTGCCTCTACCACAGTGCCGCACTCCCTCAGTACTGCCCCTCCGACAGTGCCGCACTCCCTCAGTACTGACCCTCCGACAGTGCAGCGCTCCCTCAGTACTGCCCCTCCGACAGCGTGGCATTCCCTGAGTACTGCCCCTCGGGCAGTGCAGAGCTCCCTCAGTACTGCCCCTGCGACAGCGCACCTTTTCCTAATTACTGCCCCTCTGACAGTGTGGCACTCTCTCAGTACTGCCCCTCGGACAATGCAGTGCTCCCTCAGTACTGCCCCTCTGACAGTGCTGCACTCCCTCAGTACTGCCTCTCAAACAGTGCAGCGCTCCCTCAGTACTGCCCCTCTGACAGTGCAGCTTTTCCTCAGTACTGTACCTCAGACAGTGCAGCACTCCCTCAGTACTGCCCCTGCGACAGTGCAGCGCTCCCTCAGTACTGCCCCTCTGACAGTGCTGCACTCCCTGAGTACTTCCCTTTAGACAGTGCAGTGGTCACTCAGTACTGCCCCTCCATCAGTGCGGCGTTCGCTCAGTACTGCCCGTCCGACAGTTCAGCACTCCAACAATACTGCCCCTCTGACAGTGCAGCGCTGCTTAGGTACTGCCCCTCCGACAGTGCAGTGCTCCCTCAGTACTGCCCCTCTGACAGTGCAGCGCTCCCTCAGCACTGCCGCTCCGACAGTGCGGAACTCCCTCTGTACTGACCCTCCGACAGTGCCGTGTCCCCTCAATACTGCCACTCCGACAGTGCAGCGCTCCCTCAGTGCTGCCACTCCGACTGTGCAGCGCTCCCTCAGTAGTGTCCCTCCAACAGTGCGGCGCACCCTCAGTACTGCCCCTCCGACAGTGCAGCGCTCCCTCAGTATTGCCCCTCTGACAGTGGAGCAATCCCTCAGTACAGCCCCTCCGACAGTGCAGCACTCCCTCAGTAATGCCCCTCCGACAGTGCAGCGCTCCCTCAGTACTGCACCTCCGACACTGCGGCGCTCCCTCAGTACTGCCCCTCCGACAGTGCAGCACTCCTTCAGTATTGCCCCTCCTACAGTGCAGCTCTCCCTCAGCACTGCCCCTCCGACAGTGTGGTCCTCCCTCATTACTGCCCCCCGGACAATGCAACACTCCCCCAGTACTGCCTCTCCAACTGTGCAGCACTCCCTCAGTACTGCCCCTCCGACAGTGCAGCACTGCCTCTGTACTGCACCCCCGACAGTGCGGCGCTCGCTCAGTCCTGCCCCTCCAACAGTGCCGCGCTCCCTCAGTACTGCCCCTCCGACAGTGCGGCTTTCCCTCAGTACTTCCCCTCCGGCAGTGCGGCTCTCCCTCAGTACTGCCCCTTCGACAGTGCAGCACTACCTCTGCACTGCCCCTCCGACAGTGCAGCACACCCTCAGTACTGCCACTCCGACAGTACAGCATTCCCTCAGTACTGCCCCTCCAACAGTGCAACACTCCCGCCATACTGCCCTCCGACAGTGCATCGCTCCCTCAATACTGCTCCTCTGACATTGCAGCGCTCCCTCAGTACAGCCCCTCCAACAGTGCAGCGCTCCCTCAGTACTGACCCTCCAACAGTGCAGCGCTCCCACTTTACTTAACCTCCGACAGTGCAGCACTCCCTCAGTAATGCCCCCCCCCGACAGTGCAGCGCTCCCTCAGTACTGCCTCTCGGACAGTGCAGCGCTCCCTCAGTACTGCCCCTCAGGCAGTGCAGCACTCCCTCAGTACTGCCCCTCCGACAGTGCAGCACTCCCTCAGTACTGCCCCCCGACAGTGCAGCGCTCCCTCAGTACTGCGCCTCTGACAGTGCAGCACTCCCTCTGCACTGCCCCTCTGAAAGTGCGGCACTCCCTCCATACTGCCCATCCGACAGTGAAGCGCTCCCTCAGTGCTACCTCTCAGATAGTGCAGCGCTCCCTCAGTACTGCCCCTCTGACAGTGAAGCACTCCCTCAGTACTGCTCCTCTGACAGTGCAGAGCCCCATCAGTACAGCCCGTCCGACAGTGCAGCGCTCCCTCAGTACAGCCCCCAGACAGTGCAGCACTCCCTCAGTATTGCACATCCGACAGTGCAGCGCTCCCTCAGTACTTCCCCTCTGACAGTGCAGTGGTCCCTCAGTACTGCCCCTCTGACAGTGCAGAGCCCCATCAGTACAGCCCGTCCGACAGTGCAGCGCTCCCTCAGTACTGCCCCTCTAACAGAGCAGTGTTCCCTCAGTACTGCCCCTCCGACAGTGCAGTGCTCCCTCAGTACTTCCCCTCTGACAGTGCAGTGGTCCCCCAGTACTGCCCCTCTGACAGTGCAGCACTCCCTCAATACTGCCCCTCCAACAGTGCAGCGCACCCTCAGTACTGACCCTCTCTCAGTGCAGCACTCCCTCAGTACTGCTCCTCCAACAGTGCAGCACTCCCTTGGTACTGCCCTTCCGACAGAGCAGTGCTCCCTCAATACGGCCTCTCGGACAGTGTTGCACTCCCTCAGTACTGCCCCTCGGACAGTGCAGCGCTCCCTCAGTACTGCCCTTCTGACAGTGCATGCTCCCTCAGCACTGCCCCTTCGACAGTGCAGCACTCCCTCAGTACTGACCCCCAGACTATGCAACACTCCCCCAGTACTGCCTCTCCAACAGTGCAGCACTCCATCAGCACTGCCCCTCCGACAGTGCAGCGCTCCCTCTGTACTGCACACCCAATAGTGCAGCGCTCTCTCAGTACTGCCCATCCATCATTGCGGCGCTTGCTCAGTACTGCCCGTCCGACAGTAGAGCACCCCAACAATACTGCCCCTCCGACAGTGCAGCACTCCCTCAGTACTGACTTTCCGACAGTGCAGCACTCCTTCAGTACTGATTTTCCGAAAGTGCAGCGTTCCCTCTGTCCTGCCCCTCCGACAGTGCAGCACTCCCTCAAAACTGCTCCTCCGACAGTGCAGCGCTCCCTCCGTACTGCCTCTACCACAGTGCCGCACTCCCTCAGTACTGCCCCTCTGACAGTGCCGCACTCCCTCAGTACTGACCATCCGACAGTGCAGCGTTCCCTCAGTACCGCCCCACGGACAGTGCAGCACTCCCTCCATAGTGACCCTCCGACAGTGCAGAACTCCCTCAGTACTGACCCTCCGACAGTGCAGCGCTCCCTCAGTACTGCCCCTCCGACAGCGTGGCACTCCCTGAGTACTGCCCCTCGGGCAGTGCAGAGCTCCCTCAGTACTGCCCCTGCGACAGCGCACCTTTTCCTCATTACTGCCCCTCTGACAGTGTGGCACTCTCTCAGTACTGCCCCTCGGACAATGCAGTGCTCCCTCAGTACTGCCCCTCTGACAGTGCCGCACTCCCTCAGTACTGCCTCTCGAACAGTGCAGCGCTCCCTCAGTACTGCCCCTCTGACAGTGCAGCTTTTCCTCAGTACTGTACCTCAGACAGTGCAGCACTCCCTCAGTACTGCCCCTGCGACAGTGCAGCGCTCCCTCAGTACTGCCCCTCTGACAGTGCTGCACTCCCTGAGTACTTCCCCTTAGACAGTGCAGTGGTCACTCAGTACTGCCCCTCCATCAGTGCGACGTTCGCTCAGTACTGCCCGTCCGACAGTTCAGCACTCCAACAATACTGCCCCTCTGACAGTGTAGCGCTGCTTATGTACTGCCCCTCCGACAGTGCAGTGCTCCCTCAGTACTGCCCCTCTGACAGTGCAGCGCTCCCTCAGCACTGCCGCTCCGACAGTGCGGAACTCCCTCTGTACTGACCCTCCGACAGTGCCGTGTCCCCTCAATACTGCCACTCCGACAGTGCAGCGCTCCCTCAGTGCTGCCACTCCGACTGTGCAGCGCTCCCTCAGTAGTGTCCCTCCAACAGTGCAGCGCACCCTCAGTACTGCCCCTCCGACAGTGCAGCGCTCCCTCAGTATTGCCCCTCTGACAGTGGAGCAATCCCTCAGTACAGCCCCTCCGACAGTGCAGCACTCCCTCAGTAATGCCCCTCCGACAGTGCAGCGCTCCCTCAGTACTGCACCTCCGACACTGCGGCGCTCCCTCAGTACTGCCCCTCCGACAGTGCAGCACTCCTTCAGTATTGCCCCTCCTACAGTGCAGCTCTCCCTCAGCACTGCCCCTCCGACAGTGTGGTCCTCCCTCAGTACTGCCCCTCGGACAATGCAACACTCCCCCAGTACTGCCTCTCCAACTGTGCAGCACTCCCTCAGTACTGCCCCTCCGACAGTGCAGCGCTGCCTCTGTACTGCACCCTCGACAGTGCGGCGCTCGCTCAGTTCTGCCCCTCCGACAGTGCCGCGCTCCCTCAGGACTGCCCCTCCGACAGTGCGGCTTTCCCTCAGTACTGACCCTCCAACAGTGCAGCGCTCCCACTTTACTTAACCTCCGACAGTGCAGCACTCCCTCAGTAATGCCCCCCCCCGACATTGCAGCGCTCCCTCAGTACAGCCCCTCCAACAGTGCAGCGCTCCCTCAGTACTGACCCTCCAACAGTGCAGCGCTCCCACTTTACTTAACCTCCGACAGTGCAGCACTCCCTCAGTAATGCCCCCCCCCCGACGGTGCAGCGCTCCCTCAGTACTGCCTCTCGGACAGTGCAGCGCTCCCTCAGTACTGCCCCTCCGACAGTGCAGCGCTCCCTCAGTACAGCCCCTCCGACAGTGCCGTGCTCCATCAGTACTGCCCTTCTGACAGTGCAGCGCTCCCTCAGTACAGCCCCTCCGACAGTGCAGCGCTCCCTCAGTACTGCCCCTCGGACACTGCAGCACTCCCTCGGTACTGACCCTCCGACAATGCAGCGCTCCCTCAGTACAGCCCCTCTGACAGTACAGCGCTCCCTTAGTACTGACCCTCTGACAGTGCAGCGTTCCCTCAGCACTGCCCCTACAACAGTTCGGCACACCCTCAGCACTGCCCCTCCGACAGTGCAGTGCTCCCTCAGTACTGAATCTCCGATAGTGCGGCACTCCCTCAGTACTGACCCTCTGACAGTGCAGCACCCCCTCAGTACTGCCCTTCCGACAGTGCAGCGCTCCCTCGGTACTGACCATCCGACAGTGCTGCACTCCCTCAGTACTGCCCCTCTGACACTGCAGCACTTACTCAGTACTGCCCCTTAGACAGTGCAGCGCTCCCTCACTACTGCCCCTCTGACAGTGCAGTGCTCCCTCACGACTGCCCCTCTGACAGGGCAGCGCTCCCTCAGAACAGCCCCTCCGACAGTGCAGCGCTCCCTCGGTACTGACCATCCAACAGTGCAGCGCTCCCTCAGCTCTGCCCCTCCGAGAGTGCAACTCTCCCTCAGAACTGCCCCTCTGACAGTGCAGCGCTCCCTCAGTACTGCCCCTCCGACAGTGCAGCACTCCCTCAGTACTGCCCCTACGACAGTGCGGCACACCCTCAGTACTGCCCCTCCGACAGTGCAGCGCTCCCTTAATACTGCCCCTCGGACAGTGCAGCACTCCCTCAGTACTGCCCCTCCGACAGTGCGGAACTCCCTCAGTACTGACCCTCCGACACTGCCGTGTTCCCTCAGTAATGCCCCTCCGACAGTGCAGCGCTCCCTCAGTACTGCCCCTCTGAGAGTGCAGCACTCCATCAGTACTGCCCCTCCAACAATGCAGCGCACCCTCAGTACTGCCCCTCCGACTGTGCAGCGCTCCATCAGTACTGCCTCCCCGACAGTACAGCGCTCCCTCAGTACTGCCTCACGGACAGTGCAGCGCTCCCTCAGTATTGCCCCTCCGACAGTGCAGCGCTCCGTCAGTATTGCCCCTCTGACAGTGGACCACTCCCTCAGTACTGCCCCTTAGACTGTGCAGCGCTCCCTCTGTAAAGCCCTTCCGACAGTGCACTGCTCCCTGACTACTGCCCCTCTGACACTGCAGCACACGCTCAGTACTGCCCATTAGGCAATGCAGCACTCCCTCAGTACTGCCCCTCCGACACTGCGGCGCTCCGTCAGTACTGCCCCCCAGACAGTGCAACCCTCCCCCAGTACTGCCTCTCCAGCAGTGCGGCGCTCGCTCAGTTCTGCCCCTCCGACAGTGCAGCGCTCCCTCAGTACTGCCCATCCGACAGTGTGGCGCTCCCTCAGTACTTCCCCTCCGGCAGTGCGGCTCTCCCTCAGTAATGCCCCTTCGACAGTGCAGCACTCCCTCTGCACTGCCCCTCCGACATTGCAGCACACCCTCAGTACTCACCCTCTGACAGTGCAGCACTGCCTCAGTACTGCACCTCCGACAGTGCGGCACTCCCTCCGTACTGCCCCATCCGTCAGTGAAGCGCTCCCTCAGTGCTGCCTCTCTGACAGTGCAGTGGTCCCTCAGTACTACCCCTGCGACAGTGCAGAACTCCCTCAGTACTGCCCCTCCGACAGTGCAGCGCTCCCTCAGAACTGCCCCTCTGACAGTGAAGCACTCCCTCAGTACTGCCCCTCCGACAGTGCAGCGCTCCCTCAGTACTGCTCCTCTGACAGTGCAGCGCCCCCTCAGTACAGCACCTCCGACAGTGCCGCGCTCCATCAGTACTGCCCTTCTGACAGTGCAGCGCTCCCTCAGTACAGCCCCTCCGACAGTGCAGCGCTCCCTCAGTACTGCCCCTCGGACACTGCAGCACTCCCTCGGTACTGACCCTCCGACAATGCAGCGCTCCCTCAGTACAGCCCCTCTGACAGTACAGCGCTCCCTCAGTACTGCCCCTCGGACAGTGCAGCGCTCCCTCAGTACTGACCCTCTGACAGTGCAGCGTTCCCTCAGCACTGCCCCTACAACAGTTCGGCACTCCCTCAGCACTGCCCCTCCGACAGTGCAGTGCTCCCTCAGTACTGAATCTCCGACAGTGCGGCACTCCCTCAGTACTGACCCTCTGACAGTGCAGCACCCCCTCAGTACTGCCCTTCTGACAGTGCAGCGCTCCCTCGGTACTGACCATCCGACAGTGCAGCACTCCCTCAGTACTGCCCCTCTGACACTGCAGCACTTACTCAGTACTGCCCCTTAGACAGTGCAGTGCTCCCTCACGACTGCCCCTCTGACAGGGCAGCGCTCCCTCAGAGCAGCCCCTCCGACAGTGCAGCGCTCCCTCGGTACTGACCATCCAACAGTGCAGCGCTCCCTCAGCTCTGCCCCTCCGAGAGTGTAGCTCTCCCTCAGAACTGCCCCTCTGACAGTGCAGCGCTCCCTCAGTACTGCCCCTCCGACAGTGCAGCACTCCCTCAGTACTGCCCCTACGACAGTGCGGCACACCCTCAGTACTGCCCCTCCGACAGTGCAGCGCTCCCTTAATACTGCCCCTCGGACAGTGCAGCACTCCCTCAGTACTGCCCCTCCGACAGTGCGGAACTCCTTCAGTACTGACCCTCCGACACTGCCGTGTTCCCTCAGTAATGGCTCTCCGACAGTGCAGCGCTCCCTCAGTACTGCCCCTCTGAGAGTGCAGCACTCCATCAGTACTGCCCCTCCAACAATGCAGCGCACCCTCAGTACTGCCCCTCCGACTGTGCAGCGCTCCATCAGTACTGCCCCCCCGACAGTACAGCGCTCCCTCAGTACTGCCTCATGGACAGTGGAGCACTCCCTCAGTACTGCCCCTTAGACTGTGCAGCGCTCCCTCTGTAAAGCCCTTCCGACAGTGCACTGCTCCCTGACTACTGCCCCTCTGACACTGCAGCACACACTCAGTACTGCCCATTAGACAATGCAGCACTCCCTCAGTACTGCCCCTCCGACACTGCGGCGCTCCGTCAGTACTGCCCCCCAGACAGTGCAACCCTCCCCCAGTACTGCCTCTCCAGCAGTGCGGCGCTCGCTCAGTTCTGCCCCTCCGACAGTGCAGCGCTCCCTCAGTACTGCCCATCTGACAGTGTGGCGCTCCCTCAGTACTTCCCCTCCAGCAGTGCGGCTCTCCCTCAGTATTGCCCCTTCGACAGTGCAGCACTCCCTCTGCACTGCCCCTCCGACAGTGCAGCACACCCTCAGTACTCACCCTCTGACAGTGCAGCACTGCCTCAGTACTGCACCTCCGACAGTGCGGCACTCCCTCCGTACTGCCCCATCCGTCAGTGAAGCGCTCCCTCAGTGCTGCCTCTCTGACAGTGCAGTGGTCCCTCAGTACTACCCCTGCGACAGTGCAGAACTCCCTCAGTACTGCCCCTCCGACAGTGCAGCGCTCCCTCAGAACTGCCCCTCTGACAGTGAAGCACTCCCTCAGTACTGCCCCTCCGACAGTGCAGCGCTCCCTCAGTACTGCTCCTCTGACAGTGCAGCACTCCCTCAGAACAGCACCTCCGACAGTGCAGCGCTCCCTCAGTACTGCCCCCTGACAGTGCAGCGCTCCCTCAGTACTGCTCCTCTGACAGTGCAGCACTCCCTCAGTACTGCCCCTTCAACAGTGCAGCGTTCCCTCAGTACTGCCCCTCCGACAGTGCAGCGCTCCCTCAGTACTGCCCCTCCGACAGTGCAGCGCTCCCTCAGTACTGCTCCTCTGACAGTGCAGCACTCCCTCAGTACTGCCCCTCCGACAGTGCAGCGCTCCCTCAGTACTGCTCCTCTGACAGTGCAGCGCCCCCTCAGTACAGCACCTCCGACAGTGCAGCGCTCCCTCAGTACTGCCCCCTGACAGTACTGAGGGAGTGCTGCACTGTCAGGGGGCAGTACTGAGGAAGTGCTGCACTGCCACTCCGACAGTGCAGCGTTCCCTCAGTACATAAGAACATAAGAAATAGGAGCAGGAGTAGGCCAATCGGCCCCTCGAGCCTGCTCCACCATTCAATAAGATCATGGCTGATCTGATCCTAACCTCAAATCTTCGATCACTCTCCATCCCACCCGAACCCATGTGATCTCCCGGGAGAGGCGAAAAACCAGATAAAAAACCCAATGGCCAATTTGGGAGAAAAAATCTGGGAAATTCCTCTCCGACCCATCTAGGCGATCGAAACTCTTCCAGGAGATCACTCTGTCCCTATATTTTCTACAGTACTTACCTTCTGTAAAGGCGATCTCCACCCCAGCCAGGAACAGGAATAAAACCATCTCCTGAAATCTGACACAGAATTAGAACACAAGAAGTAGGAGCAGAACCAGGCTACACGGCCCCTGGGCCCGCTCCACTACCCACAGGGCCATGACCATTCCGAACCTAGACTCATGTCCAATTTCCTGCCCGCTCCCCGTAACCCTTAATTCCCTTTACTTCTAGGAAACTATCTATTTCTGTTTTAAATTTATTTAATGATGTAGCTTCCACAGCTTTCTGGGGCAGCAAATTCCACAAATCTACCACCCTCTGAGTGCAGAAGTTTCTCCTCATCTCAGTTTTGAAAGAGCAGCCCCTTATTCTAAGGCTATGCCCCCTAGTTCTAGTTTCACCCATCATTGGGAACATCCTCACCGCATCCACCCGATCAAGCCCCTTCACAATCTTATATGTTTCAAGAAGATCGCCTCTCATTCTTCTGAACTCCAATGAGTAGAGTCCCAATCTACTCAACCTCTCCTCATATGACCACCCCCTCATCCCCGGGATTAACCGAGTGAACCTTCTTTGTACTGACTCGAGAGCAAGTATGTCTTTTCTTAAGTATGGACACCAAAACTGTATGCAGTATTCCAGGTGCGGTCTCACCAATACCTTGTATAACTGCAGCAATACCTCCCTGTTTTTATATTCTATCCCCCTAGCGATAAAAGCCAACATTCCATTGGCCTTCTTGATCACTTGCTGCACCTGCATACTAACTTTTTGAGTTTCGTGCACCAGGACCCCCAGATCCCTTTGTACGACAGTACTTTCCAGTTTCTTGCCATTAAGATAATAACTTGTTCTATGATTTTTCCTGCCAAAGTGCATAACCTCACACTTTCCAGTATTGTATTCCATCTGCCAAATCTCTGCCCACTTACGTCGCCTGTCTATGTCACTTTGCAGGTTTTTTATGTCCTCCTCACTCACTACTTTCCCTCCCATCTTTGTATCATCTGCAAACTTTGATATGTTACACTCGGTCCCCTCCTCCAAATCGTTAATATAGATTGTAAAGAGTTGGGGACCCAGCACTGACCCCTGCGGAACACCACTAGTTACTGATTGCCAGTCTGAGAATGAACCATTTATCCCAACTCTCTGCTTTCTGTTAGAGAGCCAATCCTCCACCCACGCCAGAATATTACCCCCAATCCCGTGATTTTTTATCTTGAGCAATAATCTTTTGTGTGGCACCTTGTCAAATGACTTTTGGAAGTCTAAATACACTACGTCCACTGGTTCTCCTTTATCCACCCTGTATGTTACTTCCTCAAAGAACTCAAGCAAATTTGTCAAACATGACTTCCCCTTCATGAAACCATGCTGAGTTTGTCCTATTAAATTATGTTTATCCAAATGTCCCGTTACTGTCTCCTTAATAATGGACTCTAACATTTTACCAACCACAGATGTTAGGCTAACAGGTCTATAGTTTCCAGCCTTCTGCCTACTACCCTTTTTAAATAAGGGTGTTACATTAGCAGTTTTCCAATCTGCCGGGGCCTTTGCCGGGTCCAGGGAGTTTTGGAAAATTATTACCAATGCATCCACAATCCCTACCGTCACTTCCCTCAAGACCCTAGAATGTAAGCCATCAGGTCCAGGGGATTTATCCGCCTTGTGTCCCATTATTTTACCAAGTACCACTTCCTTAGTGATTTTAATCGTATTTAGCTCCTCTCCCCCTAGAGCCCCCTGTTTGTCCAGTGTTAAGATATTCTTAGTGTCCTCTACCATAAAGACTGATACAAAATATTTGTTCAGCGTTTTTGCCATCTCCATTTTTCCCACCATTAATTTCCCGGTCTCCTCCTCTAAGGGACCAACATTTACTTTAGCCACCCTTTTTCTTTTTATATAACTATAGAAACTTTTGCTATCTGTTTTTATATTTTTTGCTAATTTACTTTCATAATCTATCTTCCCTTTCTTAATCAATCTTTTCGTTATTTTTTGCTGTCTTTTAAAGACTTCCCAATCTTCTATCCTCCCACTAGATTTGGCTACCTTATATGCCCTTGTTTTTAGTCGGATACTATCCTTAATTGCTTTACTTAGCCACGGATGGCTGTCTTTTCTTTTACACCCTTTTTTCCTCAGTGGAATATATTTTTTTTGGAAGTTGTAAAATAACTCCTTAAATGTACACCACTGATCATGTACCGTCTTACCCTTTAATCTATTTTCCCAGTCCACTCTAATCAATTCCGCTCTCATACCTTCATGGTCTCCTTTATTCAAGCTCAGCACACTTGTTTGAGATCCAACCTTCTCACCCTCTACTTGAATATGGAATTCAAGCATGTTATGGTCACTCATTCCAAGGGGATCCTTTACTAGGACATTTTTAATTAATCCTGTCTCATTACACAGGACCAAATCTAAGGTTGCTTGCCCCCTGGTCGGTTCAGTTACATACTGCTCAAGAAACCCATCCCTAATACACTCAATGAACTCCTCCTCAAGGCTGCTCTGCCCAATTTGATTTGTCCAGTTAATATGATAGTTAAAATCCCCCATAATTATAGCTGTTCCCTTATTACAAGCCTCAACTATTTCCTGATTAATACTCCTTCCAACAGAGTTGCAACTGTTTGGAGGCCTATAGACTACGCCCACTAGTGCTTTTTCCCCTTATTATTCTTTATCTCTACCCAAACTGTTTCACTATCCTGCTCCTTTGACCTAATATCATTTCTCTGTATTATAGTGATTCCTTCCTTTATTAACATAGCCACCACACCTCCCCTCCCTTCCTGCCGGTCCTTCCTGATTGTTAAATAAGCTGGTATGTTTAATTCCCAGTCATGGTCACTCTGCAGCCATGTTTCTGTAATGGCCACAAGATCAAACCCATATGTAATTATTTGTGCCGTTAACTCATTCATTTTGTTACGAATGCTACGTGCATTCAGATAAAAAACTTTCAAATATGTTTTGTGACACTTAGTTCCTGTTTTATCCCCTTTTACTACTTTACCTTTTACTCCATACCTTCTGTCCCTTCCTGACACGTTCTGTTTTTTAATTTCCCCACTGCTACCTAAGTCTATGACCATCTCTGTTGTCATTTCTGTTATTTGCTCTCTAGAAACCTCCCCCCCACTAATTAGTTTAAAGCCCTCTCTACAGCCCTAGTTATATGATTCACCAGGACTCTAGTCCCAGCACTGGCCAGGTGGAGTCCGTCCCAACAGAACAGCTCCCTCCTGTCCCAGTACTGGTGCCAGTGTCCCAAGAAGCAAAACCCATTCCTCCCACACCAGTCTTTGAGCCACGCATTTAACTCTTTAATTTTATTTATCCTAGCCAAATTCGCTCGTGGCTCAGGTAATAACCCAGAGATGATTACCCTTGAGGTTCTGTTTTTTAATTTGACCCCTAGCTGCTCATACTCCTTTAACAGAACCGTCTTCCTTGTCCTATCTACGTCGTTTGTACCAACATAGACCATGACAACTGGATCCTCCCCCTCCCACTCCAAGTTTCTTTCCAGGCCAGAATAGATGTCCTTAACCCTGGCACCGGGCAGGCAACACAGCCTTCGGGACTCCCACTCTTGACTGCAGAGAACCCTATCTATCCCCCTAATGATACTATCCCCTACCACTACAACATTTCTTTTTACTCCCTCCACTTGAATGGCCCCCTGTACAATGGTGCTGTGGCCAGGTTGCTCATCCTCCCTGCAGTCCCCGCTCCCGCCCTCACAGGGAGTAAGAAGCTCAATCCTGCTTGACAAGAGCAAGGGCTGCGGCTCCTTCAACACTACATCCTGGATCCCTGTACCTTCCTCACTCGTAGTCACACCGTCCTGTCCGTGACCACGGACTACATCTGCAGTAATTAATTTCATAGTTGTGACCACCTCCTGAAACATAGAGTCCAGGAACTTCTCCCCCTCCCTGATGTGTCGCAGTGTCTGAAGCTCGGTCTCAAGCTCTTCAACATGGAGCTTGAGTTCCTCTAGCAGCAAACACTTATCGCAAATGTAATCACCGTGAGCCTCAATGGGGTCCACCAGCTCCCACATTTCGCAACAGTGACACATCACCTGTTCACCCATATCTGTGTAATTAATTAAATTTCTTATTATTAGTTATGAAGACCCTCTGCCCCGATATAGATGATAATATTACACCACTATTTAATAGGACTTACCAACTTAAAGGTATAGAAGAGAAGGAAGAGAACCTACCAACCAGCTGAGCACCAACCTCCCTCGTGGAAGCTGTCTGGGGTACCTGTCCGGTTGAATTGTCTCTCTGCTCCGTGTCCGCAGTGTTGGATCAGCCTGAGAGAGGGAAGCAAAACAGAGCAACAAGCACCCCCTCACCTCCCACTTGCCCGAACTCTGCCACTTACCAAACTCTACTTACACTCAATGCGACCGCACTCAGCGCCACCACACTAAGCCCGCCCCTTTTTATACCCGGATTCTAGTTCCGGTTTAAAATCCCCAACAGCTTAATTTACTCTAAAAAATTAAACTTACTTCAAATAATTCACTTTTTTACTCACTAAAATTCAGTAAATGCACTTAAAAGACTTTTTCTGCCACTTACCAAAGTCTGCTTAAACTCAATGCGATTGAGTGCACCGACAGTGCAGCACTCCCTCAGTACTGCCCCCCCGACAGTGCAGCGCTCCCTCAGTACTGCCCCTCAGAGAGTGCAGCACTCCCTCAGTACTGCCCCTCTGACAGTGCGGCGCTCCCTCAGTACTGCCCCTCTGACAGTGCAGCGCTCCCTCAGTACTGCCCCTCCGACAGTGCAGTCCTCCATCAGCACTGCCCCTCCGACAGTGCAGCACTCCCTCAGTACTGCCCCCCAGACTGTGCAACACTCCCCCGGTACTGCCCCTCAGACAGTGCAGCGCTCCCTCAGTACTGCCCCTCAGACAGTGCAGCACTCCCTCAGTACTGCCCCCCCGACAGTGCAGAGCTCCCTCAGTACTGACCCTCCGACTTTGAAAATTTTCCTCAGTACTGCCCCTCAGACAGTGCAGCACTCCCTCAGTACTGCCCCCCCAACAGTGCAGCGCTCCCTCAGTACTGCCCCTCTGACAGTGCAGCGCTCCCTTAGTACTGCCCTTCCGACAGTGCAGTCCTCCATCAGCACTGCCCCTCCGACAGTGCAGCACTCCCTCAGTGCTGCCCCCCAGACTGTGCAACACTCCCCCGGTACTGCCTCTCCAACAGTGCAGCACTCCCTCAGTACTGCCTCTCCGACAGTGCAGCGCACCCTCTGTACTGCACACCCGACAGTGCTGCAATCCCTCAGTACTGCCGATCTGTCATTGCGGCGCTCACTCAGTACTGCACGTCCGACAGTACAGCACCCCAACAATACTGCCCCTCTGACAGTGCAGCGCTCCCTCAGTACTTCCCCTCTGACAGTGCAGCTCCCCCACAGTACTGCCCCTCCGACAGTGCGGCACTCCCTCCATACTGCCCCTCCGACAGTGATGTGCTCCCCCAGTGCTGCTCCTCCGACAGTGCAGCGGTCCCTCAGTACTGCCCCTCCCACAGTGCAGCACTCCCACAGTGCTGCCCCTCCGACAGTGCAGCACTCCCTCAGTAATGCCTCTCGGACAGTGCAGCACTCCCTCAGTACTGACCTCCGACAATGCAGCACTCCCTCAGTACTGACCATCCGACAGTGCAGCGCTCCCTCAGTACTGCCCCTCAGACAGTGCAGCACTCCCTCAGTACAGCCCCTCCAACAGTGCAGCACTCCCTCAGTACTGCCCCTCTGACAGTGCAGCACTCCCTCAGTACTGCCCCTTAGACAGTGCTGCGCTCCCTCAGTACTGCCCCTCCGACAATGCAGAGCTGCCTCAGTACTGCCCCTCTGAGAGTGCAGCACTCACTCAGTACCGCTGCTTAGACAGTGCAGCACTCCCTCAGTACTGCCCCTCCGACAGTGCAGCACTCCCTCAGTACTGCCCCTCCAACAGTGCAGCGCTTCCTCAGTACTGCCCCTCTGAGAGTGCAGCACTCACTCAGTACCGCTGCTTAGACAGTGCAGCACTCCCTCTGTACTGCCCCTCCGACAGTGCAGCGCTCCCTCAGTGCTGCCCCTCTGACAGTGCAGAGCTCCCTCAGTACTGCCCTTCTGACTTTGCAGTGGCCCCTCAGTACTGCCCCTCTGACAATACAGCGTTCCCTCAGTACTGACCCTCCGATAGGGCAGCGCTCCCTCAGTACTGACCCTCCGACAGTGCAGCGCTCCCTCAGTACTGCCCCTCCGACAGTGCAGCGCTCCCTCAGTACTGCCCTTCCGACAGTGCAGAGCTCCCTCAGCACTGCCCCTCCGACAGTGCAGCACTCCCTCAGTACTGCACCCCAGAGTGTGCAACATTCCCCCAGTACTGCCTCTCCGACAGTGCAGCTCTCCCTCAGTAATGACCCTCTGAGATTGCAGCTCTCCCTCAGTAATGACCCTCTGAGATTGCAGCTCTCCCTCAGTACTGCCACTCCGACAGTGTGGCACTCCCTCCATACAGCCCCTCCGACAGTGCAGCGCTCCCTCAGTGCTTCCCATCTGACAGTGCTGCGCTCCCTCTGTACTGCCCTTCCAACTGTGCAGTGGTCCCTCAATAGAGCCCCTCTGACAATGCAGCATTCCCTCAGTACTGACTCTCCGACAGTGCAGCACTTCTTCAATACTGACTTTCCGAAAGTGCAGCATTCCCTCTGTCCTGCTCCTCCGACAGTGCAGCGGTCCCTCAGCACTGCCCCTCCCACAGTGCAGCACTCTCTCAGTACTGCCCCCCAGAGTGTGCAACACTCCCCCAGTACTGCCTCTCCGACAGTGCAGCTCTCCCTCAGTACTGACCTCCAACAGTGCAGCGCTTCATCAGTACTGCCCCTCCGACAGTGCAGTACTCCCTCAGTACTGACCCTCTGACAGTGCAGCGCTCCCTCAGTACTGCCCCTCCGACAGTGCAGCACTCCCTGAGTACTGCCAACCCGATACTGCAGCGCTCCCTCAGTAGTGCTCCTCGGACAGTGCAGAGCTCCCTCAGTACTGCCCCTGCGACAGTGCACCTTTTCCTCAGTACTGCCCCTCAGAAAGTGCCGCACTCCCTCAGTACTGCCCCTCCGACAGTGCAGCGCTTCCTCATTACTGCCCCTCCGACAATGCAACGCTTCCTCATTACTGCCCCTTAGACAGTGCAGCGCTCCCTTAGTACTGCCCCTCCGACAATTCAGAGCTTCCTCAGTACTGCCCCTCTAAGAGTGCAGCACTCACTCAGTACCGCTGCTTAGACAGTGCAGCACTCCCTCAGTTCTGCCCCTCCGACAGTGCAGCGCTCCCTCAATACTGCCCCTCCGAATTTGGAGATTTTCCTCAGTACTGCCCCTCAGACAGCACAGCACACCCTCAGTACTGCCCCTCCGACAGTGCAGCGCTCCCTCAGCAATGCCCCTCCGACAGTGCAGCACTCCCTCAGTACTATCCCCCAGACTTTGCAACAATCCCCCAGTAATGCCTCTCCAACAGTGCAGCACTCCCTCTGTACTGCACACCAGGCAGTGCAGCACTCCCTCAGTACTGCCCATCCGTCAGTGCAGCACTCCCTCCGTACTGGACATCCAACTGTGCATCGCTCCCTCAGTACTGCCCCTCTGACACTGCGGCGCTCCCTCAGTACTGCCCCTCTGACAGTGCAGCACGCCCTCAGTCCAGCCCCTCCGCCAGTGCAGCGCTCCCTCAGTACTGCCCCTCTGACAGTTCAGCACTCCCTCAGTACTGCACCTCTGCCAGTGCAGGGCTCCCTCAGTACTGCCCCGCTGACAGTGCAGCACTCTCTCAGTACTGCTCCTCCGACAGTGCAGCACTCCATCAGGACTGGCCCTCTGACAGTGCAGTGCTCCTTCAGTACTGCCCCTCCGACAGTGCAGCACTCCCTCTGTACTGCACACCCAACAGTGCAGCACTCCCTCAGTACTGCCCTTCCGACAGTGCAGCACTCCCACTGTACTGCACCCCAACAGTGCAGCACTCCCTCAGTACTTCCCATCCGACAGTGCAGCACTCCCTCAGCACTGCGCCTCCGACAGTGCAGCGCTCCCTCAGTACTGCCCCCCAGACAGTGCAGTGGTCCCTCAGTTCTGCCCCTCTGACAGTTCAGCACTCCCTCAGTACTGCACCTCTGCCAGTGCAGGCCTCCCTCAGTACTGCCCCGCTGACAGTGCAGCACTCTCTCAGTACTGCCCCCCCGACAGTGCATCGCTCCATCATTACTGCCCCTCCGACAGTGCGGCGCTCCCTCAGTACTGCCCCTCCGACAGTGCAGCACTCCCTCAGTATTGCCCTTCCGACAGTGCAGAGCTCCCTCAGTACTGCCCCTCCGACAGTGCAGCACTCCCTCAGTACTGCCCCCTAGACTGTGCAGTGGTCCCTCAGTTCTGCCCCTCTGACAATGCAGCATTCCCTCAGTACTGACTTTCCAACAGTGCAGCGCTCCCTCAGTACTGCCCCTCCGACAGTGGAACACTCCCTCAGTACTGCTCCTCCAACAGTGTAGCGCTCCCTTGGTACTGCCCTTCCGACAGAGCAGCACTCCCTCAATACGGCCTCTCGGACAGTGCTGCACTCCCTCAGTACTGACCCTCTGACAGTGCAGCGTTCCCTTAGTCCCGCCCCTCTGACAGTGCAGCGCTCCCTCAGTACTGCCCCCAGATAGTGCAGCTCTCCCCAGTACTGCTCCTCAAACAGTGCAGCACTCCCTCAGTACTGCCCCTCTGACAGTGCAGCGCTCCCTCTGTACTGCACCCCCGATAGTGCAGCACTCCCTCAGTACAGCCCCTACAACAATGCAGCACTCCCTCACTACTGCCCCTCAGACAGTGCAGCACTTCCTCAATATGGCCCCTCCGACAGTGCAGCGCTCCATCAGTACTTCCCCTTCCGACAGTGCAGAGCTCCCTCAGCACTGCCCCTCCGACAGTGCAGCACTCCCTCAGTACTGCCCCTCTGACAGTGCAGCGCTCCCTCTGTACTGCACACCAGACAGTGCAGCACTCCCTCAGTACTGCCCATCCGTCAGCGCGGTGCTCGCTCAGTACTTCGTCTGACAGTACAGCACTCCAACAATACTGCCCCTCCGACAGTGCGGCACTACCTCATTACTGCCCCTCTGACAGTGCAGCGCTCCCTCAGTACTGCCCTTCCGACAGTGCAGAGCTCCCTCAGCACTGCCCCTCCGACAGTGCAGCACTCCCTCAGTACTGCCCCTCCGCCAGTGCAGCGCTCCCTCAGTACTGCCCCTCTGACAGTTCAGCACTCCCTCAGTACTGCCCCTCCGCCAGTGCAGGGCTCCCTCAGTACTGCCCTGCTGACAGTGCAGCACTCCCTCAGTCCAGCCCCTCCCTCAGTGCAGCGCTCCCTCTGTACTGCACACCCAACAGTGCAGCACTCCCTCAGTACTGCCCCTCCGACAGTGCGGCGGTCCCTCTGTACTGCACACCCAACAGTGTAGCACTCCCTCAGTACTGCCCTTCTGACAGTGCAGCGCTCCCACTGTACTGCACCCCAACAGTGCAGCACTCCCTCAGTACTGCCCCTCTGACAGTGCAGTACTCCCTCAGCACTGCGCCTCCGACAGTGCAGCGCTCACTCAGTACTGCCACTCCGACAGTGCAGCTCTCCCTCAGTGCTGCCCCTCCAACAGTGCGGCCTTCCCTCCGTACTGCCCCTCCGACAGTGCAGCGCTCCCACAATACTGCCCCTCTGACAGTGCAGCTCTCCCTCAATACTGCCACTCTGAAAGTGCAGCCATCCCTGAGTTCTGCCCCTCCGACATTGCAGCGTTCCCTCAGTACTGCCGCTCCGACAGTGCAGCACTCCCTCAGTACTGCCCCTCTGACAGTGCAGCGGTCCCTCAATACTGCCCCTCTGACAGTGCAGCACTCCCTCAGTACTGATCCACTGACAGTGCAGCATTCCCTCAGTCCTGCCCCTCTGTCAGTGCAGCATGATGCGCCTCAATAACTTCAAGGCTCAAAGTTAACTGGATAAAACTAGGCTTTTATTAGCAAAGAAAGATGCCTGTGTCTTCACCTAGCATTCTGCTGTTCTGCTGCAAGACAAGCCTGGGCTTGTCTTAAGTAGGGCCAGGTATGGGCGGAGCCGACACACCCAATGGGGAGAAAGGGGGCGGTGCACTATATACAATACAATACAATATAAGGTTGTTGTAGCCGTTGTCGTTGTTGCTGTTGTTACCGGCTGGGGCGAGGTCTTTTATGGACACAGTGTCCTCCCGTCCGTCGGCGTGCCGGACATACGCATATTGTGGGTTGGCGTGGAGCAGGTGCACTGGCTCCACGAGAGGGTCCATCTTGTGGCCCCTCACATGCTTCCGCAAAAGTACTGGACCTGGGGTGGATACGCCTGAGGTGGATTTCCGGGGAAACACAAACATTAGCTCATGAGGCGTGGCATTAGTGGCGGTGCACAATAGTGACCGTATTGAGTGGAGCACATCTGGGAGGACTTCCTGCCAGCGGGAGATAGGGAGGCCCTTGGTCCTTAGAGTTAGAGTGACTGCCCTCCATACTGTCCCGTTCTCTCGCTCCACCTGACCGTTACCCTGGGGGTTGTAGCTGGTGGTACGGTTCGTGGCAATCCCCTTGGACAGCATGTACTGGCGTAGCTCTTCAATCATGAAGGACGCCCCCCTATCCGTGTGGATATAGCTTGGCATACCAAACAGGCAGAACAGGCTGTTGAGGCATTTAATGACCGTGGCGCTGGTCATGTCTGGGCAGGGGAAGGCGAATGGGAAACGGGAGTATTCGTCCACAATGTTCAGGAAGTAAACATTGCGGTCGACGGACGGGAGGGGGCCCTTGAAATCTAAGCTAAGCCGCTCAAAGGGCCGTGTAGCTTTGATTAGGTGGGCTCTATCAGGGCGGTAGAACCGAGGCTTGCACTCAGCGCAAGTGCGGCAGTTTCTGGTCAGAGACCGAACTTCCTCAATCGAGTAGGGTAAGTTGCGAGACTTTATGAAGTGGAACAGCCGTGTGACCCCTGGGTGGCAGAGGTCGTTGTGGAGGGTCTGTAGCTGATCCCCGGTGGCGTTGGCACACATCCCTCGTGAGAGGGCGTCGGGGGATTCGTTAAGGGCCCCCGGCCGGTATATGATGTCGTACTCGAAGGTGGAGAGCTCAATCCGCCACCTAAGAATCTTATCATTTTTAATCTTCCCCTTCTGTTTATTATTGAACATAAACGCTACCGACCGCTGGTCGGTAAGTAGGGTGAAGCGTTTGCTGGCTAGGTAGTGCCGCCAGTGGCGCACTGCCTCCACGATGGCTTGGGCCTCCTTTTTCACGGAGGAGTGTCTGATCTCGGGCCCCTGGAGGGTCCTCGAGAAGAAAGCTACGGGCCGCCCCGCCTGGTTGAGGGTGGCCGCCAAGGCAAAGTCAGACGCATCACTTTCCACTTGAAAAGGAGTGTTCTCGTCCACTGCCTGTAGCGTGGCCCGCTCAATATCCTGCTTAATGCTTTTGAAGGCAGCATGGGCCTCAGCAGAGAGCGGGAAAGAGGATGCTTTCAAGAGGGGGCGGGCTTTATCAGAGTAGTTAGGGACCCATTGGGCATAATACGAGAATAACCCCAGGCACCTTTTCAGGGGCAGCTCCCGTAGGGGACGCAATCGGTCGGGGTCTGGTCCGATTTCCCCATTCTCCACCACGCTGCCTAGTATGCAGAGGCGCGTGGTGTTGAGAACGCACTTGTCCTCGTTGTAAGTGAGGTTGAGTTTTTGTGCGGTTTTCAGAAACCTCGCGAGGTTTGAGTCGTGGTCCTGTTGGTTGTGGCCGCAGATGGTGACGTTGTCGAGATAGGGGAAGGTTGCCTGCAAGTGGTGGTCATCGACCATGCGGTCCATCTCCCTCTGAAAGACCGAGACCCCATTCGTCACCCCAAAGGGGACTCTGAGGAACTGGTAGAGGCGTCCGTTTGCCTCGAAGGCGGTGTACGAACGGTCCTCTGGTCTGATAGGGAGCTGGTGGTACGCTGACTTGAGGTCGATAGTGGAGAACACCCGGTATTGGGCAATTTGGTTCACCATCTCGGATATGCGGGGTAGCGGGTAGGCGTCTAGTTGGGTATAGATGTTGACTGTTTGACTATAGTCAATCACCATCCGCTTCTTCTCGCTACCCCTCACCACCACCACTTGGGCGCGCCACGGGCTGTTGCTGCGTTCAATAATGCGCTCCCTCAGGAGCCTGTCTACCTCAGTCGCGATAAACTGCCTGTCCTCCCAGCTGTACCTCCTGCTTTTGGTCGCTATTGGCCGGCAGTTAGGGGTAAGGTTCGCGAATAGCGAAGGCGGCTTTACCTTCAGGGTAGCCAGACCGCACACTGTGAGGGGCGGCTGGGTCCCACCGAAATTGAGCGTGATGCTTTGGTGGTGGCACTGAAAATCCAGGCCCAAGATCACGCTCACACATAAATCCTTCATAATTAACAGTTTAAAATTATTATATACAGTGCCTTTAACGGACAATCGTACCGCGCAGTAGCCCGCAAAAGTCGATATCTGGGTTTTGTCGGCCATAGAGATCGTGCCCTGAGTAGGGACTATAGTTAGAGAGAGTCGTTGTACCAGACCAGGGTGAATGAAGCTCTCCGTGCTCCCGCTGTCAATTAAACATTTAACCTTGCACCCGTTTACCTCGATGTCCACCATCGATTTGGATAGTGGGTGCGGCCTGGACTGGTCCACTGTGATCGATACCACTGTAGGGCCCTGATCGGGACAAGATGGTGGGCCACACGAGGCCGGGTAAGATGGCGTCCACGATGTCTGCTGGCGAGATGGCGGAACCCACGAGGTCGGACAAGATGGCGTCCAAGATGGCCGCTCCCACAGCGCGCACGCGGCGGTGGCGGGTTTGCCTGCGGGGTTCCCTCTGCACACCTTCCCAAAGTGCCCCTTCTTACCGCACTTACAGCAGGTGGTGCCTTTCGCCGGGCACAGGTTCCTGGTGTGCTTCGGCTGCCCGCAGAAGTAGCATTTGGGGCCCCGATGCATCGCGGCGGTCGTAGGGCTTCTGGGGGGAGAGCAGGGACCCGACAGTGTTGGGCTACCGGGCGGGGAAGATGTCTTCCAACATGGCGGCGCCCTTGGTGCGTACGAGGCGGCGTGGGCCGCGCGGCCTGAAGAGTAGGAGTCAGAGTTCTTCTGAGCCACATCCAGCGATCGCGCTGTGTCCACAGCCTGTGTCAGATCTAGGCCCGTTTTCTCTAGCAGTCTCTGCCGGATGTAATTAGAGCTAAGGCCTGCGATAAAGGCATCCCGAATAAGCTCGTCTGTGTATACCGTGGCTT
This sequence comes from Somniosus microcephalus, assembly GCF_052327205.1. NCBI lineage: Eukaryota > Metazoa > Chordata > Chondrichthyes > Squaliformes > Somniosidae > Somniosus > Somniosus microcephalus. Next base: position 4,070,027 of record NC_141004.1, read on the forward strand.
TCACGTCTTTGCATTTGCAGTCTTTGCCAAGCACTTTTAGGGTGACTAGAAAGTCCTCTAGCGACTCTCCGGGTCGCTGTGTGCAGGTAGCAAGCAGATGCCTGGCGTACACCTCGTTGGTAGGCCGCTGATAGTGGGCCTTTAGAATGTTGCAGGCATCCAGGTAGGTGGTGGCGTCTTGGATGAGTGGAAAAACCCGGTGGCTTACCCGATTCTGCAGGATCCCGAGTTTCACATCTCCGGTGGCTCCAGAGGCTGTGACGGCTTCGGAGTTGGCCATAAAAAATTCCAAGCAGTGGAACCAGTGTCCAAACCGTGCCGATGCATCCGAAGCATGCGGGTCCAAATCCAAGCGTTCCGGTTTCAAAAGTTGATCCATCGTTGAAAGTTTGCTAATAAAATTGATGCGCCTCAATAACTTCAAGGCTCAAAGTTAACTGGATAAAACTAGGCATTTATTAGCAAAGAAAGATGCCTGTGTCTTCACCTAGCATTCTGCTGTTCTGCTGAAAGACAAGCCTGGGCTTGTCTTAAGTAGGGCCAGGTATGGGCGGAGCCGACACACCCAATGGGGAGAAAGGGGGCGGTGCACTATATACAATACAAGGTAAAAACACAGGAGCAGGCAATACAATATATGTAGTTAAATACAGAGTCTGATGAATGACATATTTCATCACACAGCATTCCCTCAGTACTGATCTTGTGACAATGCTACGCTCCCTCAGTACTGCCCCTCCGACAGTGGAACACTCCCTCAGTACTGCTCCTCCAACAGTGCAGCACTCCCTTGGTACTGCCCTTCCGATAGAGCAGCACTCCCTCAATGCGGCCTCTCGGACAGTGCTGCACTCCCTCAGTACTGACCCTCCGACAGTGCAGCGTTCCCTTAGTCCCGCCCCTCTGACAGTGCAGCGCTCCCTCAGTACTGCCCCCCAGATAGTGCAGCTCTCCCCCAGTACTGCCCCACAAACAGTGTAGCACTCGTTCAGTACTGCTCCTCCGACAGTGCTGCGCTCCCCCTGTACTGCACCCCCGATAGTGCAGCATGCCCTCAGTACTGCCCCTGCAACAGTGCAGCACTCCCTCACTACTGCCCCTCAGACAGTGCAGCACTTCCTCAGTACTGCCCCTCCGTCAGTGCGGCGCTCGCTCAATACTGCCCATCCGACAGTACAACACTCCAAAAATACTGACCCTCCGACAGTGCAGCGCTCCCTCAGTACTGCCCCTCCGACTGTACGGCGCTCCCTCAGTACTTCCCCTCCGGCAGTGCGCCACTCTCTCAGTACAGCCCCTTCGACAGTGCAGCACTCCCTCTGCACTGCCCCTCCGACAGTGCAGCGCTCCCTCAGTACTCACCCTCTGACAGTGCAGCTCTCCCTCAGCATTGCCCCTCCGACAGTGCGGCACTCCCTCCGTACTGCCCCTCCGACGGTGCAGCACTCCCTCAGTACTGCCCCTCGCACAGTGCAGCACTCCCTCAGTACTGACCCTCCGACAATGCAGCGCTCCCTCAGCACAGCCACTCCAACTGTGCAGCATTCCCTCAGCACTGACCCTCCGATATTGCAGCACTCCCTCAGTACTGACCCTCCGATAGTGCAGCACTCCCTCAGTACTGCCCTTCCGACAGTGCAGAGCTCCCTCAGCACTGCCCCTCTGACAGTGCAGCACTCCTTCAGTACTGTCCCACAGAATGAGCAACACTCCCCCAGTACTGCCTCTCTGACAGTGCTGCACTCCCTCAGTATTGCCCCTCCGACAGTGCAGCGCTCCCTCTGTACTGCACACCAGACAGTGCAGCACTCCCTCATTACTGCCCCTCTGACAGTGCAGCGCTCCCTCAGTACTGCCCTTCCGACAGTGCAGAGCTCCCTCAGCACTGCCCCTCTGACAGTGCAGCACTCCCTCAGCACTGTCCCACAGAATGTGCAACACTCCCCCAGTACGGCCTCTCCGACAGTGCAGCACTCCCTCAGTATTGCCCCTCCGACAGTGCAGCGCTCCCTCTGTACTGCACACCAGACAGTGCAGCACTCCCTCAGTACTGCCCATCCGTCAGTGCGGTGTTCACTCAGTACTGCCCATCCAACAGTACAGCTCTCCAACAATACTGCCCCTCCGACAGTGCAGCTCTCCCTCAGTACTGCCTTTCTGACAGTGCAGCTCTCCCTCAGTACTGCCACTCCGACAGTGCGGCACTCCCTCCATACAGCCCCTCCGACAGTGCAGCGCTCCCTCAGTACTGCCCCTCCGACAGTGTGGCGCTCCCTCAGTACTGCCCCTCCGACAGTGCGGCGCTCCCTCAGTACTGCCCCTCCGACAGTGCGGCACTCCCTCAGTACTGCCCCTCCGTAGTGCAGCGCTCCTTCAGTACTGCTCCTCCGACAGTGCGGCACTCCCTCAGTACTGCCCGTCCGACAGTGCGGCACTCCCTCAGTACTGCCCCTCCGGCAGTGCAGCGCTCCCTCAGTACTGCTCCTCCGACAGTGCAGCGCTCCCTCAGTACTGCCCCTCCGACAGTGCGGCGCTCCCTCAGTACTGCCCCTCCGACAGTGTGGCGCTCCCTCAGTACTGCCCCTCCGACAGTGCGGCGCTCCCTCAGTACTGCCTCTCCGACAGTGCGGCGCTCCCTCAGTACTGCCCCTCCGACAGTGCGGCGCTCCCTCAGCACTGCCCCTCTGACAGTGCGGCGCTCCCTCAGTACTGCCCCTCCGACAGTGCGGCGCTCCCTCAGTACTGCCCCTCCGACAGTGCGGCGCTCCCTCAGTACTGCCCCTCCGACAGTGCGGCGCTCCCTCAGTACTGCCCCTCCGACAGTGCGGCGCTCCCTCAGTACTGCCCCTCCGACAGTGCGGCGCTCCCTCAGTACTGCCCCTCCGACAGTGCGGCGCTCCCTCAGTACTGCCCCTCCGACAGTGCGGCGCTCCCTCAGTACTGCCCCTCCGACAGTGCGGCGCTCCCTCAGTACTGCCCCTCCGACAGTGCGGCGCTCCCTCAGTACTGCCCCTCCGACAGTGCGGCGCTCCCTCAGTACTGCCCCTCCGACAGTGCGGCGCTCCCTCAGTACTGCCTCTCCGACAGTGCGGCGCTCCCTCAGTACTGCCCCTCCGACAGTGCGGCGCTCCCTCAGTACTGCCCCTCCGACAGTGCAGCGCTCCCTCAGTACTGCCCCTCCGACAGTGCAGCACTCCCTCAGTACTGCCCCTCCGACAGTGCAGCGCTCCCTCAGTACTGCCCCTCCGACAGTGCGCCGCTTATGATACAACTAAGTGTCTCCCTCGGCCACTGCAACGGCCAGTTAAGAGTCAACTAGGTTGGTGTGTGACTGGAGTCACCTATAGGCCAGACTGGGTAAGGACGGAAGGTTTCCTTCCCTAAAGAGACTTCAGCGAACCAGTTGGGTTTTTAACGACAATCCGACAGGTTCATGCTCACTTTTACTGAGACCAGCTTTTTATTTCCTTATTTTTAAAACTGAATTCAAAATCTGACGCTGCCCACGGTGGGGTTATTAGTCCAGTAACAGAAGCCGTTTGCTCCCGTAATTCTGCTCATGTAATGAGAGCGACTAGATAGTGTGAGAGTGATGAACTTTGAGGGGCCCTGTGGGTCCTCTTGCTGTATTTTAGCAAGGCCCGTTCACTCAGCCTCGGAGAGCTGGAATAACCCTGACCCCTAATCTCCCTTTTGCTGGACTGCGAGGGAGGGAGAGGAAACAGCCTGAGTCTGAACTCCATCGCCATCCCATCGGCTGCAGGCTGTGAGTGGGAGCCCGGAGACAGAGTGAGCAGAGAGTGATGGTGCGCTGACGTATTGTGAGTGCGATCAGGTAAGAACTCGCTGCTTGGGGAGCTTCAGTTTTATTGTCACTTTAGAGGCTGAACAATCAGAATGAGACAATAGCAAAATAATGCGGAAGAGACATTTTTTATTTTTGAAATGGTAGAATTAACACAAGAACAAATCTTTATTTAGCGAGGGATTACGTCGCCATATAACGGGGAAAAACAGCCTCTCCCCAGTTGTCGGCAGAGTAATCCCCAGCATCATTAAAGGGACTGGCCTACTGACTACTGCCTGCATTCCGAGACCGAGAATGGCGCAGTCAGGTGGTGAGATTTGTCGGGAGCCACGTCCGTCGCTGGGTGTCGTGTCTCCGGTCACCATCCTGCTGCCAGTCACACGGTCAGTGCCCTCTCAGTGGAAGTCCATGTTTTTAAAGTTGGAAGTACATCGGAAGGTGCCGTCCGCAGACCTGGAGCAGAGCAGGGCGGCCGAGCACGGGCACGTGCTGTGTTTGCGTTGGCCAGAGAACGGAACCTGCGGTGGGACAGAGACGCGGACATCAACAACAATATCTTGCATTTACATAGCACCTTTATTGAAGCAAAATGTCCCCAGGCACTTCACAGGAGCGATTATCGGACAACTTGACACTGAGGACAAAGGTTAAAGGTTAAAGGTTAAGGTTGGAAATCTGAGAGCTCTTCTCACCCTCCGGCCGGTGCGGTTCAGAGGCAGCAAAGACCAGCTGGACCCATCCTGATCCGAGGCCCACACTGTCCGTGAACTGACCCCAGGAACTGACCCCGGGAACTGACTCCAGGAACTAACCCCAGAGTGAGCCTAGTACTGACCCCTGAGTGACCCTACGTACTGACCCTGGAGTAACCCTGCACCTGACCTCTAGTACTGACCCCAGGGACTGACCCCAGAATGACCCCAGAGTGACCCCAGGGACTGACCTCTCTAACTGACCCCTGGTACTGTCCCCTGGTACTGACCCTGGAGTGACCCCAGGTACTGACCCCAGGAACTGCACACCAGGAACTTGCCCCTGGTACTGACCCCGGAGTGACCGCAGGTACTGACCCTGGGAACTGACCCCAGAGTGACCCCATGTACTAACTCCGGGAACTGACCCTGGTGTTGACCCCGGAGAGACCCCATTACTGACGCCAGAGTGACCCCAGGTACTGGCCCCAGCTACTGACCCCAGGTACTGACCCTAGAGTGACCCCTGGTACTGACCCCTGGTACTGACCCCGGAGTAACTCCAGGAACTGAAATCGTGAGGTCCTAAAAGCTGAATATAGGGAGTTAGGAGGTAAATTTAAAAATAGGAGCTCAAAGGTATTAATCTCAGGATTGCTACCAGTGCCACGTGCTAGTCAGAGTAGAAATAGAAGGATATTTCAGATGAATACGTGGCTAGAGGAATGGTGCAAGGGGGAGGGATTCAAATTCCTGGGACATTGGAACTGGTTCTGGGGGAGGTGAGACCAGTACAAACCGGACAGTTTGCACCTGGGCAGGACTGGGACCGATGTCCTAGGGGGGAGTGTTTGCTAGTGCTCTGGGGGAGGGTTTAAACTAAAATGGCAGGGGGTTGGGAACCTGTGCAGGGAGACAGAGGAAAGGGAAGCAAGAATAGAAGCAAAAGACAGGAAGGAGAAAAGCAAAAGTGGAAGGCAGAGAAATCAAGGGTGTAAATCAAACAGGGCCACAGTAAATAATAATTCTAAAAGGACTAAGAGTGTTAAGAAAACAAGCCTGAAGGCTTTGTGTCTTAATGCGAGGAGCATTCGTAATAAGGTGGATGAATTAGCTGCGCAAATAGATGTAAACGGATATGATATAATTGAGATTACAGAGACATGGCTCCAGGATGACCAAGGCTGGGAATTCAACATCCAGGGGTATTCAATATTCAGGAAGGACAGGCAAAAAGGAAAAGGATATGGGGTAGCATTGCTGGTCAAACAGGAGATTAACACAATTGTAAGTAAGCATATTAGCTCTGATGATGTGGAATCTGTATGGGTAGAGCTGAGAAATACCAAGGGGCAGAAAGCGTTAGTGGGAGTTCTATACAGACTCCCAAACAGTAATGCTGAGGTTGGGGATGGCATTAAACAGGAAATTAGAGATGGGTGTAAAAAGGGCACAGCAGTTAACATGGGTGACTTTAATCTACATATAGATTGGGCTAACCAAATTAGTAACAATACTGTGGAGGAGGAATTCCTAGAGTGTATACAGGATGGTTTCCTGGACCAATATGTCGAGGAACCAACTACAGATCAGGCCATCTTAGACTGGGTATTATGTAATGAGAAAGGGTTAATTAGCAATTTTATTGTGCGAGGCCCCTTGGGTCGGAGCGATCATAATATGATAGAATTCTTCATTAAGATGGAGAGTGAAGTAGTTGATTCAGAGACTAGGGTCCTGAATAAAAATAAAACAAAAAAGGTGTCTCAACCGTGGCTAACAAGGAAAATTAGGGATAGCATAAGATCCAAGGAGAGGACATATAAATTGGCCAGAAAAAGCAGCAAACCTGATGATTGAGAGCAGTTTAGGATTCAGCAAAGGAGGACAAAGGGATTAATTAAGAGGGGGAAAATAGAGTATGAGAGTAAGCTTGCAAGGAACATAAAAATTGACTGTAAAAGCTTCCATAGATATGTAAAGAGAAAAAGATTGGTGAAGTCAAGCATAGGTCCCTTGCAGTCAGAATCAGGGGAATTTATAATGGGGAACAAAGAAATGGCTGAGCAATTAAATACATACTTTGGTTCTGTCTTCACAAAGGAGGACACAAATAACCTCCCAGAGATGTTGGGGAACATAGGGTCTAATGAGAGGGAGGAACTGAAAGAAATCAGTATTTGTAGGGAAATGGTGTTAGGGAAATTGATGGGATTGAAGGCCGATAAATCCCCAGGTCCTGATAATCTACATCCTAGTGTACTTAAGGAAGTGGCCCTAGAAATAGTAGATGCATTGCTGGTCATGTTCCAAAATTCTATGGATTCTGGAACAGTTCCCATGGATTGGAGGGTAGCTAATGTAACCCCACTATTCAAAAAAGGTGGTAGAGAGAAAATGGAGAATTATAGACTGGTAAGCCTGACATCGGTAGTGGGGAAAATGCTAGGGTCCATTATAAAAGATGTAATAGCAGAGCACTTGGAAAACAGTGACAGGATCGGACAAAGTCAACATGGATTGACAAAAGGTAAATCGTGCTTGACTAATCTACTGGAATTTTTTGAGGATGTAACTGGTAGAATAGTTAAGGGAGAACCAGTGGATGTGGTGTATTTGGACTTTCAGAAGGCTTTCGATAAGGTCCTGCATAAGAGATTAGCATACAAAGTTAAAGCACATGGGATTGGGGGTAAGGTACTGACTTGGATAGAGAACTGGTTGGCAGACAGGAAGCAAAGAGTTGGAATAAACGGGTCTTTTTCCGAGTGGCAGGCAATGACTAGTGGGGTACTGCAGTGATCGGTGCTAGGACCCCAGCTATTCACAATATACATTAATGATCTAGATGAGGGAACTAGATGTAATATCTCCAAGTTTGCAGACGACACAAAGCTGGGTGGGCATGTGTGCTGTGAGGAGGATGCAGAGCAACTCCAGTACGATTTGGACAGTTTTGGTGTTTGGGCAGATGCATGGCAGGTGCAGTATAATGTGGATAAATGCGAGGTTATCCACTTTGGTGGCAAAAACAGGAAGGCAGATTATTATCTGAACAGCAATAGATTGGGAAAAGGGGAAGTGCAACGAGACCTGGGTGTCCTTGTGCACCAGTCGCTGAGGATAAGCATGCAGGTGCAGCAGGCGGTTAAGAAGGCAAATGGTATGTTGGCCTTCATAGCGAGAGGATTCGAGTACAGGAGCAAGAATGTCTTGCTGCAGTTGCACAGGGCCTTGGTGAGACCACACCTTGAGTATTGTGTGCAGTTTTGGTCGCCTTATCTGAGCAACGATGTTCTTGCCATGGAGGGAGTGCAGCGAAGATTCACCAGACTGATACCTGGGATGGCAGGAATGATGTTTGAAGAGAGATTGGGTCGATTAGGCTTATATTCGCTAGAGTTTAGAAGAATGAGAGGGGATCTCATTGAAATTTATAAAATTCTAATAGGACTAGACAGATTAGATGCAGGAAGGATGTTCCCGATGGCGGGAGAGTCCAGAACCAGGGGTCACAGGCTAAGGATAAGGGGTAAGCCATTTAGGACAGAGATGAGGAGGAATTTCTTAAGCCAGAGAGTGGTGAACCTGTGGAATTCTCTACCACAGAAGGCAGTTGAGGCCAATTTATTAAATATATTCAAGAAGGAGTTAGATATATTTCTTAAGGCTAAAGGGATCAAGGGATATGGGGAGAAAGCAGGGACAGGGTGTGGTAAACCACTAATCTGCCTGTACAGAACATGTCTGGGCATGCCTCAGCTGGCTCCGCCCCTGGCTCCACCCATAAGCCCAGGTATAAAGGTGATTGACCTCCAGTCCCCCTGGCTTTAAGGATCGGTCTACCAGCAGAGGCATGCTCGTATTCTTTTGTTAATAAAAGCCTACTTGTTATAAGTTTAACTCTTAGTCTTCTGGAGTTATTGATGGCGCATCACAGGGTACTGAATTTGGATGATCAGCCATGATCTCATTAAATGGTGGAGCAGGCTCGAGGAGCCAAATGGCCTACTCCTGCTCCTATCTTCTCTGAACTGATCCTGGAGTGATCCCATATATTGACCCCTGGTACTAACCCCGGAGCGACCCCATGCACTAACTCCTGTTGCTGACCCCAGAGTGACCCCAGGTACTGACCCCCATGCACTGACCCCTGCTACTGATCCCAGAATGACCCATGGTACTGACCCCTGGAGTGACCCCAGTTACTGACCCCAGGTACTGACCCTGGAGTGACCCCTGGTGCTGATCCCAAGAACTGACCCCTGCAACCGACCCCTGTTACTGACCCCAGGAACTGACCCCTGGTACTGACCTTGAGGTGACCCCAAGTACTGACCCTGGTACTGACCCTGGAGTGGCCCCATGTACTGACCCCGGTACTGACCCTGGAGTGACCCCATGTACCGACCCTGGTACTGACCCTGGAGTGACCCCATGTACTGACCCCGGTACTGATCCTGGAGTGACCCCAGGTACTGACCCCTGTTACTGACTGCTGGTAATGACCTTGGAGTGACCCCAAGTACTGACCCTGGAGTGACCCCATGTACTGACCCCGGTACTGATCCTGGAGTGACCCCAGGAACTGACTCCTGGTACTGACCCTGGAGTGACCCCTTGTACTGACCCCAGTACTGATCCTGGAGTGACCCCAGGTACTGACCCATGGTACTGACCCTGGAGTGACCCCATGTACTGACCCTGGTACTGATCCTGGAGTGACCCCAGGTACTGACCCCTGTTACTGACTGCTGGTACTGACCTTGGAGTGACCCCAAGTACTGACCCTGGAGTGACCCTGGAGTGACCCCATGTACTGACCCCGGTACTGATCCTGGAGTGACCCCAGGAACTGACTCCTGGTACTGACCCTGGAGTGACCCCTTGTACTGACCCCAGTACTGATCCTGGAGTGACCCCAGGTACTGACCCATGGTACTGACCCTGGAGTGACCCCATGTACTGACCCCGGTACTGATCCTGGAGTGACCCCAGGTACTGACCCATGGTACTGACCCTGGAGTGACCCCATGTACTGACCCCGGTACTGATCCTGGAGTGAACCCAGGTACTGACCCATGGTACTGACCCTGGAGTGACCCCATGTACTGACCCCGGTACTGATCCTGGAGTGACCCCAGGTAATGATCACTGGTACTGATCCCTGGTACTGACCCCAAGTACTGACCCTGGAGTGACCCCAGGCACAGACCCCTGGTACTGACCTTGGAGTGACCCCAAGTACTGACCCCGGGGTGACCCCGGGTACTGACCACAGTTTCTGACCCCAAGTACTGACCCAGATACTGGCTGGAGACCTTCACATGGTAGTGAGAGGCCATCTCAATGGGTGGGTGTGAAAGGATTCTCTGAGGCACGAACTCCAATCTATGGCCCTTTATCAGCCGTGGCTCAGTGGGTAGCACCCTCACTTCTGAGTCAGAAGGTCATGGGTTCAAGTCCCACGCCATGAGATTCGAGCATGAAATCTAGGCTGACACTCCAGTGCAGTGCTGGGGGAGTGCTGCACTGTCAAAGGTGCCAACTTTCAGATGAGACGTTAAACCGAGGCCCCGTCTGCTCTCTCAGGTGAACGTAAAAGACCCCACGGCACTATTTTGAAGAAGTGCAGGGGAGTTCTCCTCGGTGTCCTGGGGCCAATATTTATCCCTCAACCAACATCACTGAACCAGATGATCTGCTCATTATCACATTGCTATTTGTGGGATCTTGCTGTGTGCAAATTGGCTGCCGCGTTTCCTACATTACAACAGTGACTACACTTCAAAAAGTACTTCATTGGCTGTAAAGCGCTTTGGGACGTCCTGAGGTTGTGAAAGGCGCTATAGAAATGCAAGATCTTCTTTCTTTCACAAGGGATGTGGGACTGGACTGAGGCTGCAGAATTCTTGATTATTTCTAATTTGTTGAGAATGAAGGCAGGGTAAGTTAATAAGGACCTGATGAGAAATGCTCTGTCTGTTATCTGTCAGCAGTGGAGGCGGAATGTGGGACAATGCGCTGTGGGGCTGAGAGTGCTCCTGTCTGAGGTGAGTGAGATCAGCTGGTCACCTGGAATCCAATAATGCTCTGAGAGTTTTACATCCAATTGGTAGCATTTTAATCAGCTGGATCTTCTCAAAGGGCTTAAGATTAGTGGAGCGAGGCGCCTTTAATACCTCAGCCGGGATTACTGTGTAACAAGCTCTACAGACACATCAGCAACAAGCATTAATATTCTAGAAATGCAGGTTTTCCTGGTCCTTCATCTTCCCTCCTGTAAAGCTGGATACTTGTGAGGGAGATTTCCTTATGAATTTGTGAAGTGAATCGGAACCAGTTTCTGTTTAAAGTGGGCACCATTCCACAGGCGAGATGCAAAGGGGCGATGTGGGGAACCCAACTGGGTGCACCTGACTTGAACTTTAATGGATTTTAATGGATGGAAGATTGTTGGCAATGGGCAAAAGATTCTGATCTGACCTCCTACCTCACGACACTGAGACAACAACATGCCCCGACTGCGAATAAACAAATGGCAATGTTGGGACCCCAAAATGTTGCAATGCTGCCATGGCAACGGGAGACCCTGCCCCAGGGTTAAGGCAGCTGGGGCAGGGGTTAAAGTTTACTGTTGGAATAGTGGGTGGGGGTTAATTCTGGAACAATCCCAGAGTAACTGCCGGGATTGTTGCCCGAGAATATTCTGGCCGGTGTACCAATGGGTCATTACACCCAGGTCAGGGTTCAGGAGCAAAGACTCCGGCCCACCACAGACCGGGGATCCAACCGCTCACTGCCCTGGTCAGTGTGGCTCCGTATTACACTGGGAAGGGACTTGCATGGGGGTCCTACATTCTCCTCCTCATTGCCGGAGTCTGTGGGATGTGACTTGAATTGGTGGACCTAACACAGTATAAAAGAGGCAGAGCAGCAGATTCCAACCTTATGGCTTAAGGGATGACACTTATCTCCTTCCTGTCCTTGTGGGGTGCACATCCGAAGTCCTCGCAGCCACAGACTGACAGCACAACAGGACCCTGCGTCACACTGCATATCCCGATCACAGGCCTGCAGACAAAGACACAGTTACTGAGAGACGCTCGATCCCGGGCAAACACTACACAAAGAAGGCGAGAAAAATTAAATGAATGGAAACATTTAAAATCTGCATTTTCTTTTCCAACTTCCTGTCAGTTTGACAGATTGTGGGGTGTGACCTGTGACCCCGCACTAGTCTCTAATCCCAGACTCTGGAGCGTGGACGGGTTTCACTCCCGTGTCTTTCTCCCCTGGACGTTTCTCTGCCAATTTTCTCCCCTCCTCACTTCTCCCAAAGGTGTTAGCTCGAAGGTGGGCTATCAAACAGCAGCTGATCCCTAATGACCCCCAATACATCACCCGAGTCAACATTGCTCAGACAGTGAGCGTGGGCACAGGATTTGACTCTGGGAGGGCAGCACGGCCGATCCCTATCCTCGCCTCATCCAACTTCTGCTGCAGTTGCAGATCGAAAGAGACATTGGGATTGTTGGACCAAAAAAGACCCAGGGTCTATCTGGTTCAACTTCTCCCATCCTGGTAGTCGCACGATACAATGATAATGGGGTTGTTGACTAATCACAGCGATCAATCTCTATCAATGAGTCTACAACAGACCCAGACACGAGGTGAGGAAAACCCCCAGTGGTGGAGAGCTTTGGGAACCAGAGGTCCAGAGTCACCTGTTTCTCCTGAGCTCGCTACACTCACCACACGGCACGTCTCACATTACACAGATACTGGAGCCCGGAATGGTATTTTCTGAAAGAAATCTATCTCATTTACAGACGGTGGAATTTGAACCCAATTATATTCTTGTATAGTTTATTACATCATATCGTGTGAAATCCTTTATAATAGTGTGTAGCATATCACAGTGTGTGGTATATCACAGTGTGTGGTATATCACAGTGTATGGTATATCACAGTGTGCGGTATATCACAGTGTGCGGCATATCACAGCATGTGGTATATCACAGTGTGTGGTGTATCACAGTGTGTGGCATATCACAGTGTGTGGTATATCACAGTGTGTGGTATATCACAATGTGTGGTATATCACAGTGTGTGGTATATCACAGTGTGTGGCATATCACAGTTTCTGGTATATCACAATGTGTGGTATGTCACAGTGTGTGGTATATCACAGTGTGTGGTATATCACAATGTGTGGTATATCACAGTGTGTGGTATATCACAACTTGTGGTATATCACAGTGTGTGGTATATCACAGCGTGCGGTATATCACAGTGTGCAGTATATCACAATGAGTGGTATATCACAGTGTGTGGCATATCACAATGTGTGGCATATCACAGTGTGTGGTATATCACAACTTGTGGTATATCACAGTGTGTGGTATATCACAGTGTATGGTATATCACAATGAGTGGTATATCACAGTGTGTGGCATATCACAGTGTGTGGTATATCACAACTTGTGGTATATCACAGTGTGTGGTATATCACAGTGTATGGTATATCACAGTGTGTGGTATATCACAATGTGTGGCATATCACAATGTGTGGTATATCACAGTGTGCGGTATATCACAGTGTGCGGTATATCACAATGAGTGGTATATCACAGTGTGTGGTATATCACAGTGTGTGGTATATCACAGTGTGTGGTATATTACAATGTGTGGTATATCACAGTGAGCAGCATATCACAATGTGTGGTATATCACAGTGTCATATATCACAATGCGTGGCATATCACAATGTGTGGTAAATCACAGTGTGTGGTATATCACAGTGTGTGGTATATCACAATGAGTGGTATATCACAATGAGTGGTATATCACCGTGTGTGGTATATCACAGTGTGTGGTATATCACAGTGTGCAGCATATCACAATGTGTGGTATATCACAATGTGTGGTATATCACAATGTGTGGTATATCACAGTGAGCAGCATATCACAATGTGTGGTATATCACAGTGTCATATATCACAATGCGTGGCATATCACAATGTGTGGTAAATCACAGTGTGTGGTATATCACAGTGTGTGGTATATCACAATGAGTGGTATATCACAATGAGTGGTATATCACCGTGTGTGGTATATCACAGTGTGTGGTATATCACAGTGTGCAGCATATCACAATGTGTGGTATATCACAATGTGTGGTATATCACAGTGTGTGGTATATCACAATGTGCAGCATATCGTAATGTGTGGTATATCACAGTGTGGTATATCACAGTGTGTGGTATATCACAGTGTGTGGTATATCACAATGTGTGGTATATCACAGTGTGCAGTATATCACAGTGTGTGGCATATCACAGTGTGTGGTATATCACAGTGTGTGGTATATCACAATGTGTGGTATATGGTATATCACAGTGTGCGGTATATCACAATGTGTGGTATATCACAATGTGTGGTATATCACAGTGTGTGGTATTTCACAATGTGCGGCATATCACAATGTGTGGTATATCACAGTGTGGTATATCACAGTGTGTGGTATATCACAGTGTGCGGTATATCACAATGTGCGGTATATCACAGTGTGCGGTATATCACAGTGTGCGGCATATCACAGTGTGTGGTATATCACAGTGTGTGGTATATCACAATGTGTGGTATATCACAATGTGTGGTATATTCTGCGAGGGGAAGGGGAACTGCCAGAAGTCGTGGTCCATGTTGGAACCAGTGACATAGGGAGACAAGGTGTTGCAGTCCTTCAGGCAAAGTTTCAGGAGCTAGGAAAAAGATTAAAAAACAGGACCTCAAGGGTGGTAATCTCAGGATTGCTCCTAGTGCCACGTGCTAGTGAGTACAGATCAGGAAGATAGTGCAGGTAAATGCGTGGCTGGAGAAATGGTGCAGGAGGTAGGATTTCAGATTCTTGGGGCATTGGGACCAGTTCTGGGGGCAGGGGCACCTGTATAAGATGGACGGGTTGCACCTGAACAAAACCGGGTCCAATGTTCTCACTGAAAGGTTAACTAATGCTGTTGGGGAGGGTTTAAACTCATTTGGCAGTGGGAGAGGAACTAGCAGAGAGGAGCAGAAATGAGTTCAGAGGGCAGAGAGATAAACAGCAGTAAAATTAGATATATCCGAAAAATTGCAGGGACCAGATTGAGGAAAATTCACAAAGGATTTATTAAATTGTGTGTACGTCATTGTCCACGGTGTAACTAATAAGGTTGGTGAGCTGCAGGCACAAATTGCTACGTGGGATTATAACATGGTTTAATTAACAGAAACAGATGATGGGATGGTTGCAGTAAAAGAGGAGAGGGAAGTTATGGACAGGGTAGTAATAGATAGAGAAGATGGACTAAAAAGATTAGCATTACTGAAAGTTGGTCCGGATGGGACGCATCCTAGGTTGCTGAAAGAAGCAAAGGTAGAAATAGCAGAGGCAGTGGTCACAATCTTTCAATCCTCACTGGATACAGGAGCAGTGCCGGAGGACTGGAGGGTTGCTAATGTTCTACCACTATTCAAGAAAGGGGACAGGGATAAACCAGGAAATTACAGGCCAGTCAGCCTAACATCGGTGGTGGGGGAGTTATTGGAAACTGTTGTGTCCGTGTGTTAATGGAGACACGGAATGCAGAAGTAGGTTTCACAGGTGTTTACTGAACAAAGTCTGGAGGTGAACTAACAGATACAAGACACTATACAGGCTTATATAGCCCGAGTGGCCATTACCGGCATTACAGTACACAGGGGCTCTTAAAGGCACATACACCACAATTCCTCCCCTTTTAGACAACCAGTACATAACATTTTAAGTAATCATTAATTAACATATTACAAGAACAATAATCTACACATTTGCTGCAGTTAATCAATTATAAGTCAGTCTCTCTGGAGGCTTCCTGATTCGGTCTGGATAACGCCTCGGTGGTGTAGTAATTTTTGGTGGTGTAGTAGGTTCTTTTGGCAAGGTCGATTCGGCTTGAATGCCAGTGTCGGGTTCATCTGGTTCCAGTATCACCGGATCGGAGGTAGATGCTATGGGTATCTCTGCTTCATCATTAGGCGTATAGAGTTGTGGTGTAGGTTGTCCCTTTTCGGATGACTCTATGATCTGGTCAGCATGGCGCCTTATTATGCTTTCTCCAATGTCCACGGTATACATCAGCGGTCCTAGTCGTGTGCAAATAGTTCCAGGCTGCCATTTCTCGGTACGGTAGTCCCGGGCCAAAACTTGTTGACCTAGCTGGAAGGTTCTAGTTGGCCTTTCATTCATGCCTTGAAATTGCCAGTTCTCCACGTCCCTTCTGATGTTTGGCTTGATCAAATCCAGCCGGCATCTTAGGCTTCTATTGAAGAACATCATGGCGGGAGTTTGGTTTGTAACCACATGTGTTGCATTCCTGTATGCAAACAAGAAGTTATCTACCTTATGCTGAAGTTTTATGTCTTCATTACCCATGGCCTTTATGGCCCTCTTGAAGGTCTGGACAAACCTTTCAGCCAATCCATTGGTGGTGGGATGGTATGGGGCGGACGTGTAGTGCTTAACCCCATTGTTTTTTAAGAACTTCCTGAATTCTTCGGACACAAATTGCGGTCCATTATCAGAACAGATCTGTTCAGGCAGCCCATTCCTGGCAAATATGGTCCTTAATACTGTGATGGTTTTTTCCGTGGTGGTGGAGGACATCTTTATTACCTCCAGCCACTTGGAGTGTGCATCAACCGCGATTAAGAACATTGAGTCCATAAATGGACAGCAAAGTCAATGTGTACCCTTTGCCATGGAGATGAGGGCCACTCCCATGGATGTAGAGGGGCTTGTGGTGGGGCGTTTTGGACCTTCTGGCATCCTAAGCAGCTCTTGGTCATTTCTTCGATGTCTCCATCGATACCTGGCCACCACACAAATGCTCTGGCTAGGTTCTTCATTTTCACTCCACCCAGATGCCCCTCGTGAAGCTCCTTTAGCACTTTATCCTGGAGTTTGGGTGGAATCACCACTCTGGATCCACACATCAAGGTTCCTCGGCACACTGACAGCTGTTCTCTTCTTTGCGAGAATGCTGGCAACAGTGGTTCGCCATGTGCTGGCCATCCCTTCACTGTTAAATCGTAGACTCGTGAGAGAGTCGGGTCATTTCTCATTTCCTTTTCAATGGCAGAATTTGTTACCGGTAGACATTCCACTATGGTTGAGTGGAACATCTCCACTGGGTCCACTGTAGGTGCCTCTTCTACCGTTGGCAACGGTAGGCGCGATAAACCGTCAGCATTCCCATGCTGTTTTGATCCTTTGTATTCTATGTCATATTGGTGTGCCCCTAGGAAAAGGGACCACCTCTGCAGCCTTTGCACTGTCATAATGGGAACACCCTTTTTAGGGTTGAATATGGAGACGAGGGGTTGATGGTCAGTCAACAAGGTAAATTTTTGTCCGTGTAGGTAATGGTTGAATTTCTTCACTCCCCATACCAGGCTGAGTGCTTCCCTGTCGATCTGGGCATAGTTACGCTCAGCTGAGTTCAATGAGCGTGACGCAAAAGCTATCGGCCGCTCCGAGCCATCAGGGAATCTATGCGATAATACCGCTCCTACGCCGTAAGGGGATGCATCGCACGCCAGTCTGATTGGCAGTGATGGGTTGTAATGAGCCAAAACTTCCTTGGACGTGATCAAGCCTTTGCATTTATGGAAGGCACGTTTACAGTCTTCGGTCCATTTCCAAATTACTCCCGTCTGTAGCAATTCGTTAAGAGGGTGCAGAAGAGTTGACAAGTTCGGTAAAAATTTATGATAGTAATTTATCAATCCCAGGAACGACCTTAATTGTGAGACATTTTCAGGGGCTGGGGCTTTTATGACCGCCTCAATTTTTTCAGGTGACTTATGCAACCCTTCCTCGTTAATTATGTGGCCACAATATGATATTTGTTTCTGGAAAAATTCGCACTTGGGGCGATTTGCTCGTAGGCCCCGTCCTCTCAGCCTTGTGAGCACCTGCTCCAAATTGGCAAGGTGCTCGTTGTCGTTTTCTCCTGTTACAAGGATGTCATCTAGGTAGCATTGAGTCCCCGGAATCCCTTGGAGTACTTGCTCCATAGCTCTTTGCCAGATAGCTGGAGCTGATGCTACTCCGAAAACCAGTCGATTGTACTGGTACAGGCCTTCTGTGATAGTGGATTGGCGGTTAGGATCAGATCAGCCATGATCTTATTGAATGGCGGAGCAGGCTCGAGGGGCCGATTGGCCTACTCCTGCTCCTATTTCTTATGTTCTTATGTTCTTATGTTTGTGTGTATTTATTGTGAGATATTTTTAGAGGCCTCTTCAACCTCCACCTGTAGATATGCCTGAGCCAAGTCAATTTTGGTGAAACGTTTTCCTCCGGAGAGTGAGGCGAAAATATCTTCTATCCTCGGAAGAGGATACTGTACCATGTGAAGGACCGGGTTTACAGTCACCTTGAAGTCCCCACAGATGCGAATTTTTCTCTGTTCTTCAGATTTATCATTATTCAACATTTTCTTCATGACCGGGACGATGGGTGTTGCCCACTCGCTCCAATCTATCTTGGATAATACGCCTGCATTTTCTAAATTCTCCAGCTCTGCCTCGGCTGCTGGACGAATTGCGTATGGCACCGGCCTTGCCTTAAAAAACTTGGGAATTGCCGCATCTTCCACTTTTATTGAGGCGGTGACGCCTTTCAAGGTTCCTAGTTCCTGTTGAAACACTTCCTTGGCGTTGGCCAAGATGTCTTTTAATCGTTCAGGTATGACGTCATCATCATTTTTTTCTTACTGGTCACTGTCAGTGCCTGAATGGAGTGCCAGTCTAAACGTATCTTCCTGATCCATTCACGTCCCAACAGCGGTGGACCACCATCTTGCAGAACATAGAAATACAACTTCTGTATTTCCTTGCCGTTGTATACAACAGGCACCTTTATTTTCCCTTTGGGGTATACTTTCTGCCCCGTATATGTTTTCAAGATAATGGATGTGTCTTTCAAAGGTATATGCGGAAATAGCCGCTCGTAATCCCGTCGACTTATGACGGTCAGAGCTGATCCTGTATCTAGCTCCATTTTAACTGGGGACCCCGCTATCGTGAGGGTAACCCAAATGGTCTGGTAATCTTCTTTGGCAATTACATTATGTAATTTGAGACAGCTTAGTCTCTTGTTTCCGGAGTCGCTATCGCTCTTCTGGTCTTCGGAGCTACTGTCCGTCATCATTTGTACATTTCTGTACTTTTCCTTATTGATTTTTTTCCTGTCCGTGGCTTTTTTGTGTCCAGATCGGCATACACGTGCAATGTGTCCAATCTTTCCGCATTGCCTGCATGATTTGTCCTTGAACCAGCAGTCCCTCTGGTCATGGGTGGATCTGCTGCAGCGATAACATCTCTCGAAACCCTGTGTCATTTCATGGGTGCCGAAGTCCTGTGGCTTTTGCTGTATCTCTGCAGCTCCTCCTGCGGCTGCTTCGTATGGTACAGCCATACTGAAAGCCTTGTCCAGTGTCAAATCTTTCTCAGAAAGTAGACTTTTCTGTGTTCCTTCACTTAGGAGACCGCAGACGAATTTGCCTCGAAGAGAATCTGCCAGTCCTGCACTGAATTGGCAGTGCTTGGACAGCTTCCTTAATTCGGTGAGGTAATCAGCATTACTTTCATTCTTGTGCTGATTCCTCTTGAAGAATTTGAATCGTTCCGCTATCAGCAGCGGTGTTGGGTTTAAGTGCTCCTGTAGGGTATCAACAATCTCCTTAAAATTCTTGTCCTTTGGTTTGGCTGGAGTGATTAAGTTTCGTAACAGCCCGTATGTCCTTGCGCCCATTAGATTTAGAAGTACTGATGCCTTTTTATGATCTTCTATTTCATTTGCTGTGCAATATACCTCCACTCTTTCCACATATGTGGTCCAATCCTCTATATTGCTATCGAAAGCATTAATATTGCCAGCCTTAGGCATCCTGAAAAAAAATGGCACCTCCCGCGCTTTCCTTTCTTCCCTGCAGAAAAAAAATGGCGCTTCCCGTGCTTTCCCATCGCTGTTGCTGCTGACAACGCTGTTTTCCGCGGTTTTTATTTACATAGGTTTTTTTTTCAATAGGTGGAGACTCATTCCCGCCGGACTCTCTGGGACTTTTCCCTCCCTCTGCTTGGTCCGAACGCCGACCTGCTTTGCAGCGCCGGCCGTCTCCTGAGTGCTCCCCCCCTCTGTCTCTGTTTGCCTCCGCCTTCGCTGCTCGGCCCCGCTGCAGAGCCAGCCGATGGAGCCCCAGCCCGCCACCCAGGAAGGATTATTGCAGTACCTGCCACCAGCTCGGCTAGCTGGTGCAACCACAGTTTTTTTTTTCTCTTGCTTTTCTTCGACTTTCGTCTGAGGAATCGATCTCCTTGAGGTGCTGCCGAATTGCAGGTAAGCCCATTTCCAATTCGTCGCCACTGTTGTGTCCGTGTGTTAATGGAGACATGGAATGCAGGAGTAGGTTTCACAGGTGTTTACTGAACAAAGTCTGGAGGTGAACTGACAGGTACAAGACACTATGCAGGCTTATATAGCCCGAGTGGCCATTACCGGCATTACAGTACACAGGGGCTCGTAAAGGCACATACACCACAGAAACCATTATCAGGGACAAAATAAACGCTCATTTAGAAAGGCATGGGTTAATCAAGGAGAGCCAGCATGGATTTGTTAAAGGCAAATTGTGTCTGACTAACTTTATTGAATTATTTGATGAGGTAACAGAGAGGGTTGATCAAGGTAATGCAGTAGATGCTGTATATATGGGCTTTCGAAAGGCATTCGAGAAAGTGGTACGCAGGAGGCTTGTACAGAAGATGGAAGCCCATGGAATTAAGGTGAAAATGGCGGTATGGATACGGAATTGGCTCAGTGACAGGAAGCAGAGGATGGTGATGGTGATGGTGGTGGTGGATGTTTCTCAGACTGGTGTTCCCCAAGGGTCAAGGGTTAATTTTTATAAACGACCTAGACTTGGGTGTTGGGAGCAGTATTATAACATTAGCAGATGATACAAAACTTGGCAACATAGTAAATAGTGATGAGGATAGTTATAGGCTTCAGGATGACACAGACAGGGTAGTGAAATGGGCGGAAGCAGGGCAGGTGGAGTTCAGTGTGGAGAAGTGCGAAGTGATGCACTGTGGGAGGAGTAATATGGAAAGTCAGTACACAATAAATGGCACCGTTTTGCAAAGTGTAGATGAGCAGAGAGAGACCTTGGTGTCCATATACACAAATCTTTAAAGGTGGCAGGGCAAGTTGATAATGTGGTTAAACAGCATCTGGTTTACTTGGGTTTGAAAATAGAGGCGTAGAATATAAAAGCAAAGAGATCCTGCTGGAACTTTATAGATCACTGGTTCGGCCTCAGCTGGAATATTGTGGACAATTCTGGGCCCCACACTTCAGGAAAGATGTAAAGACCTTAGAACGGGTGCAGAGGAGGTTTACCAGGATGTCACCAGGGATGAGGGACTTCAGTTATGAGGAGAGGTTGGAAACATTCGGACTGTTCTCTGTGGAACAGAGAAGGTTAAGAGGTGACCTAATCGAGGTTTTCAAGGTGATGAGAGGTTTCGATCGAGTAAACAGGGTAATACTATTCCCTCTGGTGAGAGGGTCAATAACCAGAGGTCACAGATTCACAATCAGTGGCAAAACATCTCGAGGGGAGAGGAGGAGAAATGTTTTCACTTGGAGAGTTGTCGGGATCGGGAATGCTCGACCTGAGAAGGTGGTGGAAGCTGATTCCATCAATAATATTAAAAGGGAGTTGGACAGGTTCTGGAGGATGAGGAACTGACAGGGTTACGGACAAAGAGCGGGGATGGGACTGAGCACGACGGCTCTTTCAAAGAGCCAGCACTGGCTCGATGGGCCAAAGGGCCTCCTTCTGTGCTGGGGGTTTCTATGATTCTATGCTGTAGTATATTATAATGTGCGGTGTATAATGAGTTCTGACGAAGGGTCAGCGACCTGAAACGTTAACTCTGTTTCTCTCTCCACAGATGCTGCCTGACCTGCTGAGTGTTTCCAGCATTTTCTGCTTTTATTTTAGGTACAATGGTGTTGGGCGGGATGGGGGGGGGGAAGGTAAATACAGTACCGGGAGTTTTGGACCACTTCTGCCCGGTTCTCAGGAGCCAGAGTGACTGAATATCGCTCCATCTAAATGTGTCTTTCTCTATCCTCTGTCTCTCTCTCTCTCACACACACACTGTCGCTCTAGTTGGGTATCTCTCATTCTCTCTCTCTCTCACACACACTGTCGCTCTAGTTGGGTCTCTCTCATTCTCTCTCTCTCTCTCACACACACTGTCGCTCTAGTTGGGTCTCTCTCATTCTCTCTCTCTCTCTCTCTCACACACACACTGTCGCTCTAGTTGGGTATCTCTCATTCTCTCTCTCTCACTCACACACTGTCGCTCTAGTTGGGTATCTCTCATTCTCTCTCTCTCACTCACACACTGTCGCTCTAGTTGGGTATCTCTCATTCTCTCTCTCTCTCACACACACACTGTCGCTCTAGTTGGGTCTCTCTCATTCTCTCTCTCTCTCTCTCTCACACACACACTGTCGCTCTAGTTGGGTATCTCTCATTCTCTCTCTCACACACACTGTCGCTCTAGTTGGGTATCTCTCATTCTCTCTCTCTCTCTCACACACACTGTCGCTCTAGTTGGGTCTCTCTCATTCTCTCTCTCTCTCTCTCTCACACACACACTGTCGCTCTAGTTGGGTATCTCTCATTCTCTCTCTCTCACTCACACACTGTCGCTCTAGTTGGGTATCTCTCATTCTCTCTCTCTCACTCACACACTGTCGCTCTAGTTGGGTATCTCTCATTCTCTCTCTCTCTCACACACACACTGTCGCTCTAGTTGGGTCTCTCTCATTTTCTCTCTCTCTCTCTCTCACACACACACTGTCGCTCTAGTTGGGTATCTCTCATTCTCTCTCTCTCTCTCTCTCACACACACACTGTCGCTCTAGTTGGGTATCTCTCATTCTCTCTCTCTCTCACACACACACTGTCGCTCTAGTTGGGTATCTCTCATTCTCTCTCTCTCTCACACACACTGTCGCTCTAGTTGGGTATCTCTCATTCTCTCTCTCTCTCACACACACACTGTCGCTCTAGTTGGGTATCTCTCATTCTCTCTCTCTCACTCACACACTGTCGCTCTAGTTGGGTATCACTCATTCTCTCTCTCTCTCACACACACACTGTCGCTCTAGTTGGGTATCTCTCATTCTCTCTCTCTCACTCACACACTGTCGCTCTAGTTGGGTATCTCTCATTCTCTCTCTCTCACTCACACACTGTCGCTCTGGTTGGGTATCTCTCATTCTCTCTCTCTCTCACACACACTGTCGCTCTAGTTGGGTATCTCTCATTCTCTCTCTCTCACACACACACTGTCGCTCTAGTTGGGTATCTCTCATTCTCTCTCTCTCTCACACACACACTGTCGCTCTAGTTGGGTATCTCTCATTCTCTCTCTCTCACTCACACACTGTCGCTCTAGTTGGGTATCTCTCATTCTCTCTCTCTCACTCACACACTGTCGCTCTAGTTGGGTATCTCTCATTTTCTCTCTCTCTCTCACACACACACTGTCGCTCTAGTTGGGTATCTCTCATTCTCTCTCTCTCACTCACACACTGTCGCTCTAGTTGGGTATCTCTCATTCTCTCTCTCTCTCACACACACACTGTCGCTCTAGTTGGGTATCTCATTCTCTCTCTCTCACACACACACTGTCGCTCTAGTTGGGTATCTCTCATTCTCTCTCTCTCACACACACACTGTCGCTCTAGTTGGGTATCTCTCATTCTCTCTCTCTCTCACACACACACTGTCGCTCTAGTTGGGTATCTCTCATTCTCTCTCTCTCACACACACACTGTCGCTCTAGTTGGGTATCTCTCATTCTCTCTCTCTCTCACACACACACTGTCGCTCTGGTTGGGTATCTCTCATTCTCTCTCTCTCTCACACACACACTGTCGCTCTAGTTGGGTATCTCTCATTCTCTCTCTCTCTCACACACACACTGTCGCTCTGGTTGGGTATCTCATTCTCTCTCTCTCTCACACACACACTGTCGCTCTAGTTGGGTATCTCTCATTCTCTCTCTCTCTCTCACACACACTGTCGCTCTAGTTGGGTATCTCTCATTCTCTCTCTCTCACACACACACTGTCGCTCTAGTTGGGTATCTCTCATTCTCTCTCTCTCTCACACACACACTGTCGCTCTAGTTGGGTATCTCTCATTCTCTCTCTCTCACACACACACTGTCGCTCTAGTTGGGTATCTCTCATTCTCTCTCTCTCTCACACACACACTGTCGCTCTAGTTGGGTATCTCTCATTCTCTCTCTCTCTCACACACACTGTCGCTCTAGTTGGGTATCTCTCATTCTCTCTCTCTCTCTCACACACACACACTGTCGCTCTGGTTGGGTATCTCTCATTCTCTCTCTCTCTCACTCACACACTGTCGCTCTAGTTGGGTATCTCTCATTCTCTCTCTCTCTCTCACACACACTGTCGCTCTAGTTGGGTATCTCTCATTCTCTCTCTCTCACACACACACTGTCGCTCTAGTTGGGTATCTCTCATTCTCTCTCTCTCTCACACACACTGTCGCTCTGGTTGGGTATCTCTCATTCTCTCTCTCTCTCACTCACACACTGTCGCTCTAGTTGGGTATCTCTCATTCTCTCTCTCTCTCACACACACACTGTCGCTCTGGTTGGGTATCTCTCATTCTCTCTCTCTCTCACACACACACTGTCGCTCTAGTTGGGTATCTCTCATTCTCTCTCTCTCTCACACACAGACTGTCGCTCTAGTTGGGTATCTCTCATTCTCTCTCTCTCTCACACACACTGTCGCTCTGGTTGGGTATCTCTCATTCTCTCTCTCTCTCTCACACACACTGTCGCTCTGGTTGGGTATCTCTCATTCTCTCTCTCTCTCACTCACACACTGTCGCTCTAGTTGGGTATCTCTCATTCTCTCTCTCTCTCTCACACACACTGTCGCTCTAGTTGGGTATCTCTCATTCTCTCTCTCTCTCTCACACACACTGTCGCTCTGGTTGGGTATCTCTCATTCTCTCTCTCTCTCTCACACACACTGTCGCTCTGGTTGGGTATCTCTCATTCTCTCTCTCTCTCTCTCTCACTCACACACTCACTCACACACAGACAGACTCGCTCTGACTGTGAGTCTATTTTCTCTCCCACTCTCTCACACACTTTCTCTGGAGCTGTTTGATTTTCCCCCTCGCCCTGTGGTTTGGGTGGGCTGATATTGCAGGACGGGATGTCTAGCTGAAACTTTCACCTGTCTTTTCCCTCCCCTCCCCCGCCTGCTGTCACCTCAGACTGGGGGCATTCGTGATTTTTTTTTTTTTATTCCACTTTTGCAGCTCGCTTGCTTCCCCGCTCAGTTCCAGCCACCTGTTTGCGAATATTGTTTGAGTTGAGCTCGAGTTTCAGCGTCTCACTGGTGCATTCCTGGCGCTGATCCTGCCTCGCTGGAAGATCAGGAAGGTGCGGCAGCGGCAGGACCGGGGCTGGCGCTGGGCGGGTTGTGAACCTCACTCAAATACTCACATTTCAGGGACCCCGACACTATTTAAAAAAAACAAAAGCAAAACTCGCAAACGGCAGAATTCTGAAAAGTAATTCTTCAAACCATCACAAAACTGCAAGCAACCGAGAATCCTGGAAACACACGCCCAGTATCAGTGCCTGCAGGGAGCAATGGGTGGATTGATGTTCCTGGGTCTTGTCCTTCCAGCCGGTTAGCATTGCTGCACCTGCAGTCACCGCGCATGGGATTGTTAAATATTATATAAATATATACTTCACATCTGTAGAGCACAGAACACGACACAGGTAGCACCAGACAACTTTTTAAAGATGCGTTTGAACAGTTTAAATGCAATCTGGTATCTGTTATTTATACTGTTCAATATATCCATTGATTAAACAGATTGATTTCACTGCAACACTGCAATGACTCCACGAAATGGTAACACAATGCACAATATTGTTTTTTGTCACTAGATTCAGTAAATACATTGAAAAAAATAATTTTCCCTAAATCCTGGGTATATAAATAAATTTACTCGAATTTATCTACCGTTATCATTTTTTTTGACAAAATATGCAGACTTACCCCAGTAATAACAATACTTTGGCTGGGCCTCAGTAAAATCAGGAAAGTTAGGAGGAGAGGAGTTCTCATACTGAGTCCCAGAGATGTGAGCTTTGTCTGAACGGTGCTGGTGTCTCTCAGTCTGTCAGTCTGTGGCGCTATTTGTACTATATACCTCTAAATCAGGCAGTGATCCAGTGATGCTGGGCCCTCCCACTTCAATCCCTGCCCTAAACACTGCTGAAGCTGTGACAATCTGATAGTAATGTGTCGCTCTCTCTCTCTCTCGCTTTCTCTGTCTCTCTCTCTCTCTCCCTGTGTCTCTGTCTCTCTCTTTCTCTGTCTCTGTCTGTCTCTCTCTCTCTCTCCCTGTGTCTCTGTCTCTCTCTTTCTCTGTCTCTGTCTGTCTCTCTCTCTCTCTCCCTGTGTCTCTGTCTCTCTCTTTCTCTGTCTCTGTCTGTCTCTCTCTCTCTCTCTCCCCGTGTCTCTCTCTGCGCCTCTCACTGTCTCTTTTGCTCTTTCTCTGTCTCTTTCTCTTTTTCTTTGTCTCTCTTTCTCTATCTCTCAGCCTCTCTCTCTCTCGCTCTCTCTCTGTGTCTCTCTGTCTCTCTCTCTCTCTCTGTCTCTCTCTGCCTGCCTCTCTGTCTCTCTCTCTGTCTCTGTCTCTCTGTCTCTCTCTCTCTCTGTCTCTCTCTATCTGTCTCTCTCTGCCTGCCTCTCTGTCTCTCTCTCTCTGTCTCTGTCTCTCTGTCTCTCTCTCTCTCTCTGTCTCTCAGTTCAGTTCAGTTCAAATGCTTTATTGGCATGAAAGTTTACAGAGAACCATATTGCCAAAGCTTACATAGCAAAAAGGTACAGTTTTCCAACATTCTGTAAGTGTCAATCGATTTGACATTTGTTGGGTATATACAATATTACTTTTAAACAATATTAATTTTAAACAGTCTTTCTACTTCATTTGGTACGTTCAATATTAATTTTAAACAGTCTTACTTTTAAACAGTCCTCAGGTTGTGACATGTTGTTACATATTTAGCCCCAAGGTATGGTCTGTCTCCTTCTCCTAGGACTAATCTCAATTTTGACAGATCATCCAATTCCTTGAAATCTGGGGTTGTTTGGCTTAGCTTGTTGAATAATATGTTTCTTGATGTGTTGAATTTTTCGCATTTTAGGAGGAAATGCATTTCTGTTTCAACCTCGCCAGCCAGACATTGATCGCATATTCTATTCTCTCTAGGCTGCCAGGATTTCTTGTATCTGCCTTTTTCAATTTCCAGTTGGTGGTCGCTTAGTCTGTACCTGGTGAGGGTCTGTCTCTGTTTTGTGTCTCTGATGGTCGTGAGGTAGTCTGCCAGTTTATATTCTCTTTTTAGGGCCCGGTAACATTCTAATCTGCTTTGGCTTTCGGTTATTTTGTTCCAATGTTCCAGGTAGGTTTCTTTGCATTTTTTAATGATTTGGTTCACTCGGATTGGTGTTTGGATGGCTGTGTTGGTCTGGGGCTGGTCAGGGTCCGGCTGAGTACTTAGTTTCAGTAGCAGCTGACTCAGGGGACTCTTTTCTGGGTTTAGCTCTTGGGTCTGAAAGGCTTTGAAATGAAGGGTGTCTGGGGAGCTAGATTTGAGGTGATTTAGGAAGTTTAGTGCTCGTTTTTGGATGTTTATTATCAGTGGGTATCTGCCTAGTTCGGCTCTGCATGCATTTGTTGCCGTTTTTCTTTGGGTGCGAAGGATGCTTCGGCAGAATTCTGCATGTAGGGCTTCTATTGTGTGTTTTTCCCATTTAGTGTAGCTTTGGTGATTTAGCGGGCCCCATACTTCACTACCGTACAGTGCAATGGGCAGGATTATGCTGTCAAAAATTTTGAGCCAGATTTTGATTGGGATTTGGATGTTGTAGAATTTTCTTTTTATTGCATATAGGGCTCTTCGGGCTTTTTCTTTTAGTGCATTCACTGCTATGCTGAAGCTCCCTGATGCTGTAATAGTTAGACCAAGGTAGGTGTAGCTCATAGTGTGTCCTATAGTGGTATCACTGAGGGTAAACTGGTATTTGTTTTCCTGACATCTGGGTCTTTTCTGAAAAATCATGATGTTGGTTTTCTTTAGATTTACTGTTAGAGCCCAATTTTGGCAGTATTTGTCGAGTAGGTCTAGTTGTTGCTGTAATCCCTGTTCTGTGGGAGACAGCAGAACCAGGTCGTCCGCATAGAACAGGGACTTCACTTCTCCATCCAGGAGACGGAGACCTGGTGACTCGCTTTGCTCCAGCATGTCTGCTAATTCATTTATGTATATGTTGAACAGGGTCGGGCTCAAATTGCAGCCCTGCCGGACGCCTCTTCTCTGGGTGAAGAAATCGGTGCGTTTGTCTCCAATTTTGACCCCGCATTTGTTTTTCAGATACATTGATTTAATAAGGTCATAGACTTTGCCCCCTATTCCACACTGAAGAAGTTTATAATAGAGCCCTTCGTGCCATATAGAGTCAAAGGCTTTCTTGAAGTCGATGAAACAGGCGAATATTTTCCCATTTTTTGTTTGGTGTTTATGTTTTTCGATGAGGGTGTGAAGGGTATAGATATGGTCGGCGGTGCGGTGTTTTGGAAGAAAGCCTATTTGTTTTTTTCTGAGGATATTATGTTTGTTAAGAAAATCAAGTAATCTACTATTTAGAATACTGCAGAATAACTTCCCTAGACAACTGTTGACACAGATGCCGCGGTAGTTATTTGGGTCTGATTTGTTTCCACTTTTATATATGGGGGAGATTAGTCCTTGGCACCAGATATCGGGAAAACAGCCTGAGCGTAATATGATGTTGAATAGTTTGAGTATCGCACCCTGCATCTCCATATTACTGAACTTTAGCATTTCATTTTTGATGTTGTCTGGGCCACAGGCTTTCTTTAGGTGGAGAGATTTTGTTTTTGTGGCCAGTTCTTTCCATGTGATTGGGGAGTCTAGAGGGTTTTGGTTGTCTTTAATTGTTGCTTCTAATGTGTGGAGTTTTTCTGTGACCTGATGTTGACTTGGGTTTGTTTTGTTTTTTGGGATGTCTTTGTAGAGGTTTTCAAAATGTGTTCTCCAGATGTCGCCATCTTGGATTGGTAATGCTTGCAATTGTGTTGTACTCAGGTTATTCCACATTTCCCAGAATTGTTTTGGATTGGTGGAGTTTTCAATTTCTTCGAGTATTTTGTGGGTATAGTTTTGTGTTTTGTTCCTAATGGTGTGTTTATATCTTTTGAGGGTTTCATTGTATCTAGTACGTAGGTCCGGATTGTTTGGTTGCCGATGCTTTTGGTTTGATATTTTTCTCAGGTCTTTTCTGGCATTTTTGCAATCGTGGTCAAACCATTTCATATTTTTATTTTGTCTTTTTTGATGCTTCCTCTTCTGTTTCACGAGGTCGGCTTTTACAGCTGCCTCATGGAAGATCATGTTTATATCCTCTATGGCCGTGTTTACACCATCTCTGGTGATCTCATATAGATTTTCTTTAAATTTTGAAATTTTACTTGTGAGATCAGGTGAATTTAGTGCTGTGATGAATTTATCTCCACTGTCTGGGGCCCATCTGTATGTCTGGTTTATTTTATGTAGCTTACTGTGTTCCTTTTTTGTGTCTGTAGTTTGGGCAGAAAGTTTAAGGTACACATTTATTTGGTTATCTGTCTCTCTCTCTCTCTCTGTCTCTCTCTGCCTGCCTCTCTGTCTCTCTCTCTCTGTCTCTGTCTCTCTGTCTCTCTCTCTCTCTCTCTGTCTCTCTCTCTCTGTCTCTCTCTGCCTCTCTGACTGCAGTTATACTGCAGACACCACAGTGGAAAGCAGTGTGTCTCTTCCAGAGGGTTACAGAATGCTTTGGTTTGAGCAGCTTCTCCAGATTGTACCCCTACAAATGGCTCCCACTCTCAGTGACACGAGGTGTAAGTGATATCAGTGATTGCCCCAGAAACCATGGTCGAGGTGATCCTGTGCATCTTCATAAAAGCTCAGTCTGCACGGCCGCAATCAACTGACCGTCAGTGGATTCTGATTGGGTAACGGGTGCGGTAGAGCAGGTGGTTGTCACAGCAACTCGGCGGTTGCACGCGGTCTCACACCAGCAACCTCCTGGTGCATCATTGCACAGGGGGGTTCAGGGGAGGCCGTACCCTCCCACAGGAAGAGTCACAGAGTCAGCCTGACTTGGCAGACAACAGGCAACACACCCTGGACCAGTCCGAGTGCTGCAGCGAGGGGCACAGCCCGGGGACAGGTATCGGAGAGTTGTGGGGGGAAATTCAGTTGCTTTGCGCCTCCCGTTAGCGCCCTAAGAGAACGCTAATGGGGCGCAAAGCAACTAGCGCCCGGGCACGGCGATGTTTGCGCCGCTCACAAAATTGACCAGACATTTTGCGGCGGCGTAAAACACTACCGCCATGATCTCCTGCACCCGCAGATCGCGACGTCAGTCGAGCGTGCAACGCCCCGGTAGCGCCCCAGACCGGATATTGAGTGGCGCCCCCTGCCTTTCCGCCTGCCGCTAACAACAACAGGTTGAGGGGAGTGTTTTGCAGTCGGGAAGGGACTGGGGGAGCGCTATTTAAAGGCGGCCACTTCCTGACTTTTTTTGTCGCCGACATTTTTGCACCACGCATTCTGAGAGAGAGAGAGAGAGAGAGAGACTTCTGGAGAGATTCAACGCTGTGCGAAGGAGTTTTGGGTACTGAGCAGCACTTTGCAGGTTCATTCTGATTTGACCTTCCTTGTATCCATTTAGAAGAGACTGTGGGGGCTGCGCTCTGAGCTCTTTCCCTGGGCCTCTCCATTGTTCTTTCCAGCAGATTTGATGTACAGGTCTCTCCAGGCCGAGGTTCAAGGCTGCAATGAGCAGGGTGTGGATGGAGAGCAAGATCGACCCTTCCCTTTAAGAACTGGCCGGCGCCAGTGTGTCTGTGTTCCATTGCTGACTGACATCACATGAGCTTCGCCAGCGCTCTGAGGTAGCACCTCGCTCCTCGGCGTTAGCGCCTTAAGAGAGGTGTGTAGCGCCTGATTTAACGCTCCAATCACCTCCAGGGGCAATAGAAGCCAACTTTGCAGATGGAGGTGATAATTAGCGCCAGGCGCTAAACTTTGCGCCCAGCCGATAATCGCGCCCCAAACGGGGCGATACTGGATTTCTCCCCCTTGAAATTCAAAAAACCCAACTTCAATGTTTAATCGGAATTCGATTCATGGCCTTTTCCCACCTGTCATTTCCAGCACTTGCAGTTCAGCATATTCAGAGAATGATACAGAGCACAGAAAGAGGCCATTCAGCCCATCGTGCCTGTGCCGACTCTCTGACCGAGCTATTCCATTAGTCCCACTCCCCCTGCTCTTTCTCCATAGGCCTGTCAATTTTTTTCCTTTTTAAGTAGAGACCTAATTCTCTTTGGAAAGTTACTATCTGTGTTTATAGAAGTCGTTTTCCATCAGGTTTCACATGCACAAGAATCAATTCCTGATAGAAGCCAGACATTTATGTTGAACACCTCACAATACAGAATACATTCCCCTCACCGAAGCAGCAAATCCGCAACTTATTCCAGTATAGAACCTGCTCCTTCCAGCGGAATCCAGCATTCTGGCTGATTTTCCGAAATATGGCAGCACGCTGTGGAGTGTCCGTCCTCTCCCGGCCGGGATCCGCGGAATCAGCACGGGCCCGGAATGCAGGCCTGCGACCTCCTCGTTTTCTGGCCCAGGGCTACTGCAGGCCTTGGAGCCGGGGACTGGGGGCACTAACCTGCTCTTTCTGCTAATACTCTGAAAGTTATTTAACTTCCTCGTGTGTCATGTGTAAAGATGGGAAGCGGATGGTGTAAAGTGGATGAGGCTTCCCAACTTGCCTAGACTCTAGATTGGGCCGATACCCTCTGGAGTTTAGAAGAATGAGAGGTGATTTCGTTGAAACATATAAAATTCTTAAAGGGATTGACAAGGTAGATGCTGAGAGGTTGTTTCCCCTGGCTGAGGAGTCTAGAACCAGGGGTCACAGTCTCAGGATAAGGGGTCGGCCATTTAGGACTGAGATGAGGAAGAATTTCTTCACTCAGAGGGTTGTGAATCTTTAGAATTCTCTACCCCACAGAGCTGTGAATGCTGAGTCTTTGAGTATATTCAAGGCTGAGGTCGATAGAATTTGGGGCTCTAGGGGAATCAAGGGATATGGGGATCGGGTGGGAAAGTGGAGTTGAGGTCAAAGATCAGCCATGATCTCATTAAATAGTGGAGCAGGCTCAAGGGGCCGAATGGCCGACTCCTGCTCCTAATTCTTACGTTCTTATGACTCAAGCTTTCCAACACAAGCTAAATCCAATTTAAATCTGTAATTAACTTTCACCTGACCTCCTCGATATTAATGCAAAAACTAATTTCTCAATATATTGTCAATTAAGTGTCATTAAATGCCATGCAGAGAACTGTCAGTTCATTGCGTAAAATAAATATAAAATCATATTATAAGAACTTTTATTAGTATGACAAATCGTAGTCCTTGAAAGTCCCGGAACATTTGTAAATTGACAGTTTACATATAACTGGAATTTACATTCTTGGGAACAATTTAATTAAACAATTTTACCTGCACTGTTGATTATTCAATTTTGTTTTT
The DNA here is from genome assembly GCF_052327205.1 of Somniosus microcephalus. Taxonomy (NCBI): domain Eukaryota; kingdom Metazoa; phylum Chordata; class Chondrichthyes; order Squaliformes; family Somniosidae; genus Somniosus; species Somniosus microcephalus. The sequence goes on from NC_141004.1 coordinate 4,102,386, forward strand.
CCATCTATTTCCTTTAGCTCGTCCATTGGATTGTAATTACCTTCCCTTTTCTCTTGATTCTTAAGCCCTGATTTTCACTCGGATTGCGCGGTGAGTGTGGGGCTGTTTGAATGAGATTCAGGCTCACTCTGGCTCCCCAGGTTTCCGTCATTTTACCTCCCGGGACTCGTTTAAACAGACCAGGCTGACTAAAGCATGTGCCAATGACATCAGGCCGGGTGGGGTGGTAGGGTGCGGTCGGGAGTCAGGCAAGCGAGGCTGGAGGCCCCAGCAGCGAACCCTTGGGAACGATCCCTGTCGAGGTAGGCGAAGGTGGAGGGGGATCCCAGGAGATGGTGGGAGTCCGGGGCAGGGAGGCCTGAGGTTTCCTGTGGGGTCCAAAGGAACACTCCTGCTTTTCCTGGCTCCCAAGGAAGCCTTTGAACGATGCTCCTTGGTACGGTTTCTCGGTCAACCAAGCAGCAGGTCACGACCTCGCTGCTACCGATGGAAATATCATCAGGGTCTGAAGACATCATCACCAGAGATTAGTTTTTATGACAATCCCACCACTTCGTGGTCACTTTTTCCGATGCCAGCTTTTTATGTACAATATTTTTGAACTGAATTCAAAGTCACAAACCACATGGTGGGATTTGAGCTCACGGTCTCTGGATTATCAGTCCAGTGTCACTACACTCCCGCACCCAGTCCTCTCATTATCCTCAGCCTATCTGGCACAGCTACCCACCAGTGGTATGTTAATGGGCCCCGAACCTTGGTGCATCCATAGGACACTTCTTCAACCTTTCTGTATTTATTCATTGGCCCTGGTCAATCTTCACCTTGTTCAGCTCAGTATTGCTCTTCCTGCCTTCATTTCTCTCTTTGAAAATTAAATAAAATTGCTGGAAATATGTTTTGCCACAAATCACGAATCAATTTACTTTTCGAACTGTGGTGAAATATATTGTTGAGTCTGTGCAGGGCTCCAATGACATTCATCTCTCTTGTATGTCATCACACACCAAAGCCAGCCCATAAAACATAGAGAACGCGGCTACACTGACTGTAAGTGCTGGTAAAATATGGAATAGTCATCTATAAGTGCAATGAAGGTTCACTAGACTGATTGCTGGGATTGGAGAGATTGTCCTCAGAGGAAAGATTGAGGAGACTAGGCCTATATTCCCTAGAGTTCCCTAGAGTCCTCCTCCAACGCCTCTCCACCATCGTCCAGCTGGGTGGGGCTGCACTCGCCTGGTTCCATTCTTATCTATCTAATCGTAGCCAGAGAATAACCTGCAATGGCTTCTCTTCCCACTCTCGCATCGTTACCTCTGGGGTCCCCCAAGGATCTATCCTTAGCCCCCTCCTTTTTCTCATCTATATGCTGCCCCTTGGCGACATCATCCAAAAACACAGCGTCAGTTTCCACATGTACACTGACGACACCCAGCTCTACCTCACTACTTCTTCTCTCGACTCCTCCATGGTGTCTAAATTGTCAGACTGCTTGTCCAACATCCAGTAGTGGATGAGCAGAAATTTTCTCCTATTAAATATTGGGAAGACCGAAGCCATTGTTTTCGGTCCCCACCACAAACTCCATTCCCGAGCCACCGACTCCATCCCTCTCCCTAACATCTGTCTGAGGCTGAACCACACTGCTCGCAACCTTGGCGTCATATTTGACCCTGAAATGAGCTTCCGATCATATATACGCGGCATAACTAAAACTGCCTATTTCCACCTCCGTAACATCGCCCGTCTCCGCCCTTGCCTCAGCTCATCCGCTGCTGAAACCCTCATCCATGCCTTTGTTACCTCTAGACTTGACTATTCCAATGCACTCCTGGCTGGCCTCCCACATTCTACCCTTCGTAAACTTGAGGTAATCCAAAACTCGTCTGACCGTGTCCTAACTCGCACCCAGTCCCATTCACCCATCACCCCTGTGCTCGCTGACCTACATTGGCTCCCAGTTAAGCAATGCATCGATTTCAAAATTTGCATCCTTGTTTTCAAATCCCTCCATGGCCTCACCCCCCCCTATCTCTGTCATCTCCTTCAGTCCCACAACCCCCCCGAGATATCGGCGCTCCTCTAATTCTGCCCTCTTGAGCATCGCTGATTATAATCGCGCAACCATTGGTGGTTGTTCCTTCTGTTGCCTAGGCCCTAAGCTCTGGAATTCCCTGGCTAAACCTCTCCGCCTCGCTACCTCTCTCTCCTCCTTTAAGACGCTCCTTAAAACCTACCTCTTTGACCAAGCTTTTGGTCACCTGCCCTAATGTCAAATTTTTGTCTTATAATACTCGTGTGAAGTGCCTTGGGACGTTTTACTACATTTAAGGTGCTATATAAATACAAGTTGTTGTTGTTGTAGAGTTTAGAAGAATGAGAGGTGATCTAATTGAAACGTATAAAATTCTTAAAGAGCTTGACAGGGTAAATGCTAGGAGGATGTTTCCCCGGGCTGGGGAGTCTAGAACCAGAGTCACAGTCTCAGGATAAGGGGTCGGCCATTTAGGACTGAGATGAGGAGAAATTTCTTCACTCAGAGGGTGGTGAATCTTTGGAATTCTCTACCTCAGAGGGCTGTGGAGGCTCAGTCGTTGAGTATATTCAAGGCTGAGGTCGATAGACTTTTGTATACTAAGGGAACCAAGGGATATGGGGATAGTGTGGGAAGGTAGAGTTGAGGTCGAAGATCAGCCATGATCTTATTGAATGGCAGAGCAGGCTCAAGGGGCCGAATGGCAGAGCAGGCTCAAGGGGCCGAATGGCAGAGCAGGCTCAAGGGGCCGAATGGCCGACTCCTGCTATTATTTCTTATGCTCTTATGTTGTTATGTTCTATGTAGAAGCAAAATCGCCCACACCCCACCCCAAAAAACCCTTTCATTTCTAAATTGTTCAGGAGAGTAGAATTTAAGCTCCAAGTGCCTCTCGGTCACATGACTAATATCGGAATCTTGGGCTATTGCTTCTGCAGGGCCCAGTGCTGAGAGCATCAAGTATTTTCACAATCAATTTCTCTTTTAGAGTATCCCCAACATAAATGGCTGGCAAGCATCATTATGTCAATAAGAGGGAATTGTTGGCTTCGGACATGAATGAAAATATCATAGTTTAGTTGCCTGAAGGAAGCTTGCAGACATTAATGGGTCTGTGCCGTACTGGGGACTGTTTGGGAGAATATCAGTGAGATCATCAAAAGTCTGAGAGGGGTTCCAGGGATCCATTCACTTCCCAGCGTGGAACCCAGAAAATTGCAGTAAAACTATTCCATCCGAGCACCTGCCATCTGCTGGGACCCAAAGGAGGCCCCGGATACTGGAACCCTGAAGGGAGCCCTTGTCCTTGGAATCTTTTATGATGAAGGTTTTATAAGGGACAGGAAGGGGGTCACAACTTCTACAAGGCCACCATGGACCCTCGGGTGCAGGGCTGGACCCTCGGGTGCAGGGCTGGACCCTGGTCTAGCTTCTGGCCGTTCTGACAGACTCCCACCCAAGTTATGATGGAAGATTCCACCCACATAACTTCCTCCTTTTCATAGATCAATCCCACCTACCCACCCTCCCCATATCCCACCTACCCACCCTCCCCATATCCCACCTACCCACCCTCCCCATATCCCACCTACCCACCTTCTCACGATATCCCTCCATTATAACTTTCCCTGCTAACCTATTCCAAACTCAATCACCCTTTGGGTGTGAAGGATCTCCCTCATGTCACTTCTCACCCTTAATTTCCTCGTGTTTAACTTGTGCCCCGTGTAATTTAAATCCTTTTTCACAAGGAAGAATTTCCTGGCATCAAATCTGCCTACTCCCTTCACAATTTGAAAACTTCAATTATTTCACCTCTATTTTCTGTTTTCCAAAGAAAACAAGACCATCTTCCTTAACCTTTCATTATAACTAAGTTCAACTCACGATCCCCAGAACCACCTTTGTTGTTTCAGTATGTGCATTGAGCAAAGACTCAGTCTTGTAATGCTCTTGGGTGTGAAGTTTATTGGGAGGGAGGGGGTGCTAGAGGGGCAGAGGGTAAATCAGACAGTAATTACTGAATGGAAGATGGCAGGACTGCCATCCAGAGTGTGTCAGCCTCGTGAAATAGAGCCTCACCCGGTTAAATAGCTTTTAGTTTGCAGCAGGCAACTGATGATCGATGGAGAGAATTAACAGCAACTCTGCACTGAAACGCAGGTCATATTTGTCTTGATAGCTCAAGTACAAACTCATTTTTCTCTTTAGTCCTGAATCCAACGACTGTGCTGCTGATTGTGTGCTGTTGAGTGGATGGTGCTTGTCCGAGCAATCTCTCCAAACCCCGGCAGTGATTGATCCACCCTTTCCTGCTGTTGCTGCACTGTGGGTCCCTTGCACAATATGCTGTAAATCTCTTACTGTTTAATTTTTTTAAATCCTGTGTTGATCAGGTATTGCCCTGGGAGCTGCCCTTTACTTTCTAGGGCATGTCCTGAGTCCTGACCTGGCCTTGTTAGTCCCATACAAGGGGATTCTTGGGCACAGCCCTGGCAGTTCCGATGGAGGACCCTATGAGAAATTAGCATCTCCTTCTCTATGTGCTGAGAAACCTGTTGTGCTTTTCCCGAGGTCCTTATATCAGTGTTGCTACTGTTTGTCAAGGGTCACAATCCCAACCAATATCTTCTTTTCAGGCCACTAGTGTCAGGATGGCTCTGCCTGGAGGGACTGCCCTGAGTTTGTGAAGACAGTCACTCCTTATCTCAGACATCGCATGGTGGGTTCGGAGGTAAGTGAAGCCAGGCACTGAACACAGGGAGGCAAAACAAGCTGTCCTGACAATATTTCTATGAAATAATTCTTTTCCAATGGTGACCAGTGGAGTGGGAAGACTGTGAAGAGCCAGCGGTGAAAGAGAGGCAGATGCCAGGTCCCTGGGATCAGTTATGAGCATCCCAGCTTGATACTCTTGTGTATGCTTCATGCACCATCTAATTGAGGTGGTTAAAGGATTTGATCGGGTGGATAGAGAGAAACTATTTCCTCTGGTGGGGGGAGTCCAGAACAAGGGGGCAGAACCTTAAAATTAGAGCCAGGCCATTCAGGGGTGATGTCAGGAAGCACTTCTTCACACAAAGGGTGGTGGAAATCTGGAACTCTCTCCCCCAGAAAAGCTCTGAGGCTGGGGGTCAATTGAAATTGCCATAACTAAGGTTGATAGACTTTTGTTGGGTGAGTGTATCGAGGGTTACGGAACCAAGGCGGGTAGATGGAGTTAAGGTCCAGATCAGCCCTGATCTAAATGAATGGCGGGACATCCTCGAGGAGCTGAATGGCCTCCTCCTGTTCCGATGTTCCTCTGAAGGCTGGGAGTGAAACCCGAGGGGGTTGGTTAACGGGTTGTACTGATGGAGCCATTTGTTGAGAGCTTATTCTTCACCTTGTTGGACCCGTCCTTACGTTTACAAGATGGCTGAGGCTGGATCATCCTTCCCGTGAACACAAAGGGTTAACAGGATGATAGCGAGCTCTGCCATCTCACGCCTGGTCTGGGTCTCACCGGGAATTAGACAAATTAAAGAAATAAAACATTGGTTTAGCTTTAAGCTAAGTTGAAGCTGATGGAATAGAGCGGTGAGTTATCTGTGCCTGGGGATGAAGGCAGAACCAACTGCGCAATAAAACGCATTCAATTGAAAAGTGGCGCTGGTACCTCGTGTATAGTGAAGAATAGCGTCCGATGGCAAATAATCCACCCTGATTAAAATCGATAGCAGCTGAAGTAGTTTCTATTTCCTTACAGCTAGATCGAGAGCCTCGGTGATTAGACAATATGTGCCAGTTTTTTTTATATTCATCCCTCCCTGCCAGCACTGTGGGAGCACCTTCACCACACGGACTGCAGCGGTTCAAGAAGGCGGCTCACCACCACCTTCTCGAGGGCAACTAGGGATGGGCAATAAATGCTGGCCTTTCCAGCGACGCCCACATCCCATAAACGAATAAAAAAACAGTGCACAGCCGGGCAGCACTGCACACAAGGACATTAATATTCACATTAGGGGGAGTCCTCAGGGCAAATAATCAGCGCTCGAATGTGTTTCAAAATAGAATTCATTTTTGAGATGTTTGAGGTTAGTAAGAATTAGTTGAACATTAAACAGATGTATTATACATCGTAGAAATACATAGAAGTTAAACACAGAGAGAGGCCATTCGGTCCAACAGGTCCCCAAGAGAAAATAGTCCCAATCACATTTACCCGCCCTGTTCCCATATCCCTTCATCCTCCTCTCCAATCTAATCTCAAATGTTGACACAGTTTCTGCCTCAGCCACTGACCCTGGGAGCGAATCCCACAGCCTCACAACTCTCTGTGTGAAGAGGTTTCTCCTGCCCCGTGTTCTAAATCTCTTCCATTGAATCTTGTGTCTCTGGCCCCTCGTTCTCGACCCTCAATCACTGGGAGCAGTCTGCCTCTATCCACCCTGTCCCATCCTTTCATTATTTTAAACACTTCTATCACATCGCCCCATAATCCGTGTTACTCTAACAAAGAAAGATCCTTTTTTCCAAGTCTTTCTTCATGCGGGTCACAACACTTAGTGCTGAAATGTGTTTAGTAAAGGCAGCATTTCAATGTTTCCCTGAAGGGATGGACTATATAGAGACAGAGGGGTTGATTTTCTGGCAGCCGGCGGGCAGCTTTTCATGCGGCCGGGGGCCAAAAATTGGCGAAAAAGCGGGTCGGGACCCCCCCCCACCCCGCCTGATTCCCCACCCCGTCTGACTTTCGGACTGTCGTTTCCCCGTGACCCACTTCAGTCCCGGCCGCCGCTGGCGGGACTGGTCGTCGGAGCACTAATCAGCAATTATCAGCTTGTTGAAGCAGATTTTCCGGGGCCGTTGCAACTTTGGGGCTTTCCCCACCTGAAACGCGCCTGCGGGGAACCCCGCTGCTGAGACCTGGCGTGAAGCTTGCCGGCTTGCTAGCTGTCAGCTGCAGGTCAATCGGAGAAGCTGCGATTTAAAGGGACAGCACTTGTATGTTGAAGGACCTTGTTGTTGCAGGTTTGAGGCTACTTCTTCAAGGCTTAGGCACAGCTGTGGAAGGTTGGAGCCTCACACACTTCTCCAATGCGATCTTCTGGGAAGCCCCTCTCGCCACCCTCACTCAGCGCTTCCTCAGCGGAGGCATCTACGAGAAGCATGGGACGCCTTTTTTTCCTTCCCTTCTTGCCATTAGAGGATCGCCAGCAGCAGAGGCGGCAGCAGCAGAACCAGGAACAGCAGGATCAGCAACAGGAGCACCAGGCTGCTGCTCACTCACCTGAAGCTGCACAGGCCAGAAGGGGCCAGCGCTTGGAAGTGGCTTGAGAGCACCTTGCTGCGCTTTAGGGGGCCATGGGGACCTGTTTCTGCACTGGCAGTCCTACTCAGAAGGACTTCCATGAAGATCTGGTTTCTCTGTTCAACAGATGGCCAACGCTCCTCAAGAGATGTCATTCTCTTATGAGCACTCACCATGTTTTCCGTACCCTGGCGAGTTATCTCCTCCATGGAGGTTGCCAACCTTTCCATGGTGATGCCTTCATGTGCCAATGACTCCACAAAGGCTCTGCTCATGGTTGCTATAGACTCCTCCATTCGCTACACACTCACAGCGACCCTGGAGACAAAACCTGCCAGAGACTCCTGCATCTGTGCATGGAGATCCATCACCTCTTCTCTTGCGGATGGACCCAGAGGCAGAGGGTCGACATACAGCGCAGCTGAGCTGAGCTGGCAGAGTCCTGCGCCCTCCGACGAGGACTCTCCACTGCTGTCCCTGTCTCCAGAATCTGCTGAGGCTCACTTGAGCTGTGAAACGCCAGGTGACAACAGTACTCTGTGTCCGGAAGATCCCCCCGAGGTGTGACTGTCTGCGCTGGTGCTGGGTGCGCTTACTTCTGCTGACGCTGCGCCCTCAGAGGTTGGAGCTTCCTCTGAGGAGTCTGGCTGCACAGCCTCTTCCTCCTCCACAGTGAGGACGGGGGCTCTGGATGGTACTGTGGGGGAGTAAAGGAAGGAGTTAGAGATGTAATGCCAAGGTTCTTCTGGTGACTCCCGGCGAGTTGGCATCTGCTGACAGCTGCATCCATGCAGCATTGGTCTCAGCGGGAGTCCTCTTCCTCCCTGACCTAGGGAAGAGGACCTTCCTGTGGGCACTTACCCCATCCAATAATGCCTGCAGTGAAGCCTCGTCAAATTTGGAGGCAGCTCGGGGTCTGGCACTGCCCACAGCTGCTGCAGGCTCCTCTGCCATCCTGTATGGTTCGTTTGGAAGCCTTCAGAGCATGCAGTGCTTGCTATGAACCTTGAAAGCACCACGAATGATGACATCATACTGTGGGGATTTCTGACTCGAATTGGACAATTAGCAAGGCTTCCCACATGCTGGAAATTAATTGGCCACTTGAGGGAAAATTGCGTGGAGCTGGCTGACACTTTTTTAAGTGTGTCAGAAACCCCACATTCGGGGAAACCCGACCATTTCCCACACAAGCCGAAAATCGGGGCCAGAGACTTTAACCTTCTGACCTCTTGTTGATTTATCCCAGCCCAGAGTCTACAGTGAAAGACAGATTGGATTGAAATGGGTTGGCGCACTGCCTTATTAAATTGATTATTTTATGTTTCTCCAGACTCTGTTAGACTGATTTTTATTGGTATCCAGTGATGCATAGCTCAGTCCTGTTAGTCTCTGGTCAGTAACTGACCAAATTAACTTCCACATATATTAATATATTAACTAGGAACCAGATTGAAGAGGAATGGTCCATGAGCTCATTCAATGGCAGGAGCAGTAATGGCCCATTTTGTGCTGTTTATGGTGCATTCATCAATAGGCAAGTGGTATAAGACACTCTCTCCCGCTCTAACCTCTCGCTTGCTGTGCACTCCACATTCCATGTCATGGCCAGTTGACACAAGCGGCCAAGGAACATGGTGATGGGTGTGCCAAGGATTATGGTTTCCTACTGCCTGGTTTTGGACCACACTATCCAGTTTTTGAAAAGATTTAGATCTGTGTCATGTGAAGTGGAGGTGTTACTTATTCAGGTTTTCAATTAATTTGCATCATCAGCAAACTTCACGATTAAGGCCCAGTACCACTCCCCTACCCTGCTCTCTGTCCAGTGTTACACAGAAGCATAGGAACAGGAGGAGGCCATTCAGCCCCTTGAGCCAGTTCCACCAATTAGATCATGGCTGATCTGTATCTCAATTCCAGTTGAACTTGGCAGGGCGTGGCTACCCTGGGATGGGGAGAATGCTGGGTAAGTATAGGGGCTTGGATCATTCCAAAGTTTCCTGCCATTTCCTGAGGTCCAGGACCCTGAAGGTCACTAAACGGCTTCACATCGTTTGATGCAGCAACTCCCATCCACACCAGTAACCCGACAACACCTCAGTTAAGGGAGCTCAGCAGCCAAAGCTGCCCGAAAATTGAGAATTGCCCATAAACCATGCAGCACTGATGAAAGACTTGAAAAAAAAGACTTGCATTTATATAGCGCCTTTCACGATCACCGGACGTCCCAAAGCGCTTTACAGCCAATGAAGTACTTTTTGAAGTGTAGTCGCTGTTGTAATGTAGGAAACATGGCAGCCAATTTGCGCACAGCAAGCTCCCACAAACAGCAATGTGATAATGACCAGATAATCTGTTTTAGTGATGTTGGTTGAGGGATAAGTATTGACCCCAGGACACTGGGGAGAACTCCCCTGCTCTTCTTCAAAATAGTACCATGGGATCTTTTACATCCACCTGAGAGAGCAGACAGGACCTCAGTTTAACGTCTCATCCGAAAGACGGCACCTCCAACAGTGCAGCAGTCCCTCAGTACTGCACTGGAGTGTCAGCCTAAATTTTTGTGCTCAAGTCTCTGGAGTGGGACTTGAACCCACAACTTTCTGACTCAGAGGCGAGTGTGCTACCTGTTAGGTCCGTGATTCTGAGAGTATGATGTTTTTTAATAACCACACGGATGCTGTAACTTAACAATCAACAGGTATTTACTGGAGTAGGGTAGTCTCAAGACTGGGGTACAGAGGCATGCTCAAGGCTTATATACAGGTGTGGTCACTGCCGGTACTACAGTATACAGGAGCTGTAAAAGTAGTTCTCTCTTAAAGGTACATACACTACAATTCCTCCCCTTTTAGATTAGTAGTACCCATAATATTCAAATAACAATTAACACTTTAACATGTACATTAAACAACAATAGTCCATTTATAGATTCAGTCTTTGGGGCGGCTTCCTGATCCTTTCAGGATAGCGCCTTTCCTGAGGTTCTTGTTCTTGGTGCGGAGGCGATTCTGGCCCCTTTTCATCGGTTAGTTCATCGGGTTCCACTGCTACTGGTTCGGAGGTAGATGCTACCGGTATGTCGGGTTCATCCCCAGGTACGCAAGACATGGGGTTGACTCGTTCCTGTGACGCTAAGATCTGATCAACGTGGCGTCTCACAATGTTCTCCCCGACATCCACTGTGTACATTAATGGCCCCTGCAATGTGCATATCGTTCCGGGTTGCCATTTCTCTGTTCGGTAGTCATGGGCCAAGACTGGCTGTCCTACATTGAAGCTCCTTGTCGGCTTCTCATTGATGTGCTGGAATTGTTTATCCTCAACATTTCTTCGCACATTTGGTCTAAGCAAGTCCAGACGAGATCGCAACCTTTGGTTGAAGAACATCATGGCCGGGGTCTGGTTGGTAACTGCATGTGTCGCGTTTCGGTAGGCTAATAAGAAATTGTCCACCTTATGCTATAGTGGAATTTCATCGTCGCACATGGCCTTTATCGCCTTCTTAAAGGTTTGTACGAACCTCTCAGCCAATCCATTTGTGGCTGGATGATATGGGGTGGATGTGTAATGCCTTACCCCATTCCTTCTCATAAATTTTTGAAACTCTTCGGACACAAACTGTGGTCCATTATCAGAGCAAATCTGCTCTGGCAAGCCGTTTCTGGCAAATATGGTCCGTAGGACTGCAATCGTTTTCTCTGTAGTGGTTGAGGACATTTTTATCACCTCAGGCCACTTCGAATGAGCATCCACTGCTATTAAGAACATTGAGTCCATGAATGGAGCAGCAAAATCAATATGCACCCGTTGCCATGGACAGGAGGGCCACTCCCATGGGTGTAGAGGGGCATGTGGTGGTGCATTTTGGACCTTCTGGCATCCTGAGCAGCTCTTGGTTAGGTCCTCGATTTGTTGATCGATTCCCAGCCACCACACATAAGCCCTATCAAGGCTTTTCATTTTCACTCCCCCCAGATGACCTTCATGTAGCTCCTTTAGCACTCTCTCCCTTAACTTGGGTGGAATCACCACTCTGGATCCACACATCACTGTCCCCTGGCATACTGACAGCTGTTCTCTTCTGGATGAGAATGCTGGCAACAGTGAGTCACCATGTGTTGGCCATCCCCTCACCGTTAAATCATATACCCGAGACAGCGTCGGATCATTGCGGGTCTCCCTCTCTATATCCGCGTTCGTTACTGGCAATCGTTCAATTATTGATGAATAAAATATCTCGATAGGGTCCACTGCTGGTGCTTCCTCCACAGTAGGCAGTGGCAGGCGCGATAGCCCATCAGCGTTTCCATGCTGTTTTGTGCCTTTATATTCTATTTCATATTGATTCACCCCTAGAAACAGGGACCATCTTTGTAACCGTTGTGCCGTCATTACTGGAACGCCCTTCTTAGGATTAAAGATGGAGACAAGTGGTTGGTGGTCAGTCAGCAAGGTGAACTTCTGCCCATGCAGATAGTGGTTGAATTTTTTTACTCCCCATACTAGGCTGAGGGCCTCCCTGTCAATCTGGGCGTAGTTGCGCTTGGCTGAGGTTAGTGACCGAGACGCAAAGGCTACTGGCCTCTCCAACCCGTCTGGAAATTTGTGCGACAGCACCGCTCCAATACCATAGGGTGATGCATCACATGCCAAACGAATTGGTAGTGCTGGGTTGAAATGGGCCAAAACCTCTTTTGATGTGATCAATTCTTTACACTTCTGGAAAGCTCGTCTACGTTCGTCATTCCACTTCCATGGTACCCCTGTTTGCAGTAGGGTGTTCAGTGGGTGTAATACTGTGGACAAATTTGGTAAGAACTTATGGTAATAGTTTACCAGCCTGAGGAACGACCTCAGTTGTGATACATTTTCCGGTGCTGGAGCCTTGACTACTGCCTCAATCTTTTCAGGGGACTTATGTAACCCCTCTTCATCGATGACGTGGCCACAATACGAGATCTGCTTCTGGAAAAACTCGCACTTGTGGCGGTTAGCTCATAGCCCATATTCCTTTAATCTGGTGAGCACCTTCTCCAAGTTGGCGAGGTGATCACTGTCATTTTCGCCCGTGACCAGGATGTCGTCCAAATAACACTGGGTCCCTTGCAGGACTTGATCCATCGCCCTTTGCCAAATAGCCGGAGCCGATGCTACTCCGAACACCAGCCAGTTGTGTTGATAAAGACCTTTATGAGTGTTAATCGTAAGGTATTGTTTCGAGGCTTATTCTACCTCCATTTGCAAGTACGCCTGGGCTAGATCAATTTTGGTGAAGCGTTTACCTCCAGATAGCGAGGTGAAAATATCCTCAATTCGTGGAAGCGGATATTGTACCGTGTGAAGGACTGGGTTCACTGTCACCTTAAAATCCCCACAGATGCGGACCTTCTTTGGTTCCCCAGGCGTATGACTCAACGATCTCTTCATTACAGGAATGATGGGTGTAGCCCACTCGCTCCAGTCTACTTTGGACAGTACTCCTGAACGTTCCAACCCTTCCAACTTTGCTTCGACAGCTGGTCTGATCGCATAAGGCACTGGTCTGGCCTTAAGAAACCTTGGGCTTGCATGTTCCTCTATTTTAATTGTTGCTGTTATGCCTTTCAGTGTTCCGAGTCCCTCCTGGAACACTTCTTTTGCGTCAGTTAGCATTTTTGACAGTCGTCCAAGTGTGACGTCGTCATCCTTTTTGGCCTCAACCTTCAGTGCCTGTATGGAATGCCAATCTAATTGTATCTTCCGGATCCATTCACGTCCTAGCAGTGGTGGTCCTCCATCTGGCAATACATATATATCCATTTTAGGTATTTCCTGGCCTTTATATATCACTTTCACCCTTATTTTTCCTTTGGGGTAGACTTTTTGCCCCGTGTACGTCTTCAAGACAATCTCTGTAGCTTTCAAGGGTATATGTGAAAATAGCCGCTTGTAGTCCCTTTGGTTTATGACTGTTAGGGCTGATCCTGTGTCCAATTCCATTTTCACTTGAACTCCGTCTATCTTGAGTGTAACCCAGATAGTCTGGTGATCCTCCATTTTGGTTACCTTATGTAGTTTCAGACAACCCAGCTCCTTGCTTCCGGAGTCTGTGTCACTTTTCTGTTCGTCTGAACTACTGTCCGTCACCTGGTGTACCTTTTTGTACTTCTCCTTTGGAGATTTCTTACTGTTGGTTTTCTTCCCAGACCTGCAGACTCTTGCTATGTGTCCTGCTTTTCCACATTGTCTGCACACTTGGTCCTTGAACCAACAATTCTTCTGGTCATGTGTTGTTCTGCCGCAGCGATAGCACTTCCCTGTTCCATAGGACATTTCATTGGTGCCATATTCTTGCGGTCTCCGTTGTACCTCTGCAGCACCCCTTGCGGCTGCTTCGTGTGATACTGCCATACTGAAAGCCTTGTCCAGCGTAAGATCCTTTTCTGATAGAAGCCATTTCTGGGTTCCTTCACTTTGCAGCCCACACACAAACTTGTCCCTTAACGTATCTGCTAGTCCCGCTCCAAATTGGCAGTGTTTCGATAGCTTGCGCAGTTCCGTTAGGTACTCAGCATTGCTTTCGTCTTTGTGTTGGTTCCTTTTATGGAACTTAAATCGTTCTGCTATCAGCAGCGGTGTGGGGTTTAAGTGGTCCTGTAGAATTTCTACTATTCTTTCGAAATTCTTGTTCACAGGCTTCTCTGGGGTTATTAACTTTCGCAGTAACCCATAAGTTTTTGCACCCATGGAATTTAACAAAACCAGCGCTTTCCTAGCATCTGGCACTTCATTTGCCCTGCAGTACACCTCAATACATTCCACATATGTCGCCCAATCTTCGACTCCATTGTCGAACGTAGAGATACTGCCACTCTTCTGCATCCCTGGGTGTGATTTAACTGTCAAAAATGGCGTCTCCCGCGCTTCCCCTTCTTCTCCGCTGGCACAAAATGGCGTCTCCCGCGCTTTCCTTCCTTCCCGCGCTCGCCGTTCTTCTCCGCTGCGGCTTCTAAAAATGGCGTCTCCCGCGCTCTTCCTTCTTCTCCACGGCTCAATGGCGTCTCCCGCACTCTCCCTTCTTCTCCCCGCGGACACTGTTCAGCCCTTGAGCCCTGGCTGTGCTCTGCGCATTCTTTTTTTTTTGTGCGCCTTTCCCGTTTCCGCCGCTCGGTCCTGAACCCGGCTGCTGCTTTACCCTCTCTCTCTCCGTTTTGTTTTTCCTCGATGCCGCTCGGTTTTCAACCCCCGGCTGCGCCCTGTGCGCTTCACCCTCTGTCTTACCCCGTCGACGCTGCTCGGCTTTCTCTCCGCCGTCGGTCGGCTCCAGCCGCCGCTGTCCGGGAAGGGTCTGCGTTGTATCTGTCGTCAGTCTATTGCTGATCGTCGTGGCTGGGGAACCAAGCCCGGCTCTCAACAGCCTCCCCTGCGATGTTCACTCTCTGCCGGACGACTGGGCGGTTGCTCGTGGTCGACGCCCGTGCTTCTGGCCTCGACTTTCTTCCACCGCCCTCCCGGAGCGAATCCTCGAAGGGAAATGCAGAGTTGCAGGTAGATTGGAATCGACACTCGTCGCCACTGTTAGATCCGTGATTCTGAGAGTATGATGTTTTTCAATAACCACACGGATGCTGTAACTTAACAATCAACAGGTATTTACTGGAGTAGGGTAGTCTCAAGACTGGGGTACAGAGGCATGCTCAAGGCTTATATACAGGTGTGGTCACTGCCGGTGCTACAGTATACAGGAGCTGTAAAAGTAGTTCTCTCTTAAAGGTACATACACTACACTACCCACTTTTTTTTATTACTTTATTGAACATTAAGAACATTTACAACATTATGATCATTTCATTGTATGATACAAATCAATTCCGCCGCTCTGCACAGCCATTCCGCCACCACATTTTAACATCAAAACCTGAAGTTTAATTTGTCACCTGTAACATATATTAATCGATTGTACTTTAAAAATTGGTTGTAAAATACTGTCCTTAAATTCCTTTCTGAATAAAACATCCACAGAGCCTTATAATGATCTTTTAGCTTATATTTAAAATACTCTTTTAGATTGATTCTCCTCCCCTTAAAAAAGAAAGCATTCCTTCTTTGCACAATCACGGATCTAGCCAAACTGAACATTAAATTAATTGCCGCTCCGCTAGACTCAGGCAGACTCTCCTGCAATCCCCATCTCAAAATTGAGTCCCACGGGATTCCCATTCTCACTCTTCAGTCCCCACCCAGCAAAAAAGCTTCACACAACTGTCGAACATAGTACTTAAAGTCATTTAACTGTGGACATAACACCAGTAAATGGGACAGAGTCTCATCCCGTGTCCCACGCATTGGGTAAGTTGCCCCCTTCACTCGTCCAATCTTGCACAAGACCGTCATGGTAAAAATCTGGTTATGAGGCAATTTGAAATCCAGTTCAATCCATTCTGGGCATTTAAAATTTGCCCACACTCCCTTCCAAATCCTGTTGAAGTCCAGCTGTGGGTATATACTCTGCCAAAACTCCTGACCAGCAGGTGTCTTGAATCTCCATTCTCTGAATACCTCATAGAAATCTCGAGTATTACAGTTGTCAAATTGGACCAACTCTCCCCCTTTCTCCAGTACAAAGCTAGGAAAAGCAGGACGCATTTTACTTCCTTTGGAGATTTCCGCATTTATTTCTTCCATCCAATCCTGTGGCATTGCCCTCACAATCTTCTCATACATGATTCCTATTGCTTTTCCTTCTACCTCCTGATCCTCCTCCCACACCATGTCCCTCACTATCGCTTCCGGCAACCAACCTGGAATTACCTCGTATAATACGTTTTTCACAGATATAATCCCAGATTTTATAAAAGCTTGATTAAATAAAACCTCTCCTTCGATGATGACCCACCTGTTCAAAAATAAGGGCTGTTCTAAAAATTCCTCAGCCCCCTTGGGCATAAACTGCACACTCTTTAAAAATTGGGCCCAAGTCTCTACAACCTCCTTATAAAACCTAGGGAGAAGCTTAATCGATTTCAAAAACATATTATTGTATTCCATATACAATATCCCCTGCCCTCCTATCCCACTTCGTTTAAAAAAATGCTCTAAACAACTCTTCCAAAAACTTGTATTTGACTTCTGAAGAAATCTCTTCACCCATTTGATTCTAAAAGATTTCTTCTTCAAATCAATATCTGGAAAATTGAGTCCTCCCTGATTTCTCCGTCCAATGATGGTATTGTAAGCCACCAAGGCTGGTTTCTCTTCCCATAAAAACCTCACACAAGCCTCTCGGATGGACTTTTCCGCCCACTCAGGAATATCCTCCACCGTCAATAAGTACCATAGCTTAGATAGCAGGAGAGCAGACACCACTGTCGCTCTTCCTTGCACTTTCAACCACCTTCTTTCCCATCTTCCCAAAATCTTTTTAATTTTCATAACCTTCGGTTCCCAATTTAATCGATCCACTTCATCCCTGTCTTTCTTGCACCCCACGTGCACCCCCAGAACTTCCAAAATCTCTACCACCTTAAAGGGACATTCCCCCAACCATTCCCCCCTACCCCTTCCTGCAACCAGGCATTGGGACTTACTATAATTCACTCTGGCTCCTGAAGCTCTACAATACTCCTCCACTACATCCATAGCTTTCCTCACCGACTCCCCATTTCTCAATGTTAAGTGAAGTAGCCAAATTACTATTATACCTTAGTTTTATGTTAGAATATGTATAATTTAGTTTTAATGTTAGAATATGTATAATGCAGCACCAATGTACAAGGTGGAGATAATGGGTTAATCCCTACTTTGAGTTAAACGATATAGAGGACTGTATATTGCATTTACCCAGCTAAGTTTTAAAAAATAATTAAGTGACTTCAAATGCTGAGAGATTAAGTTGCAGAACAACTCATGGGAAGATTGAGGAGGATGTCTGTTTGGTCAGGTGAGACAACACATATGCGAGATAACGCACCTAAGAATTTGTTTATTGTAAATCACAACAGGGTTCCATTCTTCGAGGTAACCCGAGACGAGGCCGAAAGTCTGTGCTTTGCACGCCTTAATGAGGACTGTTATCTTAAGAAAACATGTAACAAGCAAAACCACCTGACTACGGGCAAATGGATGGTTGTAGAGCAATTAAGATGAGGCCCACAGTCAGAGGGGGGTGACGGGACCAACTGATAACAGAAATGTGGGATTGTGGGCGGCAAGAAGATGAAATGTCACGGTTTATAATTGCCATTTAGCTATAACTCTGTATATGCTGATAAGCTTTACCCCGCCCCTAGGGAGGGGGGTTTGATTTTTGTTTAACTGTGATTGTTGCTAGGGAATCTGTCATCTGTATCAAAGCTAAGCGTCGACTTTGTATATCACTTGGTCTGCTCTGAGGGGAAAAGGGTTAAGTGTCGACCTGGCACACTACCAGGTCCACTTTTCAGAAAACAACAATTGGCGTCACGAACAGGATCACAGACTCTGACCGGTCCACAGGAACGACGAGCTAAGAAGGGTGAGTACGTTTTAAATTACCACCCATAAATTAGAAAGCTCAGAACGTACTCTGAGATCCGGTAAGGCTGTGATTAAAAGAACTAAAGTTGGCAGAGACAGACTCGAGAAAGGGGGTGCGGTCTACTGAGCCGGGAGGCGGCGAATCCTCAGAACCGTTGAGACAGCAAGGCCTCTAGGATAAAGAGGTAGATAAGTGGGCTATCAAGACCTACGAGTGAGCCGGGAGGCGACGAATCCTCAGAGCCGTTAAGACGGCAAGGCCTCTAGGATAAAGAGGTGGTTAAGTGGGCGGTAACTCCTACGAATAGTGGATCCTTGGGAGTTACGGGGTGACCAACACAGACAAGGGTGGTTGTCTATCCTAAACGCCTAGCCTGAGCCCGAATTAAGAGGACGTAGTCCCACATGACGGCCAGGACCAAGTAGGATTGAGACGACAGAGTCTGCGATGTCCCGGCCTATGACTCCATAGGACTGAGAGGGCCAAACTATCTCCAGTAATACTCCTTCATACAATTTGCCATAACCCTCGCCAAAATCTTATAATCCACATTTAATAATGTGATAGGCCTCCAATTCTTCAGATCCCGTCTATCCCCTTTATTTTTATATAAACTAAGCTTATGATACCTCTCCTCATAGATGGGGCCAGGCTTCCCTCAATTTTAATTTCCTTAAAAACTTCTAAGAGCAATGGACTTAAAATCTCAAAAAATTCTTCATAAAATTCTGCACTTAGTCCATCGGACCCTCGGCTTCCCCCCCCCCCTTCATTCCACTTATTGCTATTTTTATTTCCGCTAATCCTACTTCTTTGTCACACATGCTTCTCTCATCCTCCTTTAAACCCTCTTCAATAAAAGTAGTAACCTTCTCCATCTCCAAATTGGAAATGTCTTCTTTTGTATATAACTCTTGATAAAAGCTGGTAGCCGCCTCTAAAATCTTCCCACTTTCATGAATGATCTTCTCCCCAACCTTCAACCCTTCAATTAACGATAATCTCTGTCGCAGCTTCTCTTGCTCTAGAAAATATCTAGTGCATCTTTCGCCCTCCAATGCATCTCTAGCCTTTGCACGGAGAATGGCCCCCTTGCATTTTTCAGCTTGCAATAATTCCCACTCTTCCTTTAGCACCCGGAACTTAGTCTCAGCTCCCTTATTCCCTCCATCAACTGCTTTACAGACATCCATAAACCTTTTGTTTATATTCTCTTCTCGATGCCGGTTAGCTGCCGCCCTCTTTTTCCCATAACGTACCGAAAAAACTTTTACCTCATATTTGAAATTGTCCCACCAAACTCTTCTTTCTTTCAAGAACAAAGGTTCCTTCCAAGCATTCTTTATTATATTCATAATCCCTTCTTTATAAGCAATTTCTTTCAGGTATTGATTGTTTAAAATCCACACCCCTGAACCGATCTTAACTCTGCTGTTCCTAATTCTAAGAACCAAAGCCAAGTGATCACTAAAAAATACTTTTTTATAATAAATCTCCATCACCTCCGAACTTAACCCTTCCCGCATTAACACAAAATCTATTCGGCTCTGTTGTAAAACATCACCCACCCAACCTGCTCTGGAGAACTCCCTTTTTATGGGGTTCCGGTCCCTCCTTAAGTCTCTCAAATTTAAATTTGCCATCATTTTTATAATCATCCCTCTGGAGTTATCATCCTTAAAGGTCATCTGGGCTGAAATGTCCATCCGAGATAAAAATACATTAAAATCCCCCACTATACAAGAATTTTCCACCTCTGCCGCTTAAGTGAATAACCCCCGAAAAAACTCGCGATGCTTGCAATGGTCGTTCGGTGCATAGATATTAAAGAGATCACAATTAAATCCCTCCATTTTTAACCTTAGCTGTAAAAATCTCCCCTCAGTGTCCTTGTTCACCAAGGCAACGTTCTCTTTTATGGACGGACTCACCAAAACAGCTATCCCTCTATGGTTATTGTTTGCACAACTTGCAAACACCTCTCCCTTCCAAACCTTCTGAACTCTTTCTAGAATATCCTCATCCCAAAAGGTTTCTTGCAGACACAAGAAGTCCGAACCTTTAAAACCCTGCAACAACTGCTGCAATTTCTTCTCACCCCTCAGTCCGTTCACATTGATCGAGACCAATGTAATCATGGCTCCAAAGAAGGGAAGTATGCCCAATAATCTCCCCATCATTTAATCTCTGGCTCTTCCCTCCTCTCATGCTCCTTCTCAACTTTTCAGGCAGCTGTTGCTTTTTCCTGCAGCCTCCGACTCTTTTTCCCCTCCTGTTTGACCCCTCCCTGCTGTTTCAGCCTCTTCCTTGCATTAAGTTTGGACCCAGGAGCTGCCCTTTCTCCCTCCTTCTGCCCCTCACTAACCTTTCACTTTCCATATGATGCCACCCCATCCCTGACTTCCATGTCTCTGTCCCCCTCTAGTTCCTCATACTCAAGCTCTTCTGCAACCCCCGTGCCTGCTCCCCGTCCGATACATAATCCTGCTCCCCGTCAGATACTTCATCTCCCATAGAGAGTCTTCCTGCTATCGCAGTTTCTCCCACTGTGCTGCTCCCTTCGACCACATCTCCACCTCTGACCCTTGCACCCTGTTCCCTCTCTCCATGGGACAATGGCGCACCTAAATTGTTCCCTTCTGACGTCTCTATGTCGCCGATCCCATCCTGCTGTCCCTTTAAGGCTCCTGCCTCTTGCACCCTCTCCCCGTCCTGCCCCCTCCCGTTCGCCAAGATATCCGACTCCCCGCCTCTCCCCGGAGCACCCACATCTACCACACACCCCGCTCCCGCCTCCTCCCCCCCCCGCAGACACCAGACTCCCCAGGGGGAGCCGAACTGCACTAAGGCTCGAGTCTGCACTCGACCCTCGCTGCCCGCTGCTGTCTTTGTTCCCCTCCACAGCACTCGGCGTGTTTTCCGCCATCTCCATCCCGTTCTCCGCTCCGCCATCCTCTGCCTCTTCCTGTGCTCCTTTCTCCTTCATTTTACCGGCTGTGTCCTCCGACTGCACCGCTCCTCCGGCCGTTCCACTCTCATCTCCTGCTCCTCCGCCATTTCCTCATCACTCATATCACTCCCTTCTGCCACTCACTCACAGTGGGTGGGGCCTTTGCGACACATCCCACAGCTCTCCGCCTTGCAGCTCCGAGCAATGTGTCCCGACTCACCGCAATTGTAACAATACAGGTCTGGACAGTTTCTTACGAGATGGTCATGTCCAAGACAATAATAGCACACCTTTACTTGATTATCATGCAGCACATGAAAGTACTGCACTCCTTCCAGTGTCTCGAACTTCATACTGTACGGCAATGACCTCACCCCCTCTGGGAACCGCACCTTTACATACCGGGTTCCGTCTGCTACCCGTGTTCCCGGATTTTACCTCCATTTTATTGCAGAACAGATTTTAATGTCCCACGACTCCAACCTTTTGCTTAGCACTTCGTCCTCAATGTAATCTGGCAAGTTTAAAAATGAAACCACCACCTCCTCTGAATATAGCAAAGTCACCTCCAAGAATTTCTCACCAACTTTCAGATTGAGTAACAGTCTTTCCACCCCCTCACGGCCACTGATCGTCACATCGAATCCCACATTCGGTTTTGGTTGGCAGGAAAAGCAGCTTCCCTCGCCACAGTCCTCATGAACCACCTGGATAATATCCCAAGCTCGAATCTTCTTATCCTCACACTGCACCACCACCGTGTTTTCTTTACCAAACCGCCTGGGGTCCCGGCCCAAATCTTTGGGCCTTTTTTTTTCCTTTCCCACCACAGTTTCTTCCCTAATTAAATTCCTCTCGGGAACATTGTCCTCTGAGGGGCCCGGCACTCCGGACCCCTCAGCAGCCATCTGGCTGTTTTTGTGGGCCAAAAAGGCCCTAAAACCTGAAAACAAAACCCCAAATCCCATCACCAACTTTTTACAAAACTCCCTCCAACTCCCAGCTGCAATCAGGCAACCAGTAACACCTGCTCACTCCTAGCCCCTCCCACCTAGAGAGTGCTGCCCACTGAGCCACGGCTGACACTAACCAATGATGGGATGAAATACTGATCTTCCAGCCATCCATACACTCACGTGACAAATGAGTTTGGACAACCGCAACTCATCCTGTCCATGGGACCGAATTGATGAAATTTGACACTAATTGTCATTAAATTGGTGTTTGGATTCAGGCCACAGACTGGCTCGTGTGGACAACAGAAACTCGATGGGTGTGGAAGGGGAACCCTCCTGAGGCACGCTGTTGGGGGAGAGTGCAGGGAGCACTGGGAATTTAGATTGGTTAGTGCATTCACATTGGTTACTGGCTTCCACATTGGTTACTAGTGCTGGTTAAAAAGGTTCCACATTGGTTACTAGTGCTGGTTACTAGGTTCCATGCTGGTTACTAGTGCTGGTTACCAGGTACCACATTGGTTACTAGTGCTGGTTACCAGGTACCACATTGGTTTCTGATTCTGCGTTAATTATTGGATTCCAAATTCATTACTAGTTTCTCTGTTGATTGCTGGTATCCACGTTAGTTACTCAATTGTTGTTGGTTGTTGAATTCCATATTCACTATTAGTTACCATGTTGATTACTAGATTACACATTGATTATGCTGGTTACTAGTGTTGGTTACTGGTTTCCACATTGGTTACTGGGATGTGTGGTTTCATTGGTGAGGGTGAGTCCTGTAATCTCAGCCTCGAAGAAGGATTCTAGACCTCTGCACTCACCCCGCCCTGAGTGAAGGGTGAACATTACACAAGCATTTGGTCCTCATGTTCGTGATGAGAGAGGAGACTTTACCACACCAGGGAATGTGCCTTCTCACTAACAGCAAAGATTGTCCAAACCAGCTCACCTGCTGGTCACGTCCTCTCCAGCATTCACCCCCAAGGGAGAGATACAATATGTGAAGCTGGTGTGGAGTGCGGCCCTTCTGTGTGTGGGTTTGGGTCTCTCTGAATCCTATTGCATGTGGTGACTGTGAGGTTTGTGCCATCTACTGGGCTTCAGTCAAAACATCTCTTTAGACTCAGTGTGAAGTCTACCACACAATGTATGAGGCAGAAATTGCTCAGCGGTCTTTGGGGCTCAGGAGGTGTAATTCAAGGGGGAATGGCTCCTACTGGGATTGGTGGAGCACTGCTAGTTTCCGGAGGAAGTACTTAATTTTCAGGTGTCAGAACAGGCCCTGCTGAGTGAGATGGAATTTCTCACTCAGACCCTGTCCTGGTGAAGGAGCTTGACCAGCCTGGGACCCATATCTCGTGCTAGGTTTTCAATCCAATCACCCTTGGGAGATCTTTGTTGCACTGGATTGGGGAGAGGGCAGACAAATCTAATGGGACATTTATCAGGCAGCTGGCCTCTCAATACTGATAGTGTTACCTTAGTAAGATCTATACTCTTTCCAGTGACTTACTGAGGTGTTCAAAGGGCACAGTATGTGGCTATATTCCAGGCCACAACTCTCCAATGACTGGATCGCCCAATAGCACCTTTCAAATTTTCAGAGGCTGATTTTGGGTAGTTGTAGGTGATTCAAACATAATCCTGTCTGTATCCCTGCTCAGAAAAACTCATCTCTGCACCTGTCCAGGTGACAGGAGTGTTGGGTTGGATACCTCGAGTAGCACTCGGAGCAAAAAGAGGCCTCGGTGGCAGGGAGTTCAATCTTTCTTGTACTTTCTTGTAGCTGTGTCAGCCATGACTCAGTGGGTCGTTCTCTCAGCTCTGAGTCAGAGGGCCATGGGTTTGAGTCTCACTCCAGAGACTTGAGCACAAAGTCCAGGCTGACACGCCCAGTGCAGTACTGAGGGAGCGTTGCACTGTCGGAGGGGCAGTACTGAGGGAGCGTTGCACTGTCGGAGGGGCAGTACTGAGGGAGCGTTGCACTGTCGGAGGGGCAGTACTGAGGAAGCGTTGCACTGTCGGAGGGGCAGTACTGAGGGAGCGTTGCACTGTCGGAGGGGCAGTACTGAGGGAGTGCTGCACTGTCGGAGGGGCAGTACTGAGGGAGCGTTGCACTGTCGGAGGGGCAGTACTGAGGGAGCGTTGCACTGTCGGAGGGGCAGTACTGAGGGAGCGTTGCACTGTCGGAGGGGCAGTACTGAGGGAGCGTTGCACTGTCGGAGGGGCAGTACTGAGGAAGCGTTGCACTGTCGGAGGGGCAGTACTGAGGGAGCATTGCACTGTTGGAGGGGCAGTACTGAGGGAGCGTTGCACTGTCGGAGGGGCAGTACTGAGGGAGCGTTGCACTGTTGGAGGGGCAGTACTGAGGGAGTGCTGCACTGTCGGAGGGGCAGTACTGAGGGAGCGTTGCACTGTCGGAGGGGCAGTACTGAGGGAGCGTTGCACTGTCGGAGGGGCAGTACTGAGGGAGCATTGCACTGTCGGAGGGGCAGTACTGAGGGAGCGTTGCACTGTCGGAGGGGCAGTACTGAGGAAGCGTTGCACTGTCGGAGGGGCAGTACTGAGGGAGCGTTGCACTGTCGGAGGGGCAGTACTGAGGGAGCATTGCACTGTTGGAGGGGCAGTACTGTGGGAGCGTTGCACTGTCGGAGGGGCAGTACTGAGGGAGCGTTGCACTGTTGGAGGGGCAGTACTGAGGGAGCGTTGCACTGTCGGAGGGGCAGTACTGAGGGAGCGCTGCACTGTCAGAGGGGCAGTACTGAGGGAGTGTTGCACTGTCAGGGGGCAGTACTGAGGGAGCACTGCACTGTCAGAGGGGCAGTACTGAGCGAGTGCTGCACTGTCAGAGGGGCAGTACTGAGGGAGTGCTGCACTGTCGGAGGGGCAGTACTGCGGGAGCGTTGCATTGTCAGAGTGTCAATACTGAGGGAGCGTTGCACTGTCGGAGGGGCAGTACTGAGGGAGTGCTGCACTGTCGGAGGGGCAGTACTGAGGGAGTGCTGCACTGTCGGAGGAGTAGTACTGAGGGAGTGCTGCACTGTTGGAGAGGCAGTACTGAGGGAGTGCTGCACTGTTGGAGGGGCAGTACTGAGGGAGTGCTACACTGTTGGGGGGCAGTACTGAGGGAATGCTGCATTGTCGGAGGGGTAGTACTGAGGGAGTGCTGCACTGTTGAAGGGGCAGTACTGAAGGAGTGCTGCACTGTTGGAGGGGCAGTACTGAGGTAATGCTGCACTGTTGGAGGGGTAGTACTGAGGGAATGCTGCACTGTCGGAGGGGTAGTACTGAGGGAGTGCTGCACTGTCGGAAGTGCTGTCTTTCGGATGAGACGTTAAACCAAGGCCCTGTCTGTCCTGTCAGATGTGTGTAAAAGATCCCACGACATTATTTTGAAGAAGAGCAGGGCAATTATCGTCGGTGTCCTGGGGTCAATATTCATCCCTCAACCAACATCACTAAAACAGATGGACCTAGAAATTCAGTTGTTAGCACCAGCCACTAGCACCTTAGGAGGAGGAGAAGTGGGGCGCGAAGCGGCTAGCGCCCGGGCGCGGCGCGATCTGCGCCTCTCGCGAACTTCAGTCAAGATTTAGTGACGGCGCAAAACCGCAGATCCTGACGTCATTTCATTGTGCAACGCCCTTGGTGCGCCCCGAACCGAAACTTCAGTGGCGCCCCCCCTTCTTTGCGCCTGGCGCCCCCAGTGACTGGTTGAGGGGAACGGTTCCCAGTCGCTGCGGGGCGCGGGGGGCGCTACTTAAAGGGGACTCCTCCTGCATTATAAGTGGCAGCCATTTTGTGCCAATCCTTCTGTTTGAGAGACAGATATTTGGAGAGAGACAAAGGTACAGAGCTTTCTGCTTTGACTCAGTGCTCGCACTGGTACTTCTGGCTTCAGGCAAGAGCTTTGCACTTGGATTTAACTTTCAGTGCCATAGACTTGAGTCACCACATATAATGAGGGCTGCAATGGGTGGAAACGTTGGCTTTCTGCATTGCATTCAAAGGACTCAGAGACGCCGTGAGAGAGTGCCAATCATGGCCAGATGGAGAAGGGCCAACAGGCGTCGGCACAGGAGGCCTTACCCACCCAGGGTATACCGCCAGCAGTTCTCATATCTGAACATGTCTGAGGAGCAGTGTGTTCGGAGGCTGCGATTCAGAAGGGAGGTGGTCACTGAGATCTGCCACCTGCTTCGCAGAGATCTGCAGCCACAGCTGAAGAGCAGGACGTCTCTGTCAGTGGCAGTGAAAGTGACGGTGGCTCTCAACTTCTATGCCTCCGGCTCCTTCCAATCCGCTACTGGGGACATTGCCAACATCGCCCAGTTCGCAGTACATTGCTGCATCCGCCAGGTGACCAATGCCCTTTTCAGAAGGAGACATCAGTACATCTCCTTCCCCATGACCCTGGACAAGCAGCAAGAGCGTGCAATGGGATTTGGAAGAATAGCGGGCTTCCCCATGGTCCAGGGCGTAGAACTGTTGAACCAGCAATGGTCAGGCCTTGCTTCAGGGCTGCAGTGTGCAGGGCGTTGCAGCCAAACAAATCGACCCTCCCCCTTTAAGAGCTGACCGGTGCCAGCGCGTCTGCCTTCAATCAGCAACTCGCCGCACCTGTGCTGCGCCCGCCCTCGGTGTTACCGCCTCGGCTCGCCGGCTTAGCGCCTTATGATAGTCATGCATCGCCTGCTTTAGCGCAGCAGCAACCTCTTGGGGCGATGCAACTCAATTTCGGCGAAGGTGGCGCTAAGTTGCGCCGGGCGCTAAATTTAGCGAACGCCCGGCTGTAGCGCCCCAAACGTGGCGATACTGAATTTCTAGGCCATGATCTGGTCATTTATCACATTACTGTTTGTGGCAGCTTGCTGTGCGCAAATTTGCTGCCAGGTTTCCTACATTACAACAGTGACTACACTTCAAAAAGTACTTACTTGGCTGTAAAGCACTTTGGGATTTCCTGAGGTTGTGAAAGGCGCTATAGAAATGCAAGTTCTTTCTTTCTTCTTTCTACTTGCCCACCCCAGGAGGGCTCCTAGGCCTGGGAGGGGGAACAAATCTCAAGTGTGACGATGACAGGATTGGACTTGTCCGTGATGCCCCCATATTCGAATAGCCTACCAACTCTCACTGTCTAGGCTTGACTGTACCTGTCCCCCAGAGACAGTCATCACCTTCACACACACCCCGAGGAGATTGAAACGTGAGAGAGGCCTCAACAAGGTAAACATTCAGCTTATAACAAGGAATCATTTTTTTTTCTAAAACTACACCTTTCCAAATAAAATGAAATAAAACTGGCTGGAGCATGGGCTGGTGAGAGAAAAAAGCTGTACATCAGATGGATGATGCTTGGTCCAGTGTACATCTCCTATGATACTGTACTTTATAGCTTCAATAAACACTTCTCTATTTGGGAAGGTGATGTGAAGCAGGTTGGTTGTTAACATCCTGTACGCTTCAGTTTAATTGAACTTTTACATCAAAATGTCCAGAACAGACATGAGAATTCCTGGAAAATATCTTCCTGTTGTCCTCGCAGTCACACAATCACCTTTAGGCTTTCAACACCCTTGGGTACCGTGTTCCTTTGCATTGACACCCTCCCCCCTCCCGCCTCCCTTTCTCCCCCTCCTCCCCATGCCCCCTCTCCCCCTCTCCTCTCCTCTCCCCCTCTCCTCTCCCCCATCCTTCTCCTCTCCCCCTCCTCCTCCTCCTCTCCACTCCCCCCCTCCCCTCTCCTCTCCCCCATCCTTCTCCTCTCCCCCTCCTCCTCCTCTCCACTCCCCCCCTCCCCTCTCCTCTCCTCTCCCCCTCTCCTCTCCTCCACCCTTCCCCCTCCCCCCATCCTCCCCGGCTCCACTCTCAGCTCCTCTCCCCCTCTCCCCTCTCCTCCCCTCTGCCTGTAACTCTTATTTTACTAGAGTTTTAGGGGGAAAAATTCGGTATCGCCCCACTTGGGGCGCCATTATTTGTGGAGCGCAAAGTTTAGCGCTTGGCGCTAATTATCGCCTCCGACAGCAAACTTGGCTTTTATCGCCCCTGGAGGTGATTGGAGCGCTAAATCAGGCACAACACACCTCTCCTAAGGCGCTAAGGCCGAGGAGCGAGGCGCTACCTCAGAGGGTGGCCGAAACTCATGTGATGTCAGTCAGCAATGGAACACAGACACATAGAAACACAGCAGATAGGAGCAGGAGTAGGCCATTCGGCCCCTCGAGCCTGCTCCGCCATTTAATGAGATCATGGCTGATCATCCAAATTCAGTACCCTGTCCCTGCCTTCGCCCCATATCCCTTGATCCCTTTAGCCTTAAGAAATATATCTAACTCTTTCTTGAATATATTTAATGAACTGGCCTCCACCGCCCTCTGTGGCAGAGAATTCCACAGGTTCACCACTTTCTGGGTGAAGAAATTCCTCCTCATTTCAGTCCTAAATGGCCTACCCCTTATCCTTAGACTGTGACCCCTGGTTCTGGACTCCCCAGCCATCATAAACATCCTTCCTGCACCTAGTCTGTCCAGGCCTGACAGAATTTTATAGGTTTCGATGAGATCCCCTCTTAATCTTCTAAACTCCAGTGAGTATAAGCCCAATCGACACAATCTCTCCTCATACGTCATTCCTGCCATCCCAGGTATCAGCCTGGTGAATCTTCGCTGCACTCCTTCCATGGCAAGAACGTCCTTCCTCAGGTAAGGTGACCAAAACTGCACACAATACTCAAGGTGCGGTCTCATCAAGGCCCTGTACAACTGTAGCAAGACATCCTTGTTCCTGTACTCGAACCCTCTTGCTACGAAGGCCAACATACCATTTGCCTTCTTAACCGCCTGCTGCACCTGCATGCTTACCTTCAGCGACTGGTGCACAATAACACCCAGGTCTCTTTGCACTTCCCCTTCTCCCAATCTATTGCCATTCAAATAATAATCTGCCTTCCTGTTTTTGCCACCAAAGTGGATAACCTCACATTTATCCACATTATAGTGCATTTGCCATGTTTTTGCCCAATCACCCAACCTGTCCAAATCGTACTGGAGTTTCACGACATGCTCCTCACAGCTTACCCTCCCACCCAGCTTTGTGTCGTCTGCAAATTTGGAGATATTACATCCAATTCCCTCATCCAGATCATTAATATATATTGTGAACAGCTGGGGTCCTAGGACCGATCCTTGCGGTACCCCACTAGTCACTGCCTGCCACTCGGAAAACGACCCGTTTATTCCAACTCTTTGCTTTCTGTCCGCCAACCAGTTCTCTATCCAAGTCAATACCTTGCCCCCAATCCCATGTGCCTTAATTTTGCACACTAATCTCTTATGTGGAACCTTATCGAAAGCCTTCTGAAAGTCCAAATACACCACATCCACTGGTTCTCCCTTATCTATTTTCCCAGTTACATCCTCAAAAAATTCCAGTAGATTAGTCAAGCATGATTTACCTTTTGTAAATCCATGTTGACTTTGTCCGATCCTGTCACTGCTTTCCAAGTGCTCTGCTATTACATCTTTTATAATAGACTCTAGCATTTTCCCCACTACCGATGTCAGGCTTACCGGTCTATAATTCCCCGCTTTTTCTCTACCACCTTTTTTGAATAGTGGGGTAACATTAGCTACCCTCCAATCCATGGGTACTGTTCCAGAATCTATCGAGTTCTGGAAGATGACCAGCAATGCATCTACTATCTCTAGGGCCACTTCCTTAAGTACCCTGGGATGCAGACCATCAGGCCCTGGGGATTTATCGGCCTTCAGTCCCATCAATTTTCCTAACACCATTTCCCTACAAATACTGATTTCCTTCAGTTCCTCTCTTTCATCAGACCCTATGTTCCCCGGCATCTCTGTGAGGTTATTTGTGTCCTCCTTTGTGAAGACAGAACCAAAGTATGCATTTAGTTGGGCTACCATTTCTTTGTTCCCCATTATAAATTCCCCTGATTCTGACTGCAAGGGACCTACACTTGACTTCACCAATCTTTTTCTCTTCACATATCTATAAAAGCTTTTACAGCCAGTTTTTATGTTCCCTGCAAGCTTACTCTCATATTCTATTTTCCCTTTCTTAATTAATCCCTTTGTCCTCCTTTGTTGACTCCTAAACTGCTCCCAATCCTCAGGATTATTGCTTTTTCTGGCCAATTTATATGTCCTCTCCTTGGATCTTATGCTATCCCTAATTTCCCTTGTTAGCCACGGTTGAGTCACCTTTCTTGTTTTATTTTTATGCCAAACTGGGATGAACAAATTCTGTAGCTCATCCATTTGGTCTTTGAATGTTTGCCATTGCCTATCCACTGTCAACCCTTTGAGTGCAATTCCCCAATCAATCCTACCCAACTCGCTCCTCAGACCATCGTAGTTTCCTTTATTTAAATTGAGGACCCTAGTCTCCGAGTCAACTACTTCATTCTCCATCTTAATGCAGAATTCGATCATATTATGATCGTTCTGACCCAAGGGGCCTCGTACAACAAGATTGCTAATTAATCCTTTCTCGTTACATAATACCCAGTCTAAGATGGCCTGATCTCTGGTTGGTTCCTTGACATATTGGTCCAGGAAACCATCCTGTAAACACTCCAGGAATTCCTCCTTCACAGTATTGTGGTGCCGGCTGTTGTGTATGTACCTTTAAGAGAAGAACTGATTCTATACTGCAGTACCGGCAGTGACCACCCCTGTATATAAAGCCATAGCAGGCTTCTGTACTTCAGTCTTAAGTTACCCTCTGTTCCAGCATTTCCTGCCTGTGCAGCTGCCTCAGTCAGCAGGAGCAGAAGGAGCAGACAAACCAGGAGAGTGGAGAGTGTAAAGTGGTGGTCTCCTGACCAGGAAGAGGAGGATATCGTTAGACCACCACCACCTCCACCTCCACCATCATCACAGCAACTGAGGTGCCAGGAGAGAGAGGACAGAGGAGGAGAAGGAGAAGGGAGGCCAGCAACAACACCAACCAGGGGAGAGGCCTTTCCCATTACTGCCTCCCCAAATTGGCTTCCATTCCAGGAGAGAGGGGAGAGAAACAACCAACAACTACCAACTGTTTGGAAGGAGGGAAGAACAACAGCATCTTTCAGGTGGGTGTTATTTGGTGCACTCTCCCAAAGACTTTGTATTTCAGGTGGGGGGAGAAAAGAAGAAAAAAGGGCCGGATCATCAAGGGGTGTGTGTGTGTGTGGCTCTTGTAAATCACTAGGCCACACACACCACTAATTAAGCACCCCTTCCTATTGCCTGACCTGGGATAGCTGGAGCTGCCTAGGTGAACAGCCCAATTGTACATCGTTAAGACCTGGTGTGGGACTGAGCCTGGGGCGTCTCCAGCTTTCCCAGGTGAAGACATCTTCTCCCCCTGCTAGAAGACCACCTTCAAAGACTTTAATTTTTCATCGGAGAGTGCACCCCTGCCGACACCCACCCACCCACCATCCTGAGTGGTGACCCTGCCTTTGCGGCCTCCCTCCTTCCCACCCCCCCCTTGCTCTCTCTCTCTTTGTCTTTCTCTGCCTTTCTCTCTGAGGCATCTCATTTCATCTTTAATTATTAATTGCCAATTGAGCAGAGGGGAGAAGGCCCCTCTCCCAATTTCAATCAATAACGGGGAAGAGGTGTGCCTTCAATTTAAGCAGCTCCCTCTGCTCAATTTAGGACCAAAAAAATACCTGAGGCCACATTAACACCTTCAGGCCTGTGACTTGGGGTGAGTGTAGCCCTTTTTTAGAAAACACCCCAGAATGGCGACTGCATCTTCGCCAGTGACGGTGCCAGCCAAGACGTATGCGGGAGTGGCAGCCACAGCCACAGTTGCTCCCACTGCTTCTGCTGCCCCGTCACCATTCAGACTAATAACAAAAAAGCTTGGGGTGAAGAGCTACACTCACCCCACTATGACCATTGAGGCCTGCGTTAAAGCCATGGCTGGGGTTGTCGGCCCCTCAGCCATCGTCGCGGCCTCAAAAATGTATGGGAAGGCTGTGTTCTTCCTGGGGTCGGAGCGGGCGGTGTCCCTGGCTGTCACCAAGGGGCTCACCGTGGGCGGGACCTTCCTGCCGGTGGACCCCCTCGAGGCCACCACGCAGAGGGTGGTTATTTCGAACGTCCCGCCCTATGTTCCTGGTGAGCTCCTCCTTCCCCATCTACGTCAACTTGGGGAGGTGAGGTCGGGGATCACACCCATCCCGCTCGGCTTCCGGGAGGCCAGCCTTCGCCACGTCTTCGCCTTCCGGCGCCAGCTGTTCATCCAGCTGGTGCGGGAGGAGGACACTGACGGGGCATTCATCGTCCACCACGAGGGGACCGCCTATTGCGTCTTCTGGACGTCGGACGGTGTGCGGTGCCACGCCTGCAAGGAGGTGGGGCACATCCGGAAAAACTGCCCCGCCTCCAAGGCCGCCGGATCATCTCGTGCGGCCAAGGCTGGCGCCGCCGACGCTCCACCCCCCGGATCTGCCCGCGCGTCGGGAACGTCTGATGCGCGGTCGACGTCGGGGGCCGATGCCACCAAGGCCTCCGGCCGGGTGGAGGGAGCGTGTCCGGCCGGAAAGAAGGCGCGGCGGAAAAATAAACACCTTAGGGCGGGTCCCCCCGTGGATGGCCAGCCCTTGCCCCTTGAGCCCCTTACACCCGCGCTCCTCGCGGAGTTAATCGGGGCAGACGCGAGCGGGAGGGGCCTCGTGCCCGAGCCTGTGGCCGCAACCGCCATAGCGGAAATGCCATTACCTGCGGCCGGGCTCGGGTGCGAGGAGCCCAACAAACCTGCTCCGCTGGAGGGAGCTGAGGAGGAGGCCTCTGCAGTCATGGAGGTCTCCCTCGCTCCCTCCGTGCTAAAAAGAAGGCGCAGCCCCCTGGAAGAGGAGGAGGACCGGGAGGAGGAAGGTCCCTCCGAGCAGGGGTGTCGTCGCCCGCCGCGGGTACTGCGCCCCCCCCCCCCCGCTGTCGTCATCACCAGCGATCGGCAAGGGTCGCCTGTCCCTCGGGAGGCTGAGGCAGATGTGTCTGTCCGACACGTGCCTCCCGGGGATGGGGACGAGACCCTGCCCGTGGGGGGGGTCGCGGAACAACCCGCGGCGGAAATTGAAATTGACCTTCTATCGGTGCCATTACCCCTCGTCGGGTCGGGCGGCCTGGGGTCTGGGTCAGGCGAGCTCGAGGATAATGAGCTTGCCCAATGCGACCCGGACATCTCCCAGGGGCTGCTCGTCCTGGTAGAGCTTTTAATTCAAAACCCCCCATCCGCTGAGTCGGAGGTTGGTGGCGGGGAGGAGGATGGGCCCCTGGCTGCGTCTCTGGTGCCAGACGTACTGGAGGAGCTGGGAATTGTTCTCTCCCCGGTTTCTCCGGTCATTCCGGTGTCTGGGGCGGAGGGGAGCTCTGAACCGCCGCCCTCTTCTGGCCCAGCACCCCTAGAGGAGCCCAGGGAGAAATCCTCTGCCGCCGATCCTGGGGGTGGGATCCGGGCGGAGGCAGGGCTGGCTGGCGCGGCCGAGCCGTTCGCTTCGCACTGCGCGGCGGACGGGTCAGCCGCTGGTGACAACCCCCTGCAGGAGGATGGGGACTCGGTGATGGGCACGGAGGATGATTCGGACTCCAGCGCCGACGAGGCGATGGATGACCTCGTGCCCCTTGCCGTGTCTCCCCTCATTCCCGTAAGGGAACTCCGGGATTTTATGGCCACGTGCCTGGGTCGGCGCAATAAGGTCCGGCTGGCCCTCGACAGGTGGTCGGAGCTGGCGCTGCTCATCGTATCCGTCCGCGCCACCATTAAAATCTTGGGCGCGGACGAGGGTGTGAACCCGCTCGAGCTGCGTCGGCACACAACGTTTCTCACTGGGCTGCTGAGGAAGTGGCGGCTGACCAGCGGCTGCGCTTCCTCCCCCCGTTAGGTGTAGGTAGAGGTTGCACTATGCTTCTGACATGAAGATAACCATAGCCAGCCTCAACATCAACGGCAGCAGGGAGGCGCGCCGCAGATTCAATAACTTCTCGGTCCTTCGGGACGGGAAGTATGCGGTGTGCTGCCTGCAAGAAACCCACACCGTTCCGGGAGACGAAGCCACATGGCTCCTGGAGTGGCAAGGAGGGGTCAGCATGATTCACCTCTCCAACAATTCCAGCGGGGTGGCTATCTTGCTGGCCCCGCATTTTCAGCCGGAGATCTTGGGGGTCAAGGAGCACGTGCCGGGCCGCTTGCTCCAGGTCACTGTTCGCCTGGGGGGCGTGCCGCTCCATCTAGTGAACGTGTACGCCCCTCAGACCGGTGCGCAGCAGGTGCGCTTCTTCGAAGAAGTGTCCGCTCTGTTGGGCTCCGTCGACGTGGGCGAGTGCGTCATCCTCGGGGGGGATTTTAACTGCACCCTCGAGGCGAGGGACCGTTCGGGTCCCCCGCGAAGCCCGGCAGCGATGGAGAAGTTGAGGGACCTGGTTGGGTCCTTCGACTTGGTGGACGCCTGGTGAAATCTCCACCCCGACTCCAGCGCCTTCACTAGCGTGAGGTCTGGGGGAGGAAGGTCCAGAATCGACCACCTTTACATTTCCCGGGCGTACATCTCCTGCGTTCCGGCGGCTTCCATGCGGCCGGTGCCGTGCACGGACCATCACCTGGTGTGGGCGGAGCTCGCTCCGCTGCGCGCGCGGGGTGGGTCCGCGTACTGGCATTTTAACAACCTGCTGCTGGAGGACGCGCGGTTCCGGGACTCGTTTCGTCTGTTCTGGGCCAACTGGAGAAGGAAGCGGGGGGGCTTCCCCTCCTTGAGGCTATGGTGGGATGTGGGCAAGGCTCACATCCGTCTCTTCTGTCAGGAGTACGCGAAGGGGTCGACCAAGAGGCGGGAGGCCCGGGTCGGGCGGTTGGAGAAGGAGGTGCTCGACCTGGAGTCCCATCTCGGTCAGGTCGTCGAGGACCCGGCCCTGCGGAAGGTGTACGAAGAGAAGAAGGGCGCGCTGAAGGACCTGCAGCTCGTCGGGTCCCGAGGCGCGTACGTGAGGTCGCGGATCCAGCTCCTGCGGGACCTGGACCGTGGCTCCCCCTTCTTCTACTCGCTGGAAAAAAGACGGGGGGTCCGTAAGCAGCTCTTGGGGCTGCTGGCCGACGACGGATCTCTGGTCTCGGATCCGGAGGGAATCAGCGCGGAGACCCGCGCCTATTACGGGGCTCTGTTCTCTCCGGATCCGTCCAGCGAGGATTCGCGCAGAATTTTGTGGGAGGACCTGCGAGTGTCAGCAGGGCGCTGAAAAATTGGACGCTCCGCTAATCCTGGCGGAGCTGACCGGCGCCCTCCGCCAGCTCTCTAGGGGAAAGTCCCCGGGGCTGGACGGGCTGACCGTGGAGTTCCACAGGGCGTTCTGGGACGTCTTGGGGGGCGACTACGCACGGGTCCTGGGGGAAAGTTTGGCGACCGGGGAGATGCCCCTCTCTTGGCGCAGGGCGGTCATTGCCCTGCTGCCTAAGAAGGGTGATCTCCGCCTCCTTAAGAACTGGCGCCCGATCTCCCTCCTCAGCACGGACTATAAAATCTTTGCCAGGGCCATGTCTGCTCGCCTTGGCACCGTGCTGGCCCACATGATCCACCCCGACCAGTCCTACACAGTCCCGGGCCGGACCATCCACGATAACATCCACCTGGTCCGGGACCTGGTCCACCACTCCCAGAGGGCTGGTCTGTCGGTCGCCTTCCTTTCCCTGGATCAGGAGAAGTCGTTCGACAGGGTGGATCACGGGTATCTCTTCGGGACTCTGCGCGCATTCGGGTTCGGGACGCATTTCGTCGCCCGGATCCGACTTCTGTACGCTGCCGCGGAGTGTCTCATTAAACTTAACGGGTCCCTGACAGCGCCCCTTCGCTTCGGGAGGGGGGTGCGTCAGGGATGCCCCATGTCCGGTCAGTTATACGCCGTTTGCGTGGAGCCATTCCTGCGCCTCTTGCGGAAGAGGTTGACGGGACTGGCTCTGCAAGGGCCGGGCGTGGAGGTGGTCCTCTCGGCTTACGCCGATGACGTGCTCCTCACAGTCACGGATCCCGCTGACTTGCGGAGGATGCGGGAATGCCAGCAGATTTACTCGGACGCATCCTCCGCCAAGATCAACTGGGAGAAATTTTCCGGACTCCTGGTGGGTCAGTGGCGGGTGGACTCCCTGCCGGAGGAGTTCAGGCCTTTCGCCTGGAGCACCACGCACCTCCTCTATTTGGGAGTCTACCTTAGCCCTGCCGAGGACGCCTGGCCGGCGAACTGGCAAGAGCTGGAGGCCAAAGTCACCGCTCGCCTAGGACGCTGGACAGGACTGCTCCGAGTGTTGTCCTACAGGGGTCGAGCGCTGGTCATAATCCAGCTGGTGGCCGCCATGTTGTGGTACCGGTTGCTCACTTTGATCCCTCCCCCTGCGTTTGTCGCCAAGATGCAGAAGAAGCTCATCGACTTCTTCTGGGACAAAAGGAAGCACTGGGTCTCTGCCGCGGTTCTGTGTCTCCCGCTTAGGGAGGGCGGTCAGGCGCTGGTGTGCCTTCGCACCCAGGATGCGACTTTCCGTCTTCCGACGCTGCAGAGATACCTGTACGTCGAGATGGTGTGCGCTGGCGACGTTTTTCTTCCGCCAGCTGCACGGCCTCAATTACGACACGCAGCTCCTGTTCGCGAAAGTGGGTGGCAGGCATGCCGGCCTGCAGGAGCTGCCTGTCTTCTACCAGGAACTACTATGGGTTTGGAACTACGTCGCTTCCAGGTGGAGTTCTCCCCCGTCAGGAACGGCGGCTCTCCTTCGGGAGCTGCTGCTCAGGAATCCGCACCTCCACAAATGCGGTTTCGGGCGGCTGACGGAGGGCAGGGCTGTGCCTGGTAAGGTGACCAGAGTTGGGGACCTGCTCGATGGCGGAGGAGCGGGCTGGATGGCGCCGGAGGAGCTGGCGCGGCGCCTGTCCTGGGCCAACGTCCGGCTCACGGTCGAAGCCATCGAATCGGTGAAAGCGGCACTGGGCTCCGACTCCGCTAGGTGTATCGAGGCGGCTCAAGCATGTTGGGCGATCCCGTCTGAGCTTACCCCCGTTTGGACGGAATTCCTCATCGGCGCCCGGCCCCGAAACTCCTCTCGGGAACCGGCGCCTCACAACTTGAGCCGTCTCAAGGAAATACCCTCCGTGCCTTTTCATTCCGCGCGGAGGGGTTTCTTGTACGGGCTGCTCCTGCACACTCTCCACTTTGCCATCTTCGACTACCGTCTGGACACTCCTTGGCGTGGCGTCTTGCCGACTGGCGGTGGCGGTGGTCCCCATTGGAGTGCTCTCTACGCGAGAGTCCTCCCTTGTTCCATCGGGGACTTGGCCTGGAGGGTGTTGCACGGAGCAGTCCCGTGCAATAAGGTTTTAAGTAGGTTCACGGACTCCCAGGCCGCCTGCATTTTTTGCGGCCTGGAGGACTCCGTGTTTCACGTTTATATGGAGTGTGAGAGGTTGCAGCCCCTCTTTCACTACTTGAAGGGGCTGCTCCTCGATTTTTAGTTGCACTTCAGTCCCATGCTCTTGATCTACGGTCACCCGGTACGGAGGGGAGCGGACAGGTTGGAGGACCTCCTTGTGGGCCTGCTCCTGGGCCTGGCTAAAAGAGCCATCAATTGGTCCAGGCAGCGGGCGGTCGAGGGTGTCGTCCAGCCAGATTGCCTGCCTCTCTTCCGCGGCCATGTTCGCGCCCGGGTGGCCCTGGAGATGGAGCACGCGGTGTCCGCCGGTGCGCTTGAGTATTTCCGCGACCGGTGGGCGCCGCGGGGACTGGAGTGCATCATCAACCCGGATAAACAAATTTTAATATGATTTGTTAAGTTTTAGTTGAACTTTTGTTTACAGTCAATTTGGTTTTTTTTTTGGTACGAACCAAAAAAAAGAGTACCCTCTGTTCAGTAAATACCTGTTATCATTATTCTCCTGCAGTCCGTGTATTATTTATACTCGGACACTACTTTGGCGACGAACAGGTTCGAAATCACCTGCAGTACTGCATCACCTCACGGGGATCTTTCCCTGAGAAGAAGCTTCTTGGAGGTCGAAGTCAGAACAACGGGCGTCAACCACGGGCAACCGCCCAAGGATCCATCGGAGTTCGGAGAGTTGCAGGAGAGGCTGCGGAGAGCTGGGTTGGCTCTCCAGTCAAGGTCTTCCAGCAAATCGTGCTGGGAGCAGGTAGTGCGCTGACCCTTCCGGACTGCGGCGGGCTCAAGCTCGATCGAGCGGCTCTGCAAAGGGGCCGTGCAGCGTCGTCGGGAGGAAAAGAGGGAGAGAGAGGGTGGAGCACACAGGACGCGGTCGGTGCTAAAGAACCGGGCAGCGTAGCGAAAATAAAACAAGGGGAAGGAAAAGTGAGACGTGCCGAAGACGCGGGTCGCCGCCATTATCCTACAGAACGCTAGGAGCAGCGTGGCAGCAAGGGGAAGAAGGAAAAGCGCGGGAGGCGCCATTTTATTCCATTGGGGAAGAAGGAAAAGCGCGGGAGGCGCCATTTTAATCCATTGGTGAAGAAGAAAAAGTGCGGGAGGTGCCATTTTAAATCACCCAAAATGCCGAAAAGTGGCAGTATCACTGCTTTCGACAACGAGGTAGAAGACTGGACCACGTATGTGGAAAGAATTGAAGTGTACTGCAAGGCAAATGAGGTGGCCGATGGAAAGAAGGCGGCGGTATTATTAAATTTGATGGGCGTGAGAACGTACGGCCTATTGCGGAATTTAATTACCCCAGCTAAACCAATGGAGAAAAGTTTTGAAGAGATTGTTAATATCTTACAGGAACACCTAAACCCTACACCGCTGCTGATAGCAGAAAGATTCAAGTTCCATAAAAGAAACCAGCAAAAAGATGAGAGCAATGCTGACTATCTTACGGAACTACGCAAGTTATCAAAGCACTGCCAGTTCGGAGCAGGACTGGCAGACACCTTACGGGATAAGTTTGTCTGCGGGCTCCAGAGTGAAGGAACCCAGAAACGACTACTTTCGGAAAAGGACCTGACGCTAGAACAGGCTTTCAGCATGGCAGTATCCAACGAAGCAGCAGCACGGGGAGCTGCGGAAATACAACAGAAACCACAAGAATACAGCGCTAACGAAATGGCGTATGGAGCAGAAAACTGCTATCGCTACGGCAGAGCAACCCATGATCAAAAGGACTGCTGGTTTAAGGACAAAGTATGCAGGCAATGTGGGAAAATGGGACACATAGCAAGAGTCTGCAGGTCGGGAAAGAAAACCTACACGACAAGAACTACTAAGGAAAAGTACAAGAAAGTAAAGAAATTGACAGACAGTAGTTCGGAAGATCAGGAGAGTGATAAGGACTCCAGGAGCAGGAGACTAAGTTAACATAAGAACATAAGAAATAGGAGCAGGAGTACGCCAATCGGCCCCTCGAGCCTGCTCCGCCATTCAATAAGATCATGGCTGATCTGATCTTAACCGCCAATCCACTATCACAGAACCATCTCCTGAATCTAACAGAATTAGACACACGAAATAGGAGCAGGATCAGGCTACACGGCCCCTGGGCCCGCTCCGCTACCCACAGGGCCATGACAGATCTGAACCTAGACTCATGTCCAAATTCCTGCCCGCTCCCCGTAACCCTTAATTCCCTTTACTTCTAGGAAACTGTCTATTTCTGTTTTAAATTTATGTAATGATGTAGCTTCTACAGCTTTTTGGGGCAGCATATTCCATGGACCTACCACCCTCTGAGTGAAGTAGTTCCTCCTCATCTCAGTTTTGAAAGAGCGGCCCCTTATTCTAAGCCTATGCCCCCTAGTTCTAGTTTCACCCATCATCGGGAACATCTTCCCCGCATCCACCCGATCCAACCCCTTCACAATCTTATATGTTTCAATAAGATCGCCTCTCATTCTTCTGAACTCCAATGAGTAGAGTCCCAATCTACTCAACCTCTCCTCATGTGTCCATCCCCTCATCCCCGGGATTAACTGAGTGAACCTTCTTTGTACTGACTCGAGAGCAAGAACGTCCTTTCTTAAGTATGGACACTAAAACTGTACGCAGTATTCCAGGTGCGGTCTCACCAATACCTTGTACAACTGAAGCAATACCTCCCTATTTTTATATTCTATCCCCCTAGCAATGAAAGCCAACATTCCATTGGCCTTCTTAATCACTTGCTGCACCTGCATACTAACCTTTTGAGTTTCGTGCACCAGGACCCCCAGATCCCTTTGTACTTCAGTGCTTTCTAGTTTCTTGCCTTTAAGATAATAACTTGCTCTACGATTTTTCCTGCCAAAGTGCATAACCTCACACTTTCCAGTATTGTATTCCATCTGCCAAATCTCTGCCCACTTACTTAGCCTGTCTATGTCCCCTTGCAGGTTTTTTATGTCCTCCTCACTCACTACTATCCCTCC
The DNA here is from genome assembly GCF_052327205.1 of Somniosus microcephalus. NCBI lineage: Eukaryota > Metazoa > Chordata > Chondrichthyes > Squaliformes > Somniosidae > Somniosus > Somniosus microcephalus. The sequence continues at coordinate 4,142,534 of NC_141004.1, forward strand.
CATCTTAGTATCATCTGCAAACTTTGATATGTTACACTCGGTCCCCTCCTCCAAATCGTTAATATAGATTGTAAAGAGTTGGGGACCCAGCACTGACCCCTGCGGAACACCACTAGTTACTGATTGCCAGTCTGAGAATGAACCATTTATCCCAACTCTCTGCCTTCTGTTAGATAGCCAATCCTCTATCCATGCCAGAATATTACCCCCAATCCCGTGATTTTTTATCTTAAGCAATAATCTTTTGTGTGGCACCTTGTCAAATGCCTTTTGGAAGTCTAAATACACTACATCCACTGGTTCCCCTTTATCCACCCTATATGTTACTTCCTCAAAGAACTCCAGCAAATTTGTCAAACATGACTTCCCCTTCATAAAACCATGCTGACTTTGTCCTATTAAATTATGATTATCCAAATGCCCTGTTACTGTCTCCTTAATAATGGACTCCAAAATTTTACCTACCACAGATATTAGGCTAACCGGTCTATAGTTTCCAGCCTTCTGTCTACTGCCCTTTTTAAATAAGGGTGTTACATTAGCAGTTTTCCAGTCTGCCGGGACCTTTGCCGAGTCCAGGGAGTTTTGGAAAATTATTACCAATGCATCCACAATCCCTACCGCCACTTCCCTCAAGACCCTAGGATGTAAGCCATCAGGTCCAGGTGATTTATCCGCCTTGAGTCCCATTATTTTACCGAGTACCACTTCCTTCGTGATTTTGATCGTGTTTAGCTCCTCCCCCCCTTTAGCCCCCTGTTTGTCCAGTGTTGGAATATTCTTAGTGTCTTCGACTGTAAAGACTGATATAAAATATTCATTCAGTGTTTTTGCCATCTCCATATTTCCCACCATTAATTTCCCGGTCTCATCCTCTAAGGGACCAACATTTACTTTAGCCACCCTTTTTCTTTTTATATAACTATAAAAACTCTTACTATCTGTTTTTATATTTTTTGCTAATTTACTTTCATAATCTATCTTCCCTTTCTTAATCAATCTTTTTGTTATTTTTTGCTGTCTTTTAAAGTTTTCCCAATCCTCTATCTTCCCACTAGATTTGGCTACCTTATATGCCCTTTTTTTTAGTCGAATACTATCCTTAATTTCTTTAGATAATAATCTACCCTCCTGTTTTTACCCCCACTTTGGGGGTAAAAACAGGAGGGTAGATTATTATCTAAATGGCAATAGATTGGGAGATGGGGAAGTGCAGAGGGACCTGGGTGTTCTTGTGCACCAGTCACTGAAGGAGAGCATGCAGGTGCAACAGGCGATTAAGAAGGCAAATGGTATGTTGGCCTTCATATCAAGGGGGTTCGAGTATAGGAATAGGGATACCTTACTACAGCTGTACAAGGTGCTGGTGAGACCGCATCTGGAGTATTGTGTACAGTTTTGGTCGCCCCATCTGCGGAAGGATGTTCTTGCCATGGAAAGAGTGCAGCGGCGATTCACCAGGCTGATACCTGGAATGGCAGGAATGACCTACGAGGAGAGATTGAATAGTTTGGGCTTGTACTCACTGGAGTTTAGAAGATTGAGAGGGGATCTCATCGAAACATATAAAATTATGGCAGGCCTGGACAGGCTGAATTCAGAGAGAATGTTTCCAATGGCAGGGGAGCACAGAACCAGGGGCCACAGTCTAAAAATAGCGGGCAAATCATTTAAAACAGAGATGAGGAAGAATTTCTTCACTCAAAGAGTGGTGAGCCTGTGGAATTCCCTGCCACAGAGGGCTGTGAAGGCTAATTCAATAAATATTTTCAAGAGAGAATTGGATATATTTCTGAAGGCTAAGGGGATTAAGGGTTACGGAGAAAAGGCGGGGACGGGGTACTGAACTGGTAAGATCAGCTAAGATCTCAGACGAAGATCAGCCATGATCTCATTGAATGGCGGAGCAGGCTCGAAGGGCCGAATGGCCTACTCCTGTTCCTATCTCTATGTTTTTACTTAGCCACGGATGGCTGTCTTTTCTTTTACACCCTTTTCTTCTCAGTGGAATATATTTTTTTGGGAAGTTGTAAAATAACTCCTTAAATGTACACCACTGATCTTACCCTTTAATCTATTTTCCCAATCCACTCTACTCAATTCCGCTCTCATACCTTCATAGTCTCCTTTATTCAAGCTTAGCACGCTTGTTTGAGATCCAACCTTCTCACCCTCTAATTGAATATGGAATTCAACCATGTTATGGTCACTCATTCCAAGGGGATCCTTTACTAGGACATTTTTAATTAATCCTGTCTCGTTACACAGGACCAGATCTAAGGTTGCTTGCCCCCTGGTCGGTTCAGTTACATACTGCTCAAGAAACCCATCCCTAATACACTCAATGAACTCCTCCTCAAGGCAGCCCTGCCCAATTTGATTTGCCCAATTAATATGATAGTTAAAATCCCCCATAATTATAGATGTTCCCTTATTACAAGCCTCAACTATTTCCTGATTGATACTCCGTCCAACAGAGTTGCCACTGTTCAGAGGCCTATAGACTACGCCGACGAGTGTTTTTTTCCCCTTATTATTCCTGACCTCCACCCAAACTGTTTCATTATCCTGATCTTTTGACCCAATATCACTTCTCTGTATTACAGTGATTCCTTCCTTTATTAACATAGCCACCCCACCTCCCCTTCCTTCCTGCCTGTCCTTCCTGATCGTTAAATAACCTGGTATGTTTAATTCCCAGGCATTGTCACCCTGCAGCCATGTTTCTCTAATGGTCACAAGATCATACCCATATGTAGTTATTTGTGCCATTAACTCATCTATTTTGTTACGAATGCTACGTGCATTCAGATAGAGAACTTTCAAAGATGTTTTGTGACACTTAGTTCCTGCTTTTGCCCTTTTTATTACTTTACCTTTCACTCCATACCTTCTGCCCCTTCCTGACACGCTCTGGTTTTTAATTTCCCCACTGCTACCTAAGTCTATGACCTTCTCTGTTGTCATTTTTATTATTTGCTCTTTAGGAACCTCCCCCCCACTAGTTAGTTTAAAGCCCTCTCTACAGCCCTAGTTATATGATCCGCCAGGACTCTTGTCCCAGCACTGGCCAAGTGAAGCCCGTCCCAACGGAACAGCTCCCTCCTGCCCCAGTACTGGTGCCAGTGTCCCAGGAAGCAAAACCCATTTCTCCCACACCAGTCTTTGAGCCACGCATTTAGCTCTCTAATTTTATTTGTCCTAGCCAAATTCGCTCGTGGCTCAGGTAATAATCCAGAGATTATTACCCTTGTGGTTCTGCTTTTTAATTTGGCCCCTAGCTGCTCAAACTCCCTCAGCAGAACCTCCTTCCTTGTCCTATCTATGTCGTTGGTACCAACATGGACCACGACAACTGGATTCTCCCCCTCCCACTCCAAGTTTCTCTCCAGTCCAGAGGAGATGTCCTTAACCCTGGAACCGGGCAGGCAACACAGCCTTCGGGACTCTCGCTCTCGGCTGCAAAGAACTCTATCTATCACCCTAACGATACTATCCCCTACCACTACAACATTTCTTTTAACTTCCCCCACTTGAATGGCCCCCCGCTCCACGGTGCTGTGGCCAGGTTGCTCATCCTCCCCGCAGTCCCTGTTCCGATCCTCACAGGGAGTAAGTGCCTCGAACCTGTTGGACAAGTGCAAGGGCTGCGGCTCCTCCAACACTACCTCCTGGATCCCCGTACCTGCCTCACTTCTAGTCACACCATCCTGACCCTGGCCACGGACTACATCTGAATTAATTAATCTAATTGGTGTGAATACCTCGTGATACACAGAGTCCAGGCAACTCTCCCCCTCCCTGATGTGTCTCAGTGTTTGAAGCTCGGACTCCAGCTCTTCAACATGGAGCCGGAATTCCTCGAGCAGCCAACACTTACTGCAAATGTGATCACCGTGAGCATCAATGGTGTCCACCAGCTCCCACATATTGCAGCAGCAACACATCACCTGATCTCCCATTCTATGTAATTAATTAAATGTATTAATATTATTCTTAAATACCCTCTGCCCCGATTCTAGATGGTGAATATCACACCTTAGAAACTATAAACCAAAGAGATTTAAGCTTAAAAAGGGAGAAATACTTACCAACCAATCACTTACCCGCTTTCTGGTGACGTCACACTTGGATTACTTTTTACCTCTCTCCTTCCCTCCGAGTTCCAAGACTGGAGATTGGTAAACCTTACCTGGGTCTCTGGTGCCTTTATACAGCCGCTCAGCCCGCGATTCCCGCCGATTCTCGCACTGAGGCCTTACCTGGGTCTCTGGAGCCTTTATACAGCCGCTCAGCACGCGATTTCCGCCGATTCTCGCACTGAAGCCTTACCTGGGTCTCTGGAGCCTTTATACAGCCGCTCAGCCTGCGATTCCCGCCGATTCTCGCTCTGAGGTCTTACCTGGTCTCTGGAGCCTTTATACAGCTGCTCAGCCCGCGATTCCTGCCGATTCTCGCACTGAGGCCTTACCTGGACTCTGGAGCCTTTATACAGCCGCTCAGCCCGCGATTCCCACCGATTCTCGCTCTGAGGCCTTACCTGGTCTCTGGAGCCTTTATACAGTCTAAAGTTACACAACGTGATCGCAAAGGAGGATCACCGAATCATTTGGGTCACCCACATGATAGCAGGGTCTGCAGTAAAGATGGAATTGGACACTGGATCAGCCCTAACTGTCATGAATCGACGAGACTATGAGCGGCTATTCTCACACATACCCTTGAAGGACACGTCCATTGTATTGAAGACATGCACGGGGCAAAAAGTCTACCCCAGAGGAAAAATAAGGGTGCCAGTTGAATACAACGGCAAGGAAACACAGAAACTGTATCTATATATACTACCAGATGGAGGACCACCATTATTGGGACGTGAATGGATCCAAAAAATACAATTGGATTTGCATTCCATTCAGGCGCTAACTGTGACTGATAAAAAGGATGATGACGTCACACCTGGACGAATGTCAAAAATTCTAACTGACACGAAAGAGGTGTTCCAACAAGGACTTGGGACTCTAAAAGGAGTAACGGCAACGATAAAAATCGAAGATAACACAAACCCAAAATTTTTTAAAGCCAGACTGGTACCTTACGCGATCCGCCCAGCCGAAATGACCCGACACTCTCTCGGGTCTATGATTTGACGGTGAAGGGATGGCCAGCACATGGCGACTCACTGTCGCCAGCATTCTCGCCAAGGAGAGAACAGCTGTCAGTGTGCCGGGGGACCTTGATGTGTGGATCCCGAGTGGTAATTCCACCCAAGTTGAGAGATAGAATGCTCAATGAGCTTCATGAGGGTCATCTGGGAGGGGTAAAAATGAAAAGCCTAGCCAGGGCGTTTGTGTGGTGGCCAGGAATTGATAAAGAAATTGAGGATATGACCAAGAGATGCACAGGATGCCAGAAGGTCCAAAACGCTCCACCACAGGCCCCACTACATCCATGGGAGTGGCCCTCATCTCCATGGCAACGGGTACACATTGATTTTGCTGGTCCATTTATGGACTCAATGTTCCTAATCGCTGTGGACGCCCATTCGAAATGGCCAGAGGTCATCAAAATGTCCTCCACCACCACGGAGAAAACTATTGCAGTCCTACGGACCATCTTCGCCAGGAATGGCTTGCCAGAACAGATTTGCTCTGACAATGGGCCACGGTTTGTGTCCGAGGATTTCCGGAGGTTTCTGAGGAATAATGGGGTGAAACATTACACATCTGCCCCATATCATCCAGCCACAAATGGATTGGCTGAGAGGTTTGTTCAGACCTTTGAAAAGGCAATAAACGCAATGTATAATGACGACATACCACTACAACACAAGGTGGATAATTTCTTGTTTGCTTACCGGAATGCGACACATGCAGTCACCAACCAAGCTCCAGCCATAATGTTCTTCAACCGAAGGCTAAGATGTCGCCTGGATTTGCTCAAACCAAACATAAGACGAGATGTTGAGGATAAGCAATTCCAGCACATAAATGAGAAGCCAACCAGGAGCTTCAAGATAGGGCAACCAGTCTTGGCCCGCGACTACCAAACAGAAAAATGGCAGCCAGGAATGATATGCACACAGCAGGGACCACTAATGTACACAGTGGACGTTGGAGAGAGCATCGTGAGACGCCATGCTGACCAGATTCTAGAGTCACAGGAACAAGCCAAACCCATACCACGAGCAGGTGCACCTGGTAATCAACCCGAAGCACAGATTGCGTCTACCTCAGAAGCAGTGGTATTGGAAGCTGATGAACCAACCAATGACAATGAGCCAGAATCAACTCCGCCGCAAGAGCAGGATACTCGAGAAAGGCGCTATCCAGTCAGGATCAGGAAGCCTCCTCAAAGACTGAACTTATAAATGATTATTTCAGTTGATGTATATAGTACAGAGAAAATTGTAATTGTAATTAGTTATTATTTAGTTGTTAAATGAATGTTATGTACTGTTTATCTAAAAGGGGAGGAATTGTTGTGTATGTGCCTTTAAGAGAAGAACTGATTCTATACTGCAGTACCGGCAGTGACCACCCCTGTATATAAAGCCATAGCAGGCTTCTGTACTTCAGTCTTAAGTTACCCTCTGTTCAGCTGCAAGCACGAGTAGAGGGAGCAGCCAGACTTTGGAGAGTGGATTAAAGTGGTGGTCCCCTGACCAGGAAGAGGAGGAGAACGTTGGACCACCACCACCAACTCCACCATCATTACATCAACTGAGGTGCCTGGAGAGAGAGGACAGAGGAGGAGAAGGAGAAAGGAGGCCTACATCAACATCAACCAGGGGAGAGGCCTTTCTATCACTGCCTCCCCAATTTGGCCTCCACTTCAGGAGAGGGAGAGAGGGGAGAGAAACCAACTGCTTGAAAGGAGGGAAGAAAACTTCATCCGGAACATCTACAGGTGGGTGTTATTTGGGGCACTCTCCCAAGACTTTGTATTTTAGGTGGGGGGAGAAAAGAAGAAGCAAGGCCGGATCATCAAGGGGTGTAGTGTGTGTGCTCTTGTTAAAAGCTAGGCCACACACACCACTAATTAGCATCCCTTCTATTGCCTGCCCTGGGAGAGCTTGGAGCTGCCCAAGGTGAAGTCCTTAATTTAATTTAATTACCTCGTTAAGACCTGTTGCAGGACTAAGCCTGGGCTTCTCCAGCTTTTCCAGGTGAAGACGTCTTCTCCCCCTGCCAGAAGACCACCATCACCAAAGACTTTTTCCATCGGAGAGTGCAACCCTGCCTACACCCACCCACCATCCTGAGTGGCAACACTGCCCTTTGCGGCCTCCCTCCTTCCCACCCCCCCCACCTCTCTCTCTCTCTTTGTCTCTCTCTGCCTGTCTTTCTAAGGCACCTTAGTTTCATCTATTTTATTAATTGCCAATTGAAGCAGAGGGGCGAGGGCTCCTCTCCCAATTTAAATCAATAAGGAGAGAGGTGTGTCCTCATTTTAATCAGCTCCCTCTGCTCAATAGAGGACAAAAAAATATATATATACACCGAGGCCATTAACACCTTCAGGCCTGTGACTTGGGGTGAGTGTAGCCCTTAAAAAAAGCACCCCAGAATGGCGACTGCATCTTCGCCGGTGGCGGGGCCAGCCGGGACCTATGCGAGAGTGGTAGCCACAGCCACAGCTGCTCCCGCTGTTCCTGCTGCCCCGTCACCTTTTCGATTAATAACAAAAAAGCTTGGGGTGAAGAGCTACACTCACCCCACTATGACCATCGAGGCCTGCGTCAAGGCCATGGCTGGGGTTGTCGGCCCCTCAGCCATCGTCGCGGCCTCGAAAATGTATGGGAAGGCTGTGTTCTTCCTGGGGTCGGAGCGGGCGGTGTCCCTGGCTGTCGCCAAGGGGCTCACCGTGGGCGGGACTTTCCTGCCGGTGGATCCTCTCGAGGCCACCGCGCAGAGGATCATTATTTCCAACGTCCCGCCCTATGTTCCTGGTGAGCTCCTCCTTCCCCATTTGCGACAACTTGGGGAGGTGAGGTCGGGGATCACGCCCATCCCGCTCGGCTTCCGGGAGGCCAGCCTTCGCCACGTCTTCTCCTTCCGGCGCCAGCTGTTTATCCAGCTGGCGCGGGAGGAGGACACTGAAGGGGCGTTCGTCGTCCTCCACGAGGGGACCGCCTACCGCGCCTTTTGGACGTCGGACGGTGTGAGGTGCCATGCCTGCAGGGAGGTGGGGCACATCAGGAGGAACTGCCCTGCCTCCAAGGCCGCCGGACCGTCTCGTGCGGCCGAGGCTGGCGCCGCCGCCGCCGCCCTTCCCCCCGGATCTGCCCGCGCGTCAAGTACGTCTGATGCGCGGTTGACGTCGGGGGCCGATGCCACCAAGGCCTCCGACGGGGGGGAGGGAGCGTGTCCGGCCGGAAAGAAGGCGCGGGGAAAAAAGAAGCACCTTAGGGCAGGTCCGCCCGTGGATGGTGAGCCCTTGCCCCTTGAGCCCCTTACACCCGCGCTCCTCGCGGAGTTGATCAGGGCAGATGTGAGCGGGAGGGGCCCCGTGCCCGAGCCTGTGGCCGCAACCGCCGCAGCGGTAATGCCAATACCTGCGGCCGGGCTCGGACCCGAGGAACCCGACAAACCTGCTCCGCCGGAGGGAGTCGAGGAGGAGGCCTTTGCAGACATGGAGGTCTCCCTCGCTCCCTCCGTGCTAAAAAGAAGGCGTGACCCCCTGGATGAGGAGGAGGACCGGGAGGAGGAAGGTCCCTCCGAGCAGGGGGAGTCGTCGCCCGCCGCGGGTACTGCGCCCCCCCGCCCCCCCAGCGCTGTCGTCATCACCAGCGATCGGCAGGGGTCGCCTGTCCCTCGGGAGGCTGAGGCAGATGTGTCTGTCCAGCACGTGCCTCCCGGGGATGGGGATGAGACCCTGCCCGTGGGGGGGGTTGCGGAACAACCCGCGGCAGTAATTGAAGTTGACCTTTTATCGGTGTCGTTACCCCTCGCCGGGTCGGGCAGCCTGGGGGCTGGGTCGGGCGAGCTCGAGGATAATGAGCTCGCCCAATGTGACCCGGACGTCTCCCAGGGGATGCTCGTCCTGGTGGAGCTTTTAATTCAAAACCCCCCGTCCGCTGGGTCGGAGGTTGGTGGCGGGGAGGAGGATGGCCCCCTGGCTGCGTCTCTGGTGCCGGACGTACTGGAGGAGCTGGAAATTGTTCTCTCCCCGGTTTCTCCGGTCATTCCGGCGTCTGAGGCGGAGGGGAGCTCTGAACCGCCGCCGTCTTCTGGCCCGGCACCCCTAGAGGAGCCCAGGGAGAAATCCTCTGCCGCCGATCCTGGGGGTGGGATCCGGGCGGAGGCGGGGCTGGCTGGCGCGGCCGAGTCGTTCGCTTCGCACTGCGCGGCGGACGGGTCGGCCGCTGGTGACGACCCCCTGGAGGAGGATGGGGACTCGGTGATGGGCACGGAGGACGATTCGGACTCCAGCGCCGACGTGGCGATGGATGACCTCGTGCCCCTTGCCGAGTCTCCCCTCATTTCCGTAAGGGAACTCCGGGATTTTATGGCCACGTGCCTGGGTCAGCGCAATAAGGTCCGGCTGGCCCTCGACAGGTGGTCGGAGCTGGCGCTGCTCATCGATTCCGTCCGCGCCGCCGTTAAGATCTTGGGCGCGGACGAGGGTGTGAACCCGCTCGAGCTGCGTCGGCTCACAACGTTTCTCACTGGGCTGCTGAGGAAGTGGCGGCTGACCAGCGGCTGCGCTTCCTCGCCCCGTTAGGTGTAGGTAGAGGTTGCACTATGCTTCTGACATGAAGATAACCATAGCCAGCCTCAACATCAACGGCAGCAGGGAGGCGCGCCGCAGATTCAATAACTTCTCGGTCCTTCGGGACGGGAAGTATGCGGTGTGCTTCCTGCAAGAAACCCACACCGTTCCGGGAGACGAAGCCACGTGGCTCCTGGAGTGGCAAGGAGGGGTCAGCATGAGTCACCTCTCCAACAATTCCAGCGGGGTGGCTATCTTGCTGGCCCCGCATTTTCAGCCGGAGATCTTGGGGGTCAAGGAGCACGTGCCGGGCCGCTTGCTCCATGTCACTGTTCGCCTGGGGGGCGTGCCGCTCCATCTAGTGAACGTGTACGCCCCTCAGACCAGTGCGCAGCAAGTGCGCTTCTTCGAAGAAGTGTCCGCTCTCTTGGGCTCCATCGACGTGGGCGAGTGCGTCATCCTCGGGGGGGATTTTAACTGCACCCTCGAGGCGAGGGACCGTTCGGGTCCCCCGCGAAGCCCGGCGGCGATGGAGAAGTTGAGGGACCTGGTTGGGTCCTTCGACTTGGTGGACGTCTGGCGAAATCTCCACCCCGACTCCAGCGCCTTCACTAGCGTGAGGTCTGGGGGAGGAAGGTCCAGAATCGACCGCCTCTACATTTCCCGGGCGTTCGTCTCCTGCGTTCCGGCAGCTTCCATGCGGCCGGTGCCGTGCACGGACCACCACCTGGTGTGGGCGGAGCTCGCTCCGCTGCGCGCGCGGGGGGGGTCCGTGTACTGGCATTTTAACAACCTGCTGCTGGAGGACGCACGGTTCCGGGATTCGTTTCGTCGATTCTGGGCCGACTGGAGAAGGAAGCAGGGGGGCTTCCCCTCCTTGAGGCTATGGTGGGATGTGGGCAAGGCTCACATCCGTCTCTTCTGTCAGGAGTACGCGAAGGGGTCGACCAAGAGGCGGGAGGCCCGGGTCGGGCGGTTGGAGAAGGAGGTGCTCGACCTGGAGTCCCGTCTCGGTCAGGTCGTCGAGGACCCGGCCCTGCGGAAGGTGTACGAAGAGAAGAAGGGCGCGCTGAAGGACCTGCAGCTCGTCGGGTCCCGAGGCGCGTACGTGAGGTCGCGGATCCAGCTCCTGCGGGACCTGGACCGCGGCTCCCCCTTCTTCTACTCGCTGGAAAAAAGACGGGGGGTCCGTAAGCAGCTCTTGGGGCTGCTGGCCGACGACGGATCTCTGGTCTCGGATCCGGAGGGAATCAACGCGGAGACCCGCGCCTATTACGGGGCTCTGTTCTCTCCGGATCCGTCCAGCGAGGATGCGCGCAGAGTTTTGTGGGAGGACCTGACGAAGGTTGGCCCGGAGGGCGCCGAAAAATTGGACGCTCCGCTAAGTCTGGCGGAGCTGACCGGCGCCCTCCGCCAGCTCTCTAGGGGAAAGTCCCCGGGGCTGGACGGGCTGACCGTGGAGTTCCACAGGGCGTTCTGGGACGTCTTGGGGGGCGACTACGCGCGGGTCCTGGGGGAAAGTTTGGCGACCGGGGAGATGCCCCTCTCTTGGCGCAGGGCGGTCATTGTCCTGCTGCCTAAGAAGGGCGATCTCCGCCTCCTTAAGAACTGGCGCCCGGTCTCCCTCCTCAGCACGGACTATAAAATCTTTGCCAGGGCCATGTCTGCTCGCCTTGGCACCGTGCTGGCCCACATGATCCACCCCGACCAGTCCTACACGGTCCCGGGCCGGACCATCCACGATAACATCCATCTGGTCCGGGACCTGGTCCACCACTCCCAGAGGGCTGGTCTGTCGGTCGCCTTCCTTTCCCTGGATCAGGAGAAGGCGTTCGACAGGGTGGATCACGAGTATCTCTTCGGGACTCTGCGCGCATTCGGGTTCGGGACGCATTTCGTCGCCCGGATCCGGCTTCTGTACGCCGCCGCGGAGTGTCTGATTAAAGTTAACGGGTCCTTGACGGCGCCCCTTCGCTTCGGGAGGGGGGTGCGTCAGGGATGCCCCATGTCCGGTCAGTTATATGCCATTTGCGTGGAGCCTTTCCTGCGCCTCTTGCGGAAGAGGTTGACGGGACTGGCTCTGCAAGGGCCGGGCGTGGAGGTGGTCCTCTCGGCTTACGCCGATGACGTGCTCCTCACGGTCACGGATCCCGCTGACTTGCGGAGGATGCGGGAATGCCAGCAGATTTACTCGGACGCATCCTCCGCCAAGATCAATTGGGAGAAATGTTCCGGACTCCTGGTGGGTCAGTGGCGGGTGGACTCCCTGCCGGAGGAGTTCAGGCCTTTCGCCTGGAGCACCACGCACCTCCTCTATTTGGGAGTCTACCTTAGCCCTGCCGAGGACGCTTGGCCGGCGAACTGGCAAGAGCTGGAGGCCAAAGTCACCGCTCGCCTAGGACGCTGGACAGGACTGCTCCGAGTGTTGTCCTACAGGGGTCGAGCGCTAGTCATAAACCAGCTGGTGGCCGCCATGTTGTGGTACCGGTTGGTCACTTTGATCCCTCCCCCTGCGTTTGTCGCCAAGATTCAGAAGAAGCTCATCGACTTCTTCTGGGACAAAAGGAAGCACTGGGTCTCTGCCGCGGTTCTGTGTCTCCCGCTTAGGGAGGGCGGTCAGGCGCTGGTGTGCCTTCGCACCCAGGCTGCGACTTTCCGTCTTCAGACGCTGCAGAGATACCTGTACGTCGAGAATCCTCCGAGATGGTGTGCGCTGGCGACGTTTTTCTTCCGCCAGCTGCATGGCCTCAATTACGACACGCAGCTCCTGTTTGCGAAAGTGGGCAGCAGGCGTGCCGGCCTGCGGGAGCTGCCTGTCTTCTACCAGGAACTACTATGGGTTTGGAACTACGTCGCTTCCAGGCGGAGCTCTCCCCCGTCAGGAGCGGCGGCTCTCCTTCGGGAGCCGCTGCTCAGGAATCCGCACCTCCACGAACACGGGTTCGGGCGGCTGGCGGAGGGTAGGGCTGTGGCTGGCAAGGTGACCAGAGTCGGGGACCTGCTCGATGGCGGAGGAGCGGGCTGGATGGCGCCAGAGGAGCTGGCGCGGCGCCTGTCCTGGGCCAACGTCCAGCTCGCGGTCGAAACCATCGAATCGGTAAAAGCGGCACTGGGCCCCGACTCCACTAGGTGTATCGAGGCGGCTCAAGCACGTGGGGCGATCCCGTCCGAGCTTACCCCCGTTCGGACGGAGTTCCTCATCGGCGCCCGGCCCCGAAACTCCCCTCGGGAACCGGCGCCTCACAACTTGAGCCGTCTCGAGGAAATACCCTCCGTGCCTTTTCATTCCGCGCGGAGGGGTTTCCTGTACGGGCTGCTCCTGCACACTCTCCACTTTGCCATCTTCGTCTACCGTCCGGACACGCCTTGGCGTGGCGTTTTGCCGACCGGCGGTAGCGGAGGTCCCCAATGGAGGGCTCTCTATGCGGGAGTCCTCCCTTGTTCCATCGGGGACTTGGCCTGGAGGGTGTTGCACGGAGCGGTCCCGTGCAATAAGGTTTTAAGTAGGTTCACGGACTCCCAGGCCGCCTGCATTTTTTTGCGGCCTGGAGGAGTCCGTGTTTCACGTTTATATGGATTGTGAGAGGTTGCAGCCCCTCTTTCACTACTTGAAGGGGCTGCTCCTCGATTTTTGGTTGCACTTCAGTCCCACGCTCTTGATCTACGGTCACCCGGTGCGGAGGGGAGCGGACAGGTTGGAGGACCTCCTTGTGGGCCTGATCCTGGGCCTGGCTAAAAGAGCCATCAATTGGTCCAGGCAGCGGGCGGTCGAGGGGGTCGTCCAGCCGGATTGCCTGCATCTCTTCCGCGGCCATGTTCGCGCCCGGGTGGCCCTGGAGATGGAGCACGCGGTGTCCGCCGGTGCGCTTGAGTATTTCCGCGACCGGTGGGCGCCGCGGGGACTGGAGTGCATCATCAACACGGAAAACCAAATTTTAATTTGATTTGTTAAGCTTTAGTTGAACTTTTGTTTATTTACAGTCGAATTGGTTTTTTTTTGGTCCAAATAAAAGAGTACCCTCTGTTCAGTTTGCACAGCATTGCTGGCTGTGCAGCTGCAAGCACGAGCAGAGGGAGCAGCCAGACTTTGGAGAGTGGACTAAAGTGGTGGTCCCCTGGCCAGGCAGAGGAGGAGAACGCTGGACCACCACCACCACCTCCACCTCCACCATCATCAAAGCAGCTGGGGTGCCCGGAGAGAGAGGACAGAGGAGGAGAAGGAGAAAGGAGGCCTGCAATAACATCAACCAGGGGAGAGGCCTTTCCTATCACTGCCCCCCCAAATTGGCCTCCACTTCAGGAGAGGGAGAGAGGGGAGAGAAACCACCATCAACCAACACCAACTGTTTGGAAGGAGGGAGGAATATCATCTTCAAAATATCTACGGGTGGGTGTTATTTGGGGCACTCTCCCAAAGACTTTGTATTTTAGGTGGGGGGAGAAAAGAACAAGGCCGGAACATCAAGGGGTGGCTGTGTGTGTGTGTATGTGTGGTTCTTGTTAAAAACTAGGCCACACACACCACTAATTAAGCATCCCTTCCAGTGCCTGACCTGGGCCAGCTGGAGCTGCCTTGGTTAAGTGGTTAATTCCATTAATTACATCATTAAGACCTGGTGCAGGACTGAGCCTGGGCAACTCCAGCTTTCCCAGGTGAAGACATCTTCTCCCCCTGCCAGAAGAACACCACTGTCAGAGACTTTAAATTTCCATCAGGAGAGTGCACCCCTGCCAACACCCACCCACCCGCCATCCTGAGTGGCGACCCTGCCTTTGCGGCTTCCCTCCTTCCCACCCCCCCTCTCTCTCTCTCTTTGTCTCTCTCTGCCTCTTTTTCTAAGGCACCTCTGTTTACTTTATTAATTAATTGCCTATTGAACAGAGGGGAGAAGGCCCCTCTCCCAATCTCAGGCAATAAGGGGAGAGGTGTGCCTTCATTTTAAACAGCTCCCTCTGCTCGGTAGAGAACCAAAAAAAAAATACCTGAGGCCATTTCCATCTTCAGGCCTGTGACTTGGGGTGAGTGTAGCCCTTTATAATACCGCCCCAGAATGGCGACTGCATCTTCGCCGGTGACGGGGCCAGCCAAGACGTATGCGGGAGTGGCAGCCACAGCCACAGCTGCTCCCGCTGCTTCTGCTGCCCCGTCATCTTTTAGGCTGATGACAAAAAAGCTTGGGGTGAAGAGCTACACTCACCCCACTATGACTATTGATGTGGTGTATGTAACCTGTTCCACCTTAAGAGAACTTAAGCCTGGTCCACCTTAAAGGTACTACTTTCTTTGGCTGCTGTATACGTAATACCGGTGGTGACCACACCGGTATATAAGCACAGTGTAATAATATTGTATTCAGTATAGTCCGACCTCCAACCAGTAAAGACCTGTTGAATTTACTCTTGTGGTCTGTGTAGTAATTCTCACTATAACACACAGACTTAACAGTGGCGACGAGTCCGATTCTTACCCTGCTGCAGTAATTTCCACGGCAACTTCGTCCACAGACAGGACGTCGAAGAGAGGTTTCCACCCTCATCACCTACGGGAAGACACGTCAAGCGGCAGGCATTGAGCAACCGGAGTGCAGAAGACATCCTGACCTCGAAGCCTCCATCAGCGACTGTCAGCTTCTTCTACTACCTCGTGGTGGGTAAGCCGGGCAGCGACGCGACAGAAAGTCAACCACGTTGGCTGTACAGACAGGGCTGGGAAGATGGAGGAATAAGGGCGGTGAGGTCGATCGCGACCAGAAATAAGGGCCGGGCCGCTTTCGAGCGAGAGGCACAGCGCGGGACATCGATCGCGACCGGAGATAAGGGCCGCATTCGGGCTAAAGGCGCAGCGCCTGGGGAAACTGAAGGCGCGAGAGCCACGGTGAAGCGGAGACAGTGCCGGGGGACGGGTGAAGACCGCCAAGCGCGGGAAAACCGCCATTTTGTGGGTGGAGGACGACGGCAAGAGCGGGAAGCTGCCATCTTAGATAACATTAAAAATACGATAAATTGCTACGATGCCTAAACATGGGAACATTAATGCCTTCGACAGTGATATAGAAGACTGGGCTATGTATGTAGAACGCATACAAAACTATTGTAAGGCAAATAAAATTCCTGAGACAGATAAGGCACTAACATTACTAAACTTAATGGGTGCGAAGACATACGAGCAATTGAAACACCTGTTATCACCAGATGAACCGGCGGATAAGACGTTCGAACAGATTGTTACTGTCCTAAAAAATCATCTTAGCCCCACGCCGCTGATGCTAGCGGAACAATTAAAATTTTACGATAGAAGACAGCTGCAAAATGAAAGCAATGCTGAATATTTGATGGAATTACGTAAGCTAGCAAAATATTGTCAGTTTGGAACGGGACTGACAGGCACTTCGAGATAGATTTGTGTGTGGTTTATTTAAACAGGATACACAAAGGCGACTGCTCGAGGAGAATGAGCTGTCTCTCGAGAAGGCGGTCACTATGGCAGCAGCACACGAGGCCGCAGCGAGAGGCACAGCAGTAATGCAGCTACAACCACCGGAACTCAGTACAAACAAATTGGGTTTGAGTTCTGTCAAATGTTATCGTTGTGGAAAGACAACGCACGATCAGAACCAGTGTTGGTTTAAAAACCAAGAATGCAGAACGTGTGGCAGGTTTGGCCACATAGCTAAAGTATGCCGGTCAGGAAAGAAGACCAGCAATAAAAAGTCACCGCAAGGAAAATATGCAAAGGTACACAAGGTGACAAAGAACAGTTTGACTGAACAGAAGTCAGATTCAGACGCTAGCAGTAATGAACTGGATAGCTTAAGAATACACAACGTTGGTAAGGATACAGACCTCCAGACAATTTGGGTCACTCTTAAGATAGCAGGAGTCCAAGTTAAAATGGAATTGGACACTGGATCGGCATTGACGGTCATGAATAAGAAAGATTACAGAAGGTTATTCCAACATATTCCCTTACAGGATACGGAGATTATATTGAAAACGTACACGGGGCAAAGAGTGTACCCCATCAGAAAAATAGAGGTAGAAGTGGTCCACAAGGGCGAAGGAAGCCAAGTAATGGACTTATATGTGCTACCTGAAGGAGGTCCACCACTACTAGGACGGGAGTGGATTAGGAAAATGAATATGGACTGGCACTCCTTGAAAGCACTAACGGTAGATTCCGGGGAAACAGCTGTCAAACCTAAACGATTGTCCAGAATATTGGATGAGGCTAAAGAGGTGTTCCAGCCAGGACTGGGAACACTGAGAGGAATTACGGCAAACATCAAGATTGATGAACATGCACAACCAAAATTTTTTAAAGCCAGACCGGTACCCTATGCAATACGACCTGCGGTTGAAGCGGAGCTGGAAGCACTAGAACGTTCAGGGGTACTGTCTAAAGTAGATTGGAGTGAGTGGGCTACGCCCATTGTTCCCATTATGAAACGTCCTGCGAACAATAAGCCAGGAGATCCAGGGAAGGTTCGCATCTGTGGAGATTTCAAGATCACCGTTAATCCGGTGCTTCACATGGTGCAGTATCCGCTTCCACGGATGGAGGATATTTTCGCTTCACTGTCTGGCGGGAAACACTTCACCAAGATAGACCTGGCGCAGGCGTACTTGCAGATGGAGGTTGAAGAAGAGTCACGCCAATACCTCACGATCGACACGCATTGAGGGTTGTACCGGTACAATAGGCTGGTTTTTGGTGTGGCATCGGCTCCAGCAATTTGGCAGAGGGCCATGGAGCAGGTATTACAGGGAATTCCAGGCACACAATGTTACCTGGATGACATTCTGATCACAGGTGATGGTGATGAACAGCATCTCGCTAACTTGGAACTGGTGCTCAACAGACTGAAAGAGTATGGACTTCGGGTAAATCGGCAGAAATGTGAGTTCTTCCAGAAGCGGATCTCGTACTGTGGTCATGTCATTGACCGGGAGGGGCTTCATAAGTCTCCTGACAAGATAACGGCAGTTGTAAAGGCTCCCGCTCCGGAGAATGTCTCTCAGTTGAGGTCGTTTCTAGGATTAATTAACTATTACCATAAATTTCTGCCAAATCTATCCACGGTGCTGCATCCGTTGAACGCTCTTTTACAGAAAGGGGTACCATGGGACTGGGGCGAAAACTGTAAGAAGGCATTTCGCAAAAGCAAAGAATTGATCACCTCAGAGGAAGTGTTGGCTCACTTCAACCCGACACTGCCTATTCGGTTGGCTTGTGATGCTTCTCCATATGGTATTGGGGCAGTACTCTCACATAAATTGCCAAATGGCACGGAAAGGCCAGTCGCGTTTGCATCCAGATCATTGACCTCCGCTGAGCGCAACTATGCGCAGATCGATAGGGAGGCCCTTAGCCTTATATGGGGAGTGAAGAAGTTTAATCATTACCTACAGGGCCAAAAATTCACACTTCTGACGGACCATCAACCGTTGGTGTCCATTTTTAACCCTAAGAAGGGTGTTTCGGCGATGACAGCACAGCGTCTCCAGAGATGGTCTCTTTTCTTAGGGGCACATCAATATCAGATAGAATTCAAAGGTACGAAACAGCATGGCAATGCTGATGGCCTGTCGCGCCTGCCACTACCTGAAGATGAAGACACGACGGAAGTTGACCCTGTTGAGTTATTTCATTCGACCATTATCGAGTGTTTACCTGTCACCAACGCAAGTATTGAAAGAGAAACCAGGAACGACCCGACACTGTCCAGAGTCTACGAGGTGACAGTGAAAGGATGGCCAACACGGGGTGATCCTCTGTTACCGGCATTCTCGGCAAGGCGAGACCAGCTGTCCGTCTGCCATGGTACTTTGATGTACGGGACAAGAGTGATTATTCCTCCCAAGTTAAGGGAAAGAGTTTTAAAAGAACTACATGAAGGTCATCTGGGGGGAGTTAAAATGAAAAGTCTTGCTAGGGCTTACGTATGGTGGCCGGGTATTGACCAACAGATTGAGGAGTTAACGAAAAGCTGCGCTGGGTGTCAAAAAGTGCAAAATGCACCTCCGATAGCACCGCTACACCCATGGGAATGGCCTTCAGCCCCATGGCAACGCGTACACATTGACCTTGCTGGTCCATTCATGGACTCCATGTTCCTAATCGCGGTGGACGCACATTCCAAATGGCCAGAAGTCATCAAGATGAATACCACTACTTCAGAAAAGACAATTGCGGTGTTGAGAACAATATTCGCAAGGAACGGATTGCCAGAACAGATCTGTTCGGACAACGGACCACAGTTTGTATCGGAAGAATTCCAACAATTCTTAAAGAAGAATGGAGTTAAACATTATACCTCTGCCCCATATCATCCGGCGACAAACGGGTTGGCTGAAAGATTTGTCCAGACATTCAAAAAGGCTATTAAGGCCATGAATCATGATCAGATTCCGCTGCAACACAAGGTCGATAAGTTCCTGATGTCATATAGAAACGCCGATCATGCCGTGACTAACCAAAGTCCTGCTATGATGTTTTATAACAGGAGGTTGCGGTCCAAGTTGGACTTGTTAAAACCAAATGTGCGGAGGGAAGTGGAAAACAAACAGTCTCAGCATATTAACAGCAAGACCACTCGAACTTTCGACATAGGACAACCAGTGATGGCAAGGGGCTATGGAAATGACAAATGGCAGTCCGGAACAATCCGGGCCAGACAAGGACCTCTGATGTACATCGTAGATATTGGTCATAATGTGATAAGGCGTCATGCGGATCAACTGGTAGAGTCGAGAGCAAGGGTCGAACCCATGGTTGTGACAGAGACAGCTGTGGAAGACGTTCATGAACCTAAAGCATCTACCTCGGCCGAGAATGTATTTGATGATGATGACACCCAATACATTGGCAACCAACTAGAGGAGGCACCTCAACAACAAGAATCAGAGACCACTGAAAGGCGTTATCCAAGCCGAATCAGAAAGCCTCCTGAGAGACTGAACCTTTGAACTGTTATACCTGAAGTTATATATGTATATATGTTATGTTTATTTGGGGATATGACTGTTAAGCTAAAAAGGGAGGATTGTGGTGTATGTAACCTGTTCCACCTTAAGAGAACTTAAGCCTGGTCCACCTTAAGAAAGGTACTACTTTCTTCGGCTGCTGTATACGTAATACCGGTGGTGACCACACCGGTATATAAGCACAGTGTAATAATATTGTATTCAGTATAGTCCGACCTCCAACCAGTAAAGACCTGTTGAATTTACTCTTGTGGTCTGTGTAGTAATTCTCACTATAACACACAGACTTAACAATTGAGGCCTGCGTTAAAGTCATGGCTGGGGTTGTCGGCCCCTCAGCCATTGTAACGGCCTCAAAAATGTATGGGAAGGCTGTGTTCTTCCTGGGGTCGGAGCGGGCGGTGTCCCTGGCTGTCACCAAGGGGCTCACCGTGGGCGGGACCTTCCTGCCGGTGGACCCCCTCGAGGCCACCGCGCAGAGGGTGGTTATTTCGAATGTCCCGCCCTATGTTCCTGGTGAGCTCCTCCTTCCCCATCTACGTCAACTTGGGGAGGTGAGGTCGGGGATCACACCCATCCCGCTCGGCTTCCGGGAGGCCAGCCTTCACCACGTCTTCTCCTTCCGGCGCCAGCTGTTCATCCAGCTGGCGCGGGAGGAGGACACTGACGGGGCATTCGTCGTCCACCACGAGGGGACCGCCTATCGCGTCTTCTGGACGTCGGACGGTGTGCGGTGCCACGCCTGCAAGGAGGTGGGGCACATCCGGAAAAACTGCCCCGCCTCCAATGCCGCCGGATCATCTCGTGCGGCCGAGGCTGGCGCCGCCGACGCTCCTCCCACCGGATCTGCCCGCGCGTCGGGAACGTCTGATGCGCGGGCGACGTCGGGGGCCGATGCCACCAAGGCCTCCGGCGGGGTGGAGGGAGCGTGTCCGGCCGGAAAGAAGGCGCGGCGGAAAAATAAACACCTTAGGGCGGGTGCCCCCGTGGATGGCCAGCCCTTGCCCCTTGAGCCCCGTACACACGCGCTCCTCGCGGAGTTAATCGAGGCAGACGCGAGCGGGAGGGGCCTCGTGCCCGAGCCTGTGGCCGCAACCGCCGCAGCGGTAACGCCGATACCTGCGGCCGGGCTTGGGCCCGAGGAACCCGACAAACCTGCTCCGCCGGAGGGAGCTGAGGAGGAGGCCTTTACAGACATGGAGGTCTCCCTCGCTCCCTCCATGCTAAAAAGAAGGCGCGACCCCCTGGAAGAGGAGGAGGACCGGGAGGAGGAAGGTCCCTCCGAGCAGGGGGAGTCGTCGTCCGCCGCGGGTGCTGCGCCCCCCCCCCCCCCTGCTGTCGTCATCACCAGCGATCGGCAGGGGTTGCCTGTCCCTCGGGAGGCTGCGGCAGATGTGTCTGTCCGGCGCGTGCCTCCCGGGGATGGGGACGAGACCCTGCCCGTGGGGGGGGGTCGCGGAACCACCCGCGGCGGTAATTGAAATTGACCTATCGGTGCCATTACCCCTCGCCGGGTCGGGCGGCCTGGGGTCTGGGTCGGGCGAGCTCGAGGTTATTGAGCTCACCCATTGCGACCCGGACATCTCCCAGGGGATGCTCGTCCTGGTAGAGCTTTTAATTCAAAACCCCCCATCCGCTGGGTCGGAGGTTGGTGGCTGGGAGGAGGATGGCCCCCTGGCTGCGTCTCTGGTGCCGGACGTACTGGAGGAGCTGGGAATTGTTCTCTCCCCGGTTTCTCCGGTCGTTCCGGCGTCTGAGGCGGAGGGGGGCTCTGAACCGCCGCCGTCTTCTGGCCCAGCACCCCTAGAGGAGCCCAGGGAGAAATCCTCTGCCGCCGATCCTGGGGGTGGGATCCGGGCGGAGGCAGGGCTGGCTGGCGCGGCCGAGCCGTTCGCTTCGCATTGCGCGGCGGACGGGTCGGCCGCTGGTGACGACCCCCTGGAGGAGGATGGGGACTCGGTGATGGGCACGGAGGACGATTCGGACTCCAGCGCCGACGAGGCGATGGATGACCTCGTGCCCCTTGCCGAGTCTCCCCTCATTCCCGTAAGGGAACTCCGGGATTTTATGGCCACATGCCTGGGTCAGCGCAATAAGGTCCGGCTGGCCCTCGACAGGTGGTCGGAGCTGGCGCTGCTCATCGATTCCGTCCGCGCCGCCATTAAGATCATGGGCGCGGACAAGGGTGTGAACCCGCTCGAGCTGCGTCGGCTCACAACGTTTCTCACTGGGCTGCTGAGGAAGTGGCGGCTGACCAGCGGCTGCGCTTCCTCCCCCCCTTTAGGTGTAGGTAGAGGTTGCACTATGCTTCTGACATGAAGATAACCATAGCCAGCCTCAACATCAATGGCAGCAGGGAGGCGCGCCGCAGATTCAATAACTTCTCGGTCCTTCGGGACGGGAAGTATGCGGTGTGCTTCCTGCAAGAAACCCACACCGTTCCGGGAGACGAAGCCACGTGGCTCCTGGAGTGGCAAGGAGGGGTCAGCATGAGTCACCTCTCCAACAATTCCAGCGGGGTGGCTATCTTGCTGGCCCCCCATTTTCAGCCGGAGATCTTGGGGGTCAAGGAGCACGTGCCGGGCCGCTTGCTCCAGGTCACTGTTCGCCTGGGGGGCGTGCCGCTCCATCTAGTGAACGTGTACGCCCCTCAGACCAGTGCGCAGCAAGTGCGCTTCTTCGAAGAAGTGTCCGCTCTCTTGGGCTCCATCGACGTGGGCGAGTGCGTCATCCTCGGGGGGGATTTTAACTGCACCCTCGAGGCGAGGGACCGTTCGGGTCCCCCGCGAAGCCCGGCGGCGATGGAGAAGTTGAGGGACCTGGTTGGGTCCTTCGACTTGGTGGACGTCTGGCGAAATCTCCACCCCGACTCCAGCGCCTTCACTAGCGTGAGGTCTGGGGGAGGAAGGTCCAGAATCGACAACCTTTACATTTCCCGGGCATACGTCTCCTGCGTTCCGGCAGCTTCCATGCGGCCGGTGCCGTGCACGGACCACCACCTGGTGTGGGCGGAGCTCGCTCCGCTGCGCGCGCGGGGGGGGTCCGTGTACTGGCATTTTAACAACCTGCTGCTGGAGGACGCACGGTTCCGGGATTCATTTCGTCGATTCTGGGCCGACTGGAGAAGGAAGCAGGGGGGCTTCCCCTCCTTGAGGCTATGGTGGGATGTGGGCAAGGCTCACATCCGTCTCTTCTGTCAGGAGTACGCGAAGGGGTCGACCAAGAGGCGGGAGGCCCGGGTCGGGCGGTTGGAGAAGGAGGTGCTCGACCTGGAGTCCCGTCTCGGTCAGGTCGTCGAGGACCCAGCCCTGCGGAAGGTGTATGAAGAGAAGAAGGGCGCGCTGAAGGACCTGCAGCTCGTCGGGTCCAGAGGCGCGTACGTGAGGTCGCGGATCCAGCTCCTGTGGGACCTGGACCGCGGCTCCCCCTTCTTCTACTCGCTGGAAAAAAGACGGGGGGTCTGTAAGCAGCTCTTGGGGCTGCTGGCCGACGACGGATCTCTGGTCTCGGACCCGGAGGGAATCAGCGCGGAGACCCGCGCCTATTACGGGGCTCTGTTCTCTCCGGATCCGTCCAGCGAGGATGCGCGCAGAGTTTTGTGGGAGGACCTGCCGAAGGTCGACCCGGAGGGCGCCGAAAAATTGGACGCTCCGCTAAGCCTGGCAGAGCTGACCGGCGCCCTCCGCCAGCTCTCTAGGGGAAAGTCCCCGGGGCTGGACGGGCTGACCGTGGAGTTCCACAGGGCGTTCTGGGATGTCTTGGGGGGCGACTACGCGCGGGTCCTGGGGGAAAGTTTGGCGACTGGGGAGATGCCCCTCTCTTGGCGCAGGGCGGTCATTGTCCTGCTGCCTAAAAAGGGTGATCTCCGCCTCCTTAAGAACTGGCGCCCGATCTCCCTCCTCAGCACGGACTATAAAATCTTTGCCAGGGCCATGTCTGCTCGCCTTGGCACCGTGCTGGCCCACATGATCCACCCCGACCAGTCCTACACGGTCCCGGGCCGGACCATCCACGATAACATCCATCTGGTCCGGGACCTGGTCCACCACTCCCAGAGGGCTGGTCTGTCGGTCGCCTTCCTTTCCCTGGATCAGGAGAAGGCGTTCGACAGGGTGGATCACGAGTATCTCTTCGGGACTCTGCGCGCATTCGGGTTCGGGACGCATTTCGTCGCCCGGATCCGACTTCTGTACGCCGCCGCAGAGTGTCTGATTAAAGTTAACGGGTCCTTGACGGCGCCCCTTCGCTTCGGGAGGGGGGTGCGTCAGGGATGCCCCATGTCCGGTCAGTTATATGCCATTTGCGTGGAGCCTTTCCTGCGCCTCTTGCGGAAGAGGTTGACGGGACTGGCTCTGCAAGGGCCGGGCGTGGAGGTGGTCCTCTCGGCTTACGCCGATGACGTGCTCCTCACGGTCATGGATCCTGCTGACTTGCGGAGGATGCGGGAATGCCAGCAGATTTACTCGGATGCATCCTCCGCCAAGATCAACTGGGAGAAATTTTCCGGACTCCTGGTGGGTCAGTGGCGGGTGGACTCCCTGCCGGAGGAGTTCAGGCCTTTTGCCTGGAGCACCACGCACCTCCTCTATTTGGGAGTCTACCTTAGCCCTGCCGAGGACGCCTGGCCGCGAACTGGCAAGAGCTGGAGGCCAAAGTCACCGCTCGCCTAGGATGCTGGACAGGACTGCTCCGAGTGTTGTCCTACAGGGGTCGAGCGCTGGTCATAAACCAGCTGGTGGCCGCCATGTTGTGGTACCGGTTGGTCACTTTGATCCCTCCCCCTGCGTTTGTCGCCAAGATTCAGAAGAAGCTCATCGACTTCTTCTGGGACAAAAGGAAGCACTGGGTCTCTGCCGCGGTTCTGTGTCTCCCGCTTAGGGAGGGCGGTCAGGCACTGGTGTGCCTTCGCACCCAGGCTGCGACTTTCCGTCTTCAGATGCTGCAGAGATACCTGTACGTCGAGAATCCTCCGAGATGGTGTGCGCTGGCGACGTTTTTCTTCCGCCAGCTGCACGGCCTCAATTACGACACGCAGCTCCTGTTTGCGAAAGTGGGCAGCAGGCGCGCCGGCCTGCGGGAGCTGCCTGTCTTCTACCAGGAACTGCTATGGGTTTGGAACTACGTCGCTTCCAGGCAGAGCTCTCCCCCGTCAAGAGCGGCGGCTCTCCTTCGGGAGCCGCTGCTCAGGAATCCGCACCTCCACGAACACGGGTTCGGGCGGCTGGCGGAGGGTAGGGCTGTGGCTGGCAAGGTGACCAGAGTCGGGGACCTGCTCGATGGTGGAGGAACGGGCTGGATGGCGCCGGAGGAGCTGGCGCGGCGCCTGTCCTGGGCCAACGTCCGGCTCGCGGTCGAAACCATCGAATCGGTAAAAGCGGCACTGGGCCCCGACTCCACTAGGTGTATCGAGGCGACTCAAGCACGTGGGGCGATCCCGTCCGAGCTTACCCCCGTTCGGACGGAATTCCTCATTGGCGCCCAGCCCCGAAACTCCCCTCGGGAACCGGCGCCTCACAACTTGAGCCATCTCGAGGAAATACCCTCCATGCCTTTTCATTCCGCGCGGAGGGGTTTCCTGTACAGGCTGCTCCTGCACACTCTCCACTTTGCCATCTTCGTCTACCGTCCGGACACGCCTTGGCATGGCGTCTTGCCGACCGGCGGTGGCGGAGGTCCCCAATGGAGGGCTCTCTATGCGGGAGTCCTCCCTTGTTCCATCGGGGACTTGGCCTGGAGGGTGTTGCACGGAGCGGTCCCGTGCAATAAGGTTTTAAGTAGGTTCACGGACTCCCAGGACGCCTGCATTTTTTGCGGCCTGGAGGAGTCCATGTTTCACGTTTATATGGATTGTGAGAGGTTGCAGCCCCTCTTTCACTACTTGAAGGGGCTGCTCCTCGATTTTTGGTTGCACTTCAGTCCCACGCTCTTGAGCTACGGTCACCCGGTGCGGAGGGGAGCGGACAGGT
Organism: Somniosus microcephalus; assembly: GCF_052327205.1. Classification (NCBI taxonomy): domain Eukaryota; kingdom Metazoa; phylum Chordata; class Chondrichthyes; order Squaliformes; family Somniosidae; genus Somniosus; species Somniosus microcephalus. The sequence goes on from NC_141004.1 coordinate 4,168,195, forward strand.
TGGAGGACCTCCTTGTGGGCCTGCTCCTGGGCCTGGCTAAAAGAGCCATCAATTGGTCCAGGCAGCGGGCGGTCGAGGGTGTCGTCCAGCCGGATTGCCTGCCTCTCTTCCGCGGCCATGTTTGCGCCCGGGTGGCCCTGGAGATGGAGCACGCGGTGTCCGCCGGTGTGCTTGAGTATTTCCATGACCGGTGGGCGCCGCGGGGACTGGATTGCATCATCAACACGGAAAACCAAATTTTAATTTGATTTGTTAAGCTTTAGTTGAACTTTTGTTTATTTACAGTTGAATTGGTTTTTTTTGGGTCCAAATAAAAGAGTACCCTCTGTTCAGTAAATACCTGTTATCATTGTTCTCCTGCAGTCTGTGTATTATTTATACTCGGACACTACACCGGCCAGTTCTTAAAGGGGAGGGTTGATCTTGCTCTCCATCCACATCCTGCTCATTGCAGCCTTGAATCTCGACCTGGAGAGACCTGTACATCAAATCTGCTGGAAAGAACAATGGAGAGACCCAGGGAAGGAGCTCAGGGTGCAGCTCCCATAGTCTCTTCTAAATCGATACAAGGAAGGGCAAATCAAAATGAACCTGCAAAGTGCTGCTCAGTACCCTAAACTCCTTCACACAGCGTTGAATCTCTCCAGAAGTCTCTCTCTCTCTCAGAATGCGTGGTGCAAAAATGTCACCAACAAAAAAAGGCAGGAAGCGGCCGCCTTTAAATAGCGCTCCCCCAGTCCCTTCCTGACTGCAAAACGCTCCCCTCAACCTGTCGTTGTGAGCAGCAGGCGGTAAGGCAGGGGGCGTCACTCAATATCCGGTCACTGACGTCATGATCTGCCGGCGCAGGAGATCGTGGCGGTAGTGTTTAGCGCCGCCGCAAAATGTCTAGTTAATTTTGCGAGAGGTGCAGATATCGCTGCGCCCGGGCGCTAGTTGCTTTGCGCCCCACTTCGCACCCTCTTAAGGTGCTAACCCACTTCTCTGTGTTAAAAAAAAAGCATTTAACCCTTTTGTCTTGTCTTGGATTTTGGAAGTTTTAAGAATGTGCGAATAAGATTGTGCCCCCAGAATAAAAATAACCTACTACAATTTAAGTTAAGCTGGAGTGTAAAAACTGAGAAGAGCAACAAAAAGTTTGTTTAACAAAAGATTAAATTTCAGTCTAAGATTTAACCTTGGAGTTTTGAGGTAAATTAACCTATTAAAACCAGACTTTCATTGTGGCCACAGTGAAATTCTGGTTGGTGTAAATTGGTGTAGTCCGAATTGAATAGGATAACTCCACTCTGCAAGAACGTCCGATAGTGGCAGGTCCCTCTACAATATTTAATTGACTACGGTACTGGGAGCCCTACAGAATGCGGGACTAAAGTTAAACCCTAGAAAGGTACAGGTAGGGAAGGACGAAGAAATCTACCTAGGATACCTAATAACACAAGGGAAGAGACAAATGCCCCAAAACAGATGGGAGGGGCATTAGGACTGGCTGAGTGCTTTGATTACTTACAAGCAGCTACAGATGTCAGCAGGAAGGGACGGTGCCAGAGAGGGGAGGGGATCCAAGGATGTTTGTTGACGCATTGTTAGGGGGCCAGCAGTGCAAAATGTTAATAGACACAGGAGCCACAATCTCCTTGACAGACTTACCTTTGCCCCGAACGAACCTTTCAATTAATATAGCAGGAATCAGTGGACGAAAAATCAGGGCTTACAAGAGCGAAACAGTTTTACTAGAAATAGGATGTATAATAATACCTACACAGTTGTGGGTATGCGAGAACACCGAAGGAACAATCCTAGGGATAAACATACTGCGAGAAGTAGGAGCTTTAGTTGACCCTAAAGCGAATGAAGTGTACTGGCCACCAGATTATAAGTCAAGCAAACAGGCAGCCCCGGGAAACAAAGCAGATCAGGTAGGGGCAATTAAGGTTATAGACCCAGAATGGGATAAGAAGGGACCGTGGGCAATCCCATGCAAAGAGTATATTGGGGTGTGGGCAACACATAAACAAGATTGTGGATTAGTCCAAACCCCCCCCCTGTGAAAATACCAGGACCAATGCATCGCCCGCATAAACAATATCCTTTAAAGGAGGAAGTCAAAGCAGCAGTACGGGACATAGTGTTGGAATTAACCAAACAGGGAATCTTACGAGAAACTGTATCTGAAACTAATTCCCCGGTATGGCCAGTAAGGAAACCAGATGCATCATTTCGACTGACAATAGATTATACGGAACTAAATAAGGTGACCCCAAAGGAATACCTGATAGTAGCAAGCCCTGCTACAATTTTTAATGGACTAAAGCCTGAACACAAAATTTTTACAGTATTAGACATTGCGAACGGATTCTGGTCCATACCATTGGACAAGGAATCGCAAGAGAAATTTGCTTTCACACTAGATGGGAAACAATATACTTGGACGAGGGTCTCTCAAGGGTTCCATAATAGTCCAGCTATATTCCACCGACACATGGCCAAGGCCCTGGAGGAAGTAGAATTAGAGGAGGACGGCAGTACTGTGTTGCAGTATGTCGACGATTTACTGATAGCTTCCACAAGCACTCAGGGGCACGTTAAAGCCTTGTCTAAAATTCTGAAAGCTCTTCGGGATGCAGGCTTTAAAGTAAACCCCACCAAAGCTCAAGTAGGGAAATCAGAGGTAACCTATCTGGGATATAACATCAGCATGGGCAAGAGAGCCATGCCAGAGGATCTAAAGTGGGCTATAAACGATATGCCCAAACCTGTGAATATAAGGGGAGAGCAACAAGTGATGGGACTATTTAATTATAGCAGAAATTTTATTGAAGGATTCTCACAACTAGCTGCACCTCTGTATGAACTGACCAAAGGGGGAAAAGCTGCAGACGAACCCATTGAATGGACAGAGTTACAGGCAGAAGCCTTCACTAAATTAAAACAGGCACTGACTGCCGTACCAGCCTTAGGATTACCCGATATGGGGAGGCCATATCATATCTTCTGCCACAAACTCGGGGGACATTACAGTGCAGTGGTAGCACAAAAGCATGGGGATTACATGAGACCTGTAGCCTACTATTCGACATGAAGATCCCCGATAGTAGCCGGTATGCCAAGATGCGTTGCCACGATTGATTGGTCACGGTGGGCAGTCAAAGTGAGTGAACCTGTAGTAATGGCAGAGGATATTGTGTTACATACACAACACACCCTAGTGGAATTGTTAAACAACGGACCATTAAAAACCGTCTCAAACGGCCGGAAGGCTGCTTGGGAGGCTGTCCTGTTACCTAAAGATAAATCCGTACAGATAGTTAGAGATATGAGCCAGAACCCCGCAGCTATGATGGGAATGGAGGGAGAGGAACACTGTTGCACCAGTGAGGAAGAATCAGAATATGTAGACAGGATCAGGGAATTGCCTTTGACACAGGCAGACCTAGAGCTATATGTGGACGGGTCCCGTAAATATGTTAACGGAACACCACGAACAGGTTGGGCCGTGGTGACCGGAGATGGCACCGCCCAGAGTGAAGGAAGATTACCAGGGGGTAGTTCAGCACAGGTTGCCGAGCTAACAGCATTGACAGAAGCGGGGAATTATAGACCGTTAAGCCTGACATCGGTAGTGGGGAAAATGCTAGAGTCTATTATAAAAGGTGTAATAGCAGAGCACTTGGAAAGCAGTGACAGGATCGGACAAAGTCAACATGGATTTACAAAAGGTAAATCATGCTTGACTAATCTACTGGAATTTTTTGAGGATGTAACCGGTAAAATAGATAAGGGAGAACCAGTGGATGTGGTGTATTTGGACTTTCAGAAGGCTTTCGATAATGTCCCACATCAGAGATTAGCATGCAAAATTAAGGCACATGGGATTGGGGGCAAGGTATTGACTTGGATAGAGAACTGGTTGGCGGACGGAAAGCAAAGAGTTGGAATAAACGGGTCGTTTTCCGAGTGGCAGGCAGTGACTAGTGGGGTACCGCAAGGATCGGTCCTAGGACCCCAGCTGTTCACAATATATATTAATGATCTGGACGAGGGAATTGGATGTAATATCTCCAAATTTGCAGACGACACAAAGCTGGGTGGGAGAGTAAGCTGTGAGGAGGATGTCGTGAAACTCCAGTACGATTTGGACAGGTTGGGTGATTGGGCCGAAACATGGCAAATGCACTATAATGTGGATAAATGTGAGGTTATCCACTTTGGTGGCAAAAACAGGAAGGCAGATTATTATTTGAATGGCAATAGATTGGGAGAAGGGGAAGTGCAAAGAGACCTGGGTGTTCTTGTGCACCAGTCGCTGAAGGTAAGCATGCAGGTGCAGCAGGCGGTTAAGAAGGCAAATGGTATGTTGGCCTTCGTAGCAAGAGGGCTCGAGTACAAGAACAAAGATGTCTTGCTGCAGTTGTACAGGGCCTTGGTGAGACCGCACCTTGAGTATTGTGTGCAGTTTTGGTCACCTTACCTGAGGAAGGACATTCTTGCCATGGAGGGAGTGCAGCGAAGATTCACCAGGCTGATACCTGGGATGGCAGGAATGACGTATGAGGAGAGATTGTGTCGATTGGGCTTATACTCACTGGAGTTTAGAAGATTGAGAGGGGATCTCATCGAAACCTATAAAATTCTGTCAGGTCCGGACAGACTAGATGCAGGAAGGATGTTTCTGATGGCGGGGGAGTCCAGAACCAGGGGTCATAGTCTAAGGATAAGGGGTAAGTCATTTAGGACTGAAATGAGGAGGAATTTCTTCACCCAGAAAGCGGTGAACCTGTGGAATTCTCTGCCACAGAGGGCGGTGGAGGCCAGTTCATTAAATATATTCAAGAAAGAGTTGGATATATTTCTTGAGGCTAAAGGGATGAAGGGATATGGGGAGAAGGCAGGGACAGGGTACTGAATTTGGATGATCAGCCATGATTTCATTGAATGGCGGAGCAGGCTCGAGGGGCCGAATGGCCGACTCCTGCTCCTATCTTCTATGTTTCTATGTTTCTATGTAAAATTGGCAGCAGGGAAACGGGTGAATATCTATACCGATAGTCGCTATGCCTTTGGCATAGTACATGCTTATATGGCAGCTTGGAGTAGAAGGGGGTATATTGCCTCAGGTGGCAAACCCATACAGCATGAGGAATTAGTAAAGGAATTGGTGGCTGCCTCAGGGTTACCCACTGAAACAGCTGTAGTGAAGGTAAAAGCCCACCAGAGGGGGAACTCCCCCACAGAAAGGGGAAACAGCCGCAGATCGTGCAGCCAGAAAAGTGGTGGAGCCACAGATTGCAGCAGCAAACAAGAGCAACACCGAATCAGAAATACAGATAGACATAGCTGCTATAACTGCATTGCCAGAAGATATAGATATATCCAAATTACATAAGGAAGTATCCCAGGAGGAGAAACAGCTATGGGAACGAGGGGGAGCAGGAGAAAGAGCGGGGGGAATATGGAGGAAAGAGCAGCAGATATGTGCACCAGGCTGTATACAACAGGAATTAATGAAAATGTACCATGGTAGGCAACACACAGGTATATCCAATATGTTAAACAACCTCCAGCGATGCTGGTGGTGGCCCGGAATGAAACAAGCTGTGGACAGATTCTGTAGACACTGCCCCATATGTGCGCAATATAACATAGGGAAACCTGTCAAGACAAAGTGGGGACATCAGCCGAGACTGCGAGGCCCATGGGAGAAGTTGCAGATAGACTTTACTGGACCTCTACCGAAATCAAAGGGGAAAATGAACTGTTTGGTAATAATAGATCAATTTACTAGATGGGTTGAAGCATTCGCCACTAGAGATTGCACGGCAACAACTGTAGCACGAATAATGGCAGAGGAGGTTGTACCCCGATGGGGGGCCCCGCTGCAGATTGATTCAGACCAGGGAACACACTTTACAGGGAAGGTTATAAAGGAAACATGTGCATTATTAGATATCAGACAAAGGTTCCACACACCATACCACCCTCAGAGTTCAGGAATGGTGGAAAGGATGAACCAGACTTTGAAATTATCCTTAGCTAAAGCAATAGAAGACACGGGGAAGGGATGGGCAGAGTTACTCCCAAGTATACTGATGAGACTTAGAGCAACTCCGAATAGAACCACGGGGCTGACACCTTTCGAACTAATGACCGGTCGAGCAATGACACTGCCGGAAGGAGTCGCTGCCGGGGGTGAGGATGTCGGGCCCCTGAAGGATAGAATTAGGAGATTTATTGAACAATTGTGTATGCAAGTACACGCTCTCAGACATGACGCCAAAGACCAACAGATTATACCGGATCTAGAACAGGATACACGGGACGACCAGAAGGAGGTCCCAGCTGCACCCGCCCTCGGTGTTAGCGCCTCAGCTCGCCGGCTTAGCGCCTTATGATAGTCGTGCATCGCCTGCTTTAGCGCAGCAGCAACCTCTTGGGGCGATGCAACTCAATTTCGGCGAAGGTGGCGCTAAGTTGCGCCGGGCACTAAATTTAGCGAATGCCCGGCTGTAGCGCCCCAAACGTGGCGATACTGAATTTCTAGGCCATGATCTGGTCATTTATCACATTGCTGTTTGTGGCAGCTTGCTGTGCGCAAATTTGCTGCCAGGTTTCCTACATTACAACAGTGACTACACTTCAAAAAGTACTTACTTGGCTGTAAAGCACTTTGGGATTTCCTGAGGTTGTGAAAGGCGCTATAGAAATGCAAGTTCTTTCTTTCTTCTTTCTACTTGCCCACCCCAGGAGGGCTCCTAGGCCTGGGAGGGGGAACAAATCTGAAGTGTGACGATGACAGGATTGGACTTGTCCGTGATGCCCCCATATTCGAATAGCCTACCAACTCTCACTGTCTAGGCTTGACTGTACCTGTCCCCCAGAGACAGTCATCACCTTCACACACACCCCGAGGAGATTGAAACGTGAGAGAGGCCCCAACAAGGTAAACATTCAGCTTATAACAAGGAATCATTTTTTTTTCTAAAACTACACCTTTCCAAATAAAATGAAATAAAACTGGCTGGAGCATGGGCTGGTGAGAGAAAAAAGCTGTACATCAGATGGATGATGCTTGGTCCAGTGTACATCTCCTATGATACTGTACTTTATAGCTTCAATAAACACTTCTCTATTTGGGAAGGTGATGTGAAGCAGGTTGGTTGTTAACGTCCTGTACGCTTCAGTTTCATTGAACTTTTACATCAAAATGTCCAGAACAGACATGAGAATTCCTGGAAAATATCTTCCTGTTGTCCTCGCAGTCACACAATCACCTTTAGGCTTTCAGCACCCTTGGGTGGTGTGTTCCTTTGCATTGACACCCTCCCCCCTCCCCTTCTCCCCCTCCTCCCCATGCCCCCTCTCCCCCTCTCCTCTCCTCTCCCCCTCTCCTCTCCCCCATCCTTCTCCTCTCCCCCTCCTCCTCCTCCTCTCCACTCCCCCTCTCCCCCTCTCCTCTCCTCTCCCCCTCTCCTCTCCCCCATCCTTCTCCTCTCCCCCCTCCTCCTCCTCTCCTCTCCCCCTCTCCCCTCTCCTCCCCTCTGCCTGTAACTCTTATTTTACTAGAGTTTTAGGGGGAGAAATTTGGTATCGCCCCATTTGGGGCGCCATTATTTGCAGTGTGCAAAGTTTAGCGCCTGGCGCTAATTATCGCCTCCGACAGCAAACTTGGCTTTTATCGCCCCTGGAGGTGATTGGAGCGCTAAATCAGGCGCTTCACACCTGTCTTAAGGCGCTAAGGCCGAGGAGCGAGGCGCTACCTCAGAGGGTGGGCGAAGCTCATGTGATGTCCGTTAAGTCTGTGTGTTATATTGCGAATTACTACACAGACCACAAGAGTAAACTTTAACAGGTCTTTACTAATCGAAGGTCAGGGCGGAACTGCCCAATAAATCATTACACAGCACTTATATACCGGTGTGGTCACCGCCGGTATTACAGTATACAGCAGCCAAGATAATGTAGTGCAACCCCTAAAATAGTTCTCTTAAAGGTGGACGGTTACATACAATAGTTCTCTTAAAGGTATAACGGTTACATACACTACAATCCTCCCTTTTTAGCTTACAACATATATTCAACTTCATGTAAAAACAGTTCACAGATGTAGTCTCTGCGGGAAACAGTTCACAGATTCAGTCTCTGCGGAGGCGCCTCCTGCGCTTCCTGACTCGGTCGGAATAACGCCTCGGTGGTGTAGTAGGTTCACGTTGCTGGGGTGACTCATCCAATAGTCCTTCACTGGACTTAACAGCTTGAACTTCCGTAACTTCAGAACCAGCCTTGCTGACTTCTAAAGGCTCGAGTACCTTGGGAAGTTTTCCTACTTCCAAACTGATTTGACTCAGTTCGGAGGGACCACGTGCGTGACCTGGTAGAGGTGATAATGGTTCAGATGGGTCATCATCTTCTGCTTCATCTTTTCCTTTTCTGCTTCTTGGAGACTCTCTGGGCTCCACTTCCAGCTGCATGCACAGTTCCTCCTCCTCTTCCTCCTGTTGCCATATCAGCATCACCATCTCCCGGTGTTTCTTAGACTTTTCGTGGTTCTTCATGGTTTTTTTACTTTGGAAGACTTCCCCACAAGCTGGGCAGAACAGGTCGTGGTAATATTCGGTGTCGTCCAGGTAGTGGTAATAATCGGTGTCGTCCTGAGCTAGGCCAGCGAGAGGGTCCTCTATTTCCTCCATGCCCAGCTGGACGTTAGCCAGCTTTTGTTCCAAATCCAGACATCTCTCCTGAAGAGACTTCTTCATGCGTTCAGCTTCATCCAGCTTTTTCTGGGCTTTCTGCAAGTCTTTTACTAATGACATCATTTGTGATTTCAATACTTCAACTTCATTCGGAGATTGATTGATCGGACTATTCAATCCCTCTACTGGAGCAGCTGTTTCAGCATTCTGTTGTTCTACATTGCCATGAGTCAGCGTACTCTTGGCATCCAAGGGCTGCTCTGTTGCAATCTTCTCAGTCTGTGTTGCAACCTCAGCTATTTCAATAACTTTTGAGAGCTCTGAACCCCTTCCCTTTGAAGATTGAAGCTCGTGTTCAAGTTTTTCCCATTTCAGAGTCTTGTCCCTAAGCATATGAAGGAGTTGGCTGACCGTTAACTCTTCTGACATCAGATGTTTCCCAGTATCGTCGTCATGTGTTTTTGACGTATAGGCTGCAGGGCTGTTTGTAACCTTGCACTGGGGCTCCTTTGCTGCTTTTAATTCGCCATCATCCGCAGCCTCCCCCATTCGAATTTCAACAAATGAATCGTCCGGTGATGCTGCACCCAACTTCAGTAGGATCTCAGAATTCATGGCAACCAAATCAGCCTTTTCTGCCTGCAACCTGCTAACAAGCGCCTTCAGTTGCTGAACATCTTGCTCCAGCAGATTAGAGCACGCACCTTCAGAAACCGAATCAGCTTTGATTCGTTTGGCCTCCTCGCGCAGACGGTTTGTGTGCTCCTGCTCCATTTTCTCCATCAGCTGCTTCTGTTGTCTTTCCAGATTCTCCCACTCTGTGTCAAAGAACTTTTTCGTTGCATTCATCTCTTGCTCAAGACGGCGAATCATTTGTTCTAATTGCTGTTGTAGTTTGAAATGGAGTTGAGTTCGAGCCCGGTGTTCCTCAGAAATGTGCATGTCTGAAGACTGGACAGACTCAGAATTCTCTGTCAACCTATGTTGTTGTTGTTCGGTGGAAATCTGTTCTGATACTTTGCTCTCTTCTGAAGCATTTATGCACTCCTTCGTTTTTCCATCATTAGTCTGCAAGTCCATTTTAGACTTGTCTTTTGCACATGGGCTGGTCTTACCATCATCAGTTCCAGAGTCTGAGCTGATTGTCTTCACCGAGTTCTCACTCTCTGCTTTGTCCCTGTCACTGTTGCATATGCCCTCATCCAGTATTCTGGACAATCGTGCAGGTTTGACATTTTTCTTTCCGGAATCTACCGTTATTGCTTTTAGGGAGTGCCAGTCCATATTTATTTTCCTGATCCACTCCCGTCCCAGAAGTGGTGGACCTCCCTCAGGTAGTACATATAATTCCATTCCTTGGTGTTCTTTGCCCTTGTGTATCACCTTGACTTTTATCTTTCCGATGGGGTATACTTTTTGCCCCGTGTATGTCTGCAATACTATCTTCATGTCCCGTAGGGGAATATGTTTGAATAACTTTTTGTAATCTTGTTTATTCATGACCGTCAACGCCGCTCCGGTGTCCAAGTCCATTTTCACATGGACTCCTGCTATCTGCAGTGTGACCCAGATAGTTTGTCGGTCAGCTTCCTTACTCATATTGTGAATTCTCAGACGACCCAGTTCCTTGCTGCTGGAGTCTGAATCTGAATTCTGTTCATGCGAACTCTTCTCAGCCACCTTGTGTACCTTGCTGTACTTTTCCGGCGGTGACTTTTTTTTGTTGCTGGTCTTCTTTCCTGACCGGCATACTTTAGCTATGTGACCAAGCTTGCCACATTTTCTACATTCCTGGTTTTTAAACCAGCATTGGTTCTGGTCGTGTGTTGTCTTCCCACAACGATAACATTTCGTTGTACCCGAAGTCATTTGATCCACGCTGAGTACCGCTGCCTTCAGCTGCATTTCCGCAGTGCCTCTCGCTGCTGCTTCGTGCGATGCTGCAATAAGGACAGCCTTATCAAGTGTAAGATCGTTCTCTTCGAGCAGTCGCTTTTGTGTTCCTTCCTTCGACAACCCGCACACGAAATTGTCTCTCAATGCCTCTGTCAGATTTTCCCCAAACTGACAGTATTTCGCTAGTCTACGCAGTTCAACCAAGTACTCCGCGTTGCTTTCCTCTTTCAGTTGCGTTCTCGCATAAAATTTGAATCGTTCCGCTAACATCAGCAGTGTGGGGTTCAAATGATCCTTCAGGACAGCAACAATATTAGCGAAAGTCTGATCCGCCGGTTTAGCTGGTGATAGAAGATGCTTCAATAGCCCGTATGTCTTCGCACTCATTGAGTTTAGTAAGGTTAGAGCTTTATCATCATTTGCTATTTTATTGGCCTTACAATATATCTCGATGCGTTCTACATACGTGGCCCAATCTTCCACATCGGAATCGAAATCGTTGATGTTACCACGCTTAGGCATCTTCACAATCTTTCTGAGAACCAACAACGAATTTTTCTTTAACTTTTTTTTTAAATGGCGGTTTCCCGCACTTATCTTCTTCCCCGCCTCCGAGAATGGCGGTTTCCCGCGCTTGTCTTCTTCCCCGCCTAACTGGCGGCTTCCCGCGTTTCTTCCTCTGGCGGGAGGGGTAAGCTTTGCCCTCGGGCGACGACCGCTGGCTTTCGGTTTATTCTGAAGCGCGAGAACAGCTGATTGAGTTCCTTGTTCCCTTTCCCGACAGGGGCAACTGGGCGCTGGGGACAACCAGTTGGCGGCGGACAGTTCCAGCTTTTGGTCCTTTGCGGAAAGCTGCTGTAAGCCGCTGGGCGGAAATCTCGCTCGGTCTCCCTCGCTCGGTCCCGTTCCCCCCTCGCTCGGACTCTGTCTCTCCCGCTCGCTCGGTCTCCCTCGCTCTCCCGCTCGCTCGGGCTCTGTCTCTCCCGCTCGCTCGGGCTCTGTCTCTCCCTCAGCGGTTTTCAATCTTGCCTCCCAGCCCTCTCGCAGTCCGGTCCTTTCCTCCCCCGGCTGCGGCTGAGTTCTCCGCGGTTTTATTTATTTATTATTATTTTTTTTTATTTTTTTTTTACCTCCCGCGCCTTACGATCCCGGTCGCAGTGCCTCGCGGCCTCGGTAGCTGCCCGGCCTTTTTCACCAGTTGTGGTCGAGCTGTCTCACGACGCTGTTGCGTCTCCCAGCCCGCTTGTAGCCCGGTCTCTCACACCGGCTGCGCTCCCGCTTGTACCGGCTTCCGTGCCCTATGCTGCCCCAGTCTCAGCGCCTCTGGCCCCGACTTCTGTCCGGCTCCTTTCCCCGGCCGTGGTCGAGTTCACCGCCCTTATATCCTCCGTTTTTTTTAATTTTCTCCCCTACTCTCAGTCAACGTGGCCGACTTGCTTCTCGTCGCTGATCGGCTCACTCACCACCGTGATAGAAGGGACGATCACTGCCTGTTGCTGATGGAAGGCTTCGTGTCAGAATTCTTCCTTCTTCCTTTGCTCTGCAGACTCGAGTCTTCCCTCAGCAGAATGACGAGGGCGGATGCCTCTTCTCGACGCCCGTTAACTGCTTCGGATGTATCGCTGCCGCAGGGTAAGATCGAACTCGTCGCCACTGTAAAATCTGTGTGTTATATTGCGAATTACTACACAGACCACAAGAGTAAACTTTAACAGGACTTTACTATTCGAAGGTCAGGGCGGAACTGCCCAATAAATCATTACACAGCACTTATATACCGGTGTGGTCACCGCCGGTATTACAGTATACAGCAGCCAAGATAAAGTAGTGCAACCCCTAAAATAGTTCTCTTAAAGGTGGACGGTTACATACAATAGTTCTCTTAAAGGTAGACCGGTTACATACACTACAATGTCAGTCAGCAATGGAACACAGACACAATGGCGTCGGCCAATTCTTAAAGGGGAGGGTTGATCTTGCTCTCCATCCACACCCTGCTCATTGCAGCCTTGAATCTCGGCCTGGAGAGACCTGTACATCAAATCTGCTGGAAAGAACAATGGAGAGGCCCAGGGAAAGAGCTCAGAGTGCAGCCCCCACAGTCTCTTCTAAATCGATACAAGGAAGGGCAAATCAAAATGAACCTGCAAAGTGCTGCTCAGTACCCAAAACTCCTTCACACAGCGTTGAATCTCTCCAGAAGTCTCTCCCTCTCTCTCTCAGAATGCGTGGTGCAAAAATGTCACCAACAAAAAAAGGCAGGAAGTGGCCGCCTTTAAATAAGCGCTCCCCCAGTCCCTTCCCGACTGCAAAACGCTCTCCTCAACCTGTTGTTGCTAGCAGCAGGCGGTAAGGCAGGGGGCGCCACTCAATATCCGGTCCGGGGCGTTGCGTGCTCGACTGACGTCATGATCTGCCGGCGCAGGAGATCGTGGCGGTAGTGTTTAGCGCCGCCACAAAATGTCTAGTTAATTTTGCGAGAGGCGCAGATATCGCTGCGCCCGGGCGCTCGTTGCTTTGCGCCCCACTTGGCGCCCTCTTAAGGTGCTAACGGGAGGCGCAACCAACAGAATTTTTCCCCCTTAGAGTTTTTGCACTGGGAAGCCTGTAACTGGGGGTGTTTATAAAAGAAAAGCTTTAATAATCTAAAATGAGAAGAGGATCCTATAACAATATCCTCGACAGCGCTTATTGTTGATAACTAGTTACCCCGGTTACTAGTTACCTTCAGTATTACTTACCGTGGAAAGTATTTACCCAAGAACTAATCTTTAATGTTGAGCCCTGTTGTAAAATCTCTCTCGGATGTGCTGAGTAAGTGATAGGCAGGTGGATATTTTCAGAGTTTGAAAGGGAAAGATTTAAAAATGATAGGGCAGCTTCGAAACAAACCATTTCTACACCTCTGACCCTGTGCAGCAGAAAGCCGAGACGTATGAGAATGAATTGGATGGTTGATGTATTCCCTGAGCTGCATGTAGTGTGATTGATAGAAAACTGACTCTTTAATCTCACCTAACACAGATATGAGAGCAGCCATTAAGCACACACTACAATGGATCGATCAATAACAGGGAGCAGTCATCAATATCAATGGCCGAGGTGATGATCCAAATTCTTCATCACACAATCCTGTGTCGCTTTCTGATAATCGTTCTCCCTTCAAGCTGCGGAAGACAGAATATATTGACGTTTCAGCATTTACCAGAAATTATTCTTTATCTTTGAGGTATTCACGATTCTGACAAAGAGTATTTTGCCTGGGAAGATAAGTAGTCGAGTTCTGACACACAGTCCATTCTTTGTCTCCTCCATTGTGACTTCGATGGAACCTGACAACAGGCTTACACCATTTCCCGCAAAAGCGAAAAGTAAAACGTTAAAGGCAGACAAAGTGCTTCAGTTATGAATTAAATAGCGCAGATTAAAGGGCCAATAAAAGTGAATTAGAGTGGGGTGAAGGGGAGAAAATATAAAATGTATTACAAGGCAGCTCACCCCCAGGTAAATATATGTGCATGAATCTATATATTAAAAGTCTTGTATATATGACACTTGCGTAGGAGGTGCAACACCTGCCCTTTTACCTCCTCCCTTCCCACCGTCCCGGGCCCCAAACACCCCTTCCAGGTGAAACAGCGATTTACTTGTACTTCTTGCAATTTAGTAAACTGTATTCGCTGCTCACGATGCGGTCTCCTCTACATTGGGGAGATCAAATGCAGATTGGGTGGCAGCTGGAGAGGAACTTGGAAAGGGAGAGGGTAAATCCAGTTGTCGTGGTCCATGTTGGAACAAACAACGTAGGTAGGAACAGGGAGGAGGTCCTGCTGGAAAGGTATCAGGAGTTAGGCTCTAAATTAAAAAGCAGGACCTCGAGGGTAATAATCTCTGGGTTATTGCCTGAGCCACGTGCAAATTGGCACAGAAACAGTCAGATCAGGAGAATTAACACGTGGCTAAAGGGCTGGTGTGGGAAAGAGGGGTTCCTTTTCATAGGACACTGGCACCAGTTCTGGGACAGGAAGCTGTACCGATGGGACGGACTCCACCTGAACCAGGATGGGACCCGTGTCCTAGTGGAAAGGGTAAATAGGGAGGTGGCAAAGGCTTTAAACCAGTAAGATCGGGGGAGGGATCAGCAAGAAATGTAACCAGCCTGAATATAAACAAAACAGGAAAAGAGAGCATAGGAAAGAATAAAGTAAGGGAGGACAGTGATGGCAAGGGAATAAATGGAGTTACAGAACAGGAGTCTAAAAAGATGGTTAAACATAAAGTGAGAGGAAATCCTATTAAAATGAGTTAAACTGTCTGTACAGCAATGCACACAGTGTCCGTAATAAAACAGGGGAGCTGGAGGCAATCAGACGTTGCGAGGAACCAGACATAGTAGGGATTACTGGGACATGGCTACAGAAAAATCAGGACTGGGAATTAAATATTGCAGGGTATAACATATTTAGAAAAGATAGAGAGGGAAAAGGGGAGGTGGAGTAGCTGTACTTATTAGGGATAACATAAAGGCAGTAGAAAAAAGTGACACAGATATCAGCAAGACAAAAATAGAATCCAAATGGTTAAAGATAAAAGATAACAAAGGATCAATCACACTAATAGGTGTAGTCTACAGACCACCTAATAGTGGAAGGGAGGTGGAGGAAGAAATATGCAGACAAATTAGGGAAATGAGTAAAAAACATAGAATAATCATGGGGGATTTCAACTACCCCGATATTAATTGGACAGAAGAGGTAGGTGAAGGGGATAAGGGAATGGAGTTCCTACAATGTGTACAGAACTCCTTTCTAACCCAATATGTAAAAAGCCCAACAAGGGAGGATTCGCTATTGGATCTAGTAATGGGGAATGAACCAGAGCAGATAAGAGAAGTAAAAGTAGGGGAACATCTAGGCAATAGTGGCCATAATATAATACGCTTTAAGATGATAATTGAGAAGGACATAGGTATGATGAAAATCAGGGTAATAGATTGGAGAAAAGCTGATTTTGAGGGGCTGAGAATAGAACTTGGGAAAATAAAATGGGCAACAATATTGACAAACAATGATATAGAACAGCAATGGAAAACATTTAAAACGGTGTTCAACAGAGTGCAGGAACAATATATTCCGCTAAAAGGAAAGAACAAACTAAACACTAATGAGACTCCATGGATGAATAAAGCCATAAGGGAACAATTGAGGGTAAGGAAAGAGGCATGCATTAAGTACATAGACAGCAGGTGTAGGGGTCACAAAATCCCCTCAGCCCCCGAAGACTGGGAAATATTAATCCACATCGTGGACGAAGACTTGTGTGATTTAAATTGTCTCTGGGTTGGACAATGTTTTAAAACATACCCAGAATCGCAAAAGGCTGTGTTAAAAAGCTCGTAAGCTAGGCAGCACTTGGACACTGAAATCAAAGAACTTTGTGAAAATCGCACACTTTAAGATTGCACATTTTATTAAAAGATGTACTCTTGAGTTTTGGACTGTTTAAATTGCCCAGGGCATAAAAATGGCTGGAAGTCACAGAGGCTAGGGACAGTGAGATGAGGCTACAGGAGGAAAACACACACCTCACCCAAGAAGCTAGTGAGGGCAAAAGCCACGCAAGGCACAAGATAGAGTTCCTAAAGTGCCAAATTACAGAAGCAAAGAGTAACGAAATGAGACTGCAGGAAGAGAATGCCCGCCTCACCTCAGAAGTAACAGAGCAGGAGGAAAAGGTTAGGGAGGTAAAGGCAGCTTATAAACTGGCCTGCGACCAAAGGTTTAGTGGAGCAGATCATACCCCATGTAACAGAAAGATAGAGAGTTTGGGTGTGGAGTTATTAAGGACTAAAGGGATGGTATGTCTCATAAGTCTGAAGGGAAGTCCATCGGACAGTACCAGCAGCCCAAATCAAACCGCCCCACAGGCAGCACCCAGAACAGAGCTGGCTAGGGAATTAGAGATCCCGAGGCCGCAGCCCACAGCTCCAAGTTTTGAGGAGCTCTGTCAGCAAGAAGGGGTGGACAATGGGGTGGTAGGAGAACGCCAGCAGGTCCCGCTAGGCAGGCGGGGACCAGGATCAGTGTACCCCCTCCGACAACGGAGGTACAGTCTGCCCATGAACGATAATAACCCAGAGGCTGTTCAGCATACCTATCTGGTGCCCTATGATACCCAACAGCTCAGAGGCCTGGTGAAACATATTGCCCTGCTCTCCGAAAAGGGAGACCCCTCAATGCACTTCCAAGAGCTAGAACAGGCAGCCTGTGTTTATGGCTGTGATGATGAAGAGAAAGCCAAAATGTTGCTTTTCTCTGTAGATAGTAAGCTCTATCAGACCCTTTCAGATGAGGCTAAGAGAGGGCAGAAGGGTTTTGAGGACCTAAAGGAGGAAATACTGGAAGCCATGGGTGCGAATGACGGCAGTCCGTTCGATCGCATAGGGAAAACACTGCAGAAGGAAGGGGCGACCCCACAGGCATTTGCAGACAGGCTGTGGCCAGTCTACAACAGCGCGTGTACAGGGGGACAAGATAGGGCACACCTGAACCAGCGGCAGCGGACCCAATGGCTTCGTTGCCTGGTGTCCAATTGCCTGCCCCAGATAAAAGCAAAGGCTGATACTTGGTTTGACCACTGAGACCCCCTAGCAACCGAAGAGACTGTAATCCGGCAGCTCACGGTAGCATATAGGAATGGTAGGAATAGTGGGACTCCCCAGCAAAAGGGTAGGGTCCACGAGGTTAAACCTGGGGCTCAATACAAGAAAGAGTGGCGCCAGGAGGGGAGCCGTCCCTCCCAGAACAAGGTCACTTGTTACAGGTGCGGGGAGGATGGCCACTGGCGCAGGGATTGTGAAAAGCCTGGGAGAGATGATAAAGCCAGGACCCCCGCAGCCCCAACTCAGAAGGCAGAGACAGAAACTCCTCCCGATACAGTCGAGTCCGTCATGGAGTCGATAAAATCTTTCCTCAGGGCCAATCAAGGAAAGGTAGCAGCCATCAGTGGTGCTGCAGCCCCCTCGCCCACCTCTGCCTCCCCACAATGACTGGAGCCCGCGCAGCCTGTCCGTCTGTGTAATCTCCGGTACGATGAATGGAAGAGACCGCTCGTACAGATGGAGGTAGAGAAGGTTACAGAGACTTATCTATTGTATACGGGGGCATCATGCACCGTGATCCATATGGATAATCCCACCACCTCACCTCTGTCTAACGGGGTTCCATACATACTATCAGGATTCACCGGTCAGGAGCAGGCGGGGGTATACTCCAGACCCCTCTCAGTCCGTCTGGGCATGCTCCAAACTATGTGGACGTGCATCCTGGCAAAGTGGAATAAGGAGGAAGGAAAGGGGATCCTAGGGGCCGACTTCATGGTGAGGCATGAGATCCTCGTGGATCTCCGCAACCATTGCCTTTGGGGGGCTAGCGCAGATAGGGAAGAAGGTGTAGTGCTCATCCTGAGCAAGGAGGGTAAGGGGACCTTGTGTACTGTGAAGCCCAAAGAAGGTTACGACCTCGGGCTCATGGCAAATGGTGTCTCGGAGGCACTGCAGGCAGTCGTGCAGGCAAACCTCACAGCGTTTGCCACCCATAAACACGACTGCGGGAGGATCACAGGGTTTGAGGTTAAAATAGACGGGGACACCATGGCCCGACCACAGAAGCAGTACAATTTCCCCAAGGAGGCAGAACCCGACATGGAGGCAGCCATCACCTCCTTAGTTAAACAGGGAGTGTTGAGGCCCATAGCCACTCATGTTAATTCTCCACTTTGGCCGGTTAGGAAACTGGACAATTCATGGAGAGCCACGGTGGACTATCGGGTGCTTAACAGCGATATCCCCGCGTGTGCCCCCACAGTAGAAGCAGTGGCCAATCTTATTAGCAGTATTCCAGCATCCGCGAACACATTCACGATGCTGGACATTTCGAATGGGTTCTGGTCCATCCCTTTAAAACGGTTTGCCTTCACCTTTAAGGGACAGCAGTATACCTGGAACTGTCTGCCACAGGGTTTCCACAACAGCCCCAGCATCTTCCACCAATGCATGAAGGATAGTTTAAAAGAGTTCAGTCAGCCCACTCAGTTACTGCAGTATGTGGATGACCTGCTCTTATTTACCAACTCGGTCGGGGAGCATGGCCCACTACTGGCTGAGTTGCTGGAGCTGCTGCAGAGAAAGGCTGTTCCAGCAAAGATCCAGACATCAGGGACCCAAAATAAATTTCACACTAGGAACAACCAAAATTGAACAAACCACTAACTACACATACTTGGGCTTAAAAATCAGTTCTATGGGAAATTTCAAACTGGCTGTGAATGAACTGAAAGAGAAAGCAAGAAGGGCTTTCTATGCCATTAAAAAATCAATCCAAATAGAAATCCCAATTAGCATTTGGCTCAAAATTTTCAAATCAGTAATTGAACCAATTGCACTCTATGGCAGTGAGGTATGGGGGCCGCTAACTCAACAAGAATTTGCAAAATGGGACAAACACCCAATTGAGATCCTACATGCAGAATTCTGTAAAAGTATCCTCCGGACTCAAAGGAAAACCGTAAACAATGCATGCAGGGCAGAACTAGACCAATATCCGTTAATAATCACTATCCAAAAAAGAGCCACCAAATTTTGGAAACACCTAGAAATGAGCAACCCCCAATGCTATCATTACGAAGCCCTGAAATGCCAAGAGAGGACCATAAAGAAGAATACCCTCAGTCAACTAGTCCTGGGACTCAGTGAAGTAATTACTAACACTACTAACAATAACCAGCCCCAGGACAGTGACAGCGTAACACAAAGAATTCGACCCAACACAATCGTCGCTAAGCAAAAGGAAAAATATCTGTCATATTGGGCAGAAACAACAAAAACCCAAAGCAAACTCAATTGCTACTTGGCCCTAAACAGACAATACAACATGGCTGATTACCTGGCCATGGTAAAGGATAGCAAACTGAGAAAAACCTTGACAATGTACAGACTGAGTGAACATAGCCTGGCGATCGAAAAAGGTAGACACAGGCAGACCCGGCTACCAAGAGAGGACAGGATATGCTCTCACTGCAGTCAGGGAGTGGTGGAGACAGAGATGCACTTCCTCACAGATTGTAGAAAATATCAGGGCATAAGGGAGAATTTCTACCCAAAATTCACAAAAATATGCCCGGAATTCAGAAATTTGAATGACGCCCAAAAACTCCCATACCTACTAGGGGAAGAGAGAAATTGTGTAACACTAGCGGCACACTATGTTACAGCTTGCCATAAACAGAGGGACAACCACTAAATATAAGAAAAGAGTATATATAAATTATATGAAAGTATATTTATACACTCAGGGATATATCTGTTTATACACTGTATGGATAAATCTGTATTTTTGTGTACAAACATGAATGTTTTTCGATGCTTTGGCAACATAAGATGTAACTTGTCATGCCAATAAAGCGATTTGAATTGAATTGAATTGAATTGAAAGGGGTTTAAAGTCAACCCCAAGAAGGCGCAGATCGGTCAGCAAGAAGTTAAATTCCTGGGTCTGACTGTCCCGCACAGGAGAGAGGGCCATAGATAAGGCCAGGAGGGAAGCGGTCCAGGAGTTACCAATTCCCAATTCAGTAAGAGGGGTGAGGTCGTTCCTGGGATTGACGGGGTACTGCAGGGATTTTATAGAGGACTATGCAGCCACAGCGGTCCCTCTGCTCCGTCTCCTACACAAAGGAGTGGAGTGGTCCTGGGATGAGGGATGCCAGGCGGCATTTGTTAAGTTAAAGAGAGACCTGCAGACCGCACCAGCCCTAGGAGCGATAGATGGGACAAGGGAGTTTTTCTGGAGGTAGCAGCCAGTGGGGATAGCCTGAGTGCTGTGCTGCTCCAAGAGCGGCATGGTAGGCTGAGACCCGTGGTCTATTCCTCCAGAATACTCACCGATGTAGAGAGGAGCTATTCAATATGTGAAAGGCACCTTTTAGCCACATATTGGGCTGTGAAGAAATCCCGGATCGTCACAGGCACCTCTCCCATCACCCTCCTCACACACCACATACTCACCCAGATGCTTTTGGATGGGATGATTAAAGATGGGACAGTCAGCAGCATCCGCATTGCGCGCTGGACCCTTCTCCTCTCACAGATGGATCTGAAGGTAAAGGGCCTTTGCGAGCCAAAGCTTGCGGCCAATATGGTATACCCTGGAACAGCCCATCGATGTTCCATAGATGGGGTATGGGAAGTGAACATAGGTTTACGGGCCGGGATACATCCCACGGGCTGCGAGATCTATGTAGACGGTTCCAGCATGGTATCCGCTGGGGTACGACTCACGGGTTGCGGGATCTTTGACCCAACGGCAGACATTGCCTTGGCAATCAAGCTCCCTAACACCATGAGTGCCCAGCAGGCTGAACTGTCCGCGGTGATGTACGTGGTTACACACCCCGACATCTTCCCTACCCCATATACGATTTGCTCTGACAGTATGTTCACTTGCAACTCGTGTACGGAGTACCTGGACATCTGGTCCCGTTGTGGGTATACCTCCGCCGACGGGAAGCCCTTGACAGTAAAGCCCCTGCTGGAGAAAATCCTGGCAGCTGTGGGGGAGGAAGGTGCAGTTTTCATCCATAAGGTGAAAGCCCATTCCTCCACAGAACCCCGCAGCCAGGGCAACCAGCAAGCCGATATGCTGGCCAAGGAGGGTGCACGTGCAGGCACTTTCTGGAACCCATATGAGTCCGGGCCAGTGGCAGCGATTACAGGCAGGGATGGGACACAGGGACAATCAGGAATAGTGTTGGCCCCAGACCTTAAAATGGTCCAGGCACAGGACCCCGTCCTAAAGGCAATAATTAGCGCAGTGATGGAGGGCAAAATGATCGAGGGCCCCTAGAGCACAGCCCCTCTCACTGTAAGGGAGGGCATGCTGTTCAAGGCAGAACTGTGGGTAGTACCCCAGCAACACCGGAGGGAGTTCCTTCAGCTGGCGCATGAGGGGCCGGGAGCAGGACACCCCGGGCCTGAGACTGTTACGTCCGTGTAATAATAAGAAAAGGACTGCAGAGAATGGTACAACAGGTGTTTACTCAACGTGGTTCAAACTGCAACTGACTGTACAGATCACTACTCAGGGTTTATATACAGGTGTGGTCACTGCCGGTACTACAGGATACAGGAGCTGTAAAAAGTAGTTCTCCCCCTTAAAGGTACATACATTACAATTCCTCCCCTTTTAGATTAACAGTACCATAACACTCATTTAACAATTAAATATCAAACTAATTACAATTAACACTTTTAACATGCAACATTAACTGAAAATAGTCTATTTATAATTTCAGTCTTTGGGGAGGCTTCCTGATTCTTTCTGGATAACGCCTTTCCCGAGTGTCTCGCTCTTGGTGCGGAGGCGATTCTAACACCCTGTCGTCAGTTGATTCATCAGCTTCCAATGCTATTGTTTCTGAGGTAGATGCGACCTGTACGTCGGGTTCCTCACCAGGTACGTATGGCCGAGACATGGGGTTAACTCGTTCCTGTGACTCTAGGATCTGGTCAGCATGGCGTCTCACAATGTTCTCCCCAACATCCACTGTGTACATTAGTGGCCCCTGCCGTGTGCATATCGTTCCTGGTTGCCATTTCTCTGTTCGGTAGTCGCGGGCCAAGACTGGTTGCCCTACATTGAAGCTCCTTGTCGGCTTCTCATTGATGTGCTGGAATTGCTTACTCTCAACATCTCTTCGTACATTTGGTCTGAGCAAATCCAGACGAGATCTCAACCTTTGGTTAAAGAACATCATGGCCGGGGCCTGGTTGGTGACTGCATGTGTCGCATTTCTGTAGGCTAACAGGAAATTGTCCACCTTATGCTGCAGTGGAATGTCGTCATCGCACATGGCATTTACTGCTTTTTTAAAGGTTTGTACGAACCTCTCAGCCAATCCATTTGTGGCTGGATGATACGGGGCGGATGCGTAATGCCTTACCCCATTCTTTTCATAAATCTTCGAAACTCTTCGGACACAAACTGTGATCAGTTATCAGAGCAAATCTGCTCTGGCAAGCCGCTCCTGGCAAAAATGGTCCATAGGACTGCAATAGTTTTCTCCGTGGCGGTGGAGGACATTTTGATCACCTCAGGCCATTTCGAGTGCGCATCCACGGCTATTAAAAACATTGAGTCCATGAATGGACCAGCAAAATCAATATGCACCCGTTGCCATGGAGATGAGGGCCACTCCCATGGGTGTAGAGGGGTATGTGGTGGTGCATTTTGGACCTTCTGGCATCCTGAGCAGCTCTTTGTCAGGTCCTCAATTTGCTTATCGATCCCCGGCCACCACACATAAGCCCTAGCAAGGCATTTCATTTTCACCCCTCCCAGATGACCTTCGTGAAGCTCATTGAGCACTCTCTCCCTTAACTTGGGTGGAATTACCACTCGGGATCCACACATCAAGGTCCCCTGGCATACTGACAGCTGTTCTCTTCTGGATGAGAATGCTGGCAACAGTGAGTCGCCATGTGCTGGCTGTAATGTATGTTGTAGTGTCCGGGTATCAATAATACTCGGACTGCAGGAGAACAATAAAACAGGTATTTACTGAACAGAGGGCAACTCAAGATTGAAATACAGAAGTCTGCTATGGCTTTATATACAGGGGTGGTCACTGCCGGTACTGCAGTATAGAATCAGTTCTTCTCTTAAAGGTACATACACAACAATTCCTCCCCTTTAAGATAAACAGTACATAACATTCATTTAACAACTAAATAATAATTAATTACAATTACAATTTTCTCTGTACCCTGTACTATATACATCAACTGAAATAATAATCATTTATAAGTTCAGCCTTTGAGGAGGCTTCCTGATCCTGACTGGATTGCGCCTTTCTCGAGTATCCTGTTCTTGCGGCGGAGTTGATTCTGGCTCATTGTCATTGGTTGGTTCGTCAGCTTCCAATACCACTGCTTCTGAGGTAGACGCAATCTGTACTTCGGGTTGATTACCAGGTGCACCTGCTCGTGGTATGGGTTTGGCTTGTTCCTGTGACTCTAGAATTTGGTCAGCATGACATCTCACGATGCTCTCTCCAACGTCCACTGTGTACATTAGTGGTCCCTGCTGTGTGCATATCGTTCCTGGCTGCCATTTATCTGTTCGGTAGTCGCGGGCCAAGACTGGTTGCCCTATCTTGAAGCTCCTGGTTGGCTTCTCATTTATGTGCTGGAATTGCTTATCCTCAACATCTCGTCTTATGTTTGGTTTGAGCAAATCCAGGTGACATCTTAGCCTTCGGTTGAAGAACATTATGGCTGGAGCTTGGTTGGTGACTGCATGTGTCGCATTCCGGTAAGCAAACAAGAAATTATCCACCTTGTGTTGTAGTGGTATGTCGTCATTATACATTGCCTTTATTGCCTTTTTAAAGGTCTGAACAAACCTCTCAGCCAATCCATTTGTGGCTGGGTGATATGGGGCAGATGTGTAATGTTTCACCCCATTATTCCTCAGAAACCTCCGGAAATCCTCGGACACAAACTGTGGCCCATTGTCGGAGCAAATCTGTTCTGGCAAGCCATTCCTGGCAAAGATGGTCCGTAGGACTGCAATAGTTTTCTCCGTGGTGGTGGAGGACATTTTGATGACCTCTGGCCATTTCGAATGGGCGTCCACAGCGATTAGGAACATTGAGTCCATAAATGGACCAGCAAAATCAATGTGTACCCGTTGCCATGGAGATGAGGGCCACTCCCATGGATGTAGTGGGGCCTGTGGTGGAGCGTTTTGGACCTTCTGGCATCCTGTGCATCTCTTGGTCATATCCTCGATTTCTTTATCGATTTCTGGCCACCACACAAACGCCCTGGCTAGGCTCTTCATTTTTACCCCTCCCAGGTGACCCTCATGAAGCTCATTGAGCACTCTATCTATCAACTTGGGTGGAATTACTACTCGGGATCCACACATCAAGGTCCCCCGGCACACTGACAGCTGTTCTCTCCTTGGCGAGAATGCTGGCAACAGTGAGTCGCCATGTGCTGGCCATCCCTTCACCGTCAAATCATAGACCCGAGAGAGTGTCGGGTCATTTCGGGTTTCCTTCTCTATACTTGAGTTTGTAACAGGTAGACATTCGACTATGGTCGCATGGAATATCTCAACAGGGTCCACTGCAAGTGCTTCCTCTACCGTAGGCAACGGTAGGCGCGACAGCCCATCAGCGTTTCCATGCTGTTTTGTACCCTTGTACTCTATGTCGTACTGATGTGCCCCTAGAAAAAGTGACCATCTTTGCAGCCGTTGCGCCATCATCACCGGAACGCCATTCTTTGGGTTAAAAATGGACACCAGGGGCTGATGATCAGTCAGTAGGGTGAATTTCTGCCTGTGCAGATAGTGATTGAACTTCTTCACCCCCCACACCAGGCTGAGGGCCTCCCTGTCAATCTGGGCGTAGTTACGCTCGGCTGAGGTTAACGAGCGCGACGCAAAGGCTATTGGCCTCTCTGAACCGTCAAGGAATTTGTGTGACAGCACCGCTCCGATGCCGTAGGGAGACGCATCACATGCTAACCGAATCGGTAGTGTTGGATTGTAGTGGGCCAATACTTCTTTTGAAGTGATTAGGCATTTACATTTCTGAAAGGCACGCTTACACTCATCACTCCATTTCCATTTTACTCCAGTTTGCAGCAGGGCGTTCAGTGGGTGCAGAATTGTAGATAAATTCGGCAAGAACTTATGGTAGTAGCTCACCAACCCGAGGAACGACCTCAGTTGCGACACATTTTCCGGTGCTGGAGCCTTGACTACAGCCTCAATCTTGTCCGGCGACTTATGCAACCTTTCCTCATCAATCATGCGGCCACAATACGAGATTTGTCTCCTGAAGAACTCGCATTTGGGGCGGTTGGCTCGTAGCCCAAATTCCTTTAATCTCGTGAGCACCTGCTCCAGGTTGGCAAGGTGTTCACTGTCATTTTCGCCCGTAACCAGGATGTCGTCCAAATAACACTGGGTCCCCGGGATCTCTTGCAGGACTTGTTCCATCACCCTCTGCCAAATAGCCGGGGCTGATGCTACCCCGAATACTAGTCGATTGTACTGGTAAAGGCCTTTGTGAGTGTTTATCATGAGGTATTTCCTAGATGCTTCTTCCACCTCCATTTGTAGATACGCTTGGGCCAGATCAATCTTTGTAAAGCGTTTCACACACACACAGAATCACACAGAATCCCCACAGTGCAGATAGAGGCCATTTCGGCCCATCGAGCCTGCACCGACACATATCCCACCCTATCCCCATAACCCCACGTATTTAATCCCCTAACACTAAGGGTCAATTTATCATAGCCAAATCAACCTAACCCGCACATCTTTGGACTGTGGGAGGAAACCGGAGCACCCGGAGGAAACCCACGCAGACACAGGGAGAATGTGCAAACTCCACACAGATAGTCGCCCGAGGCCAGACTTGAACCCGGGTCCCTGGCGCTGTGAGGCAACAGTGCTAACCACTATGCCACCGTGCCCCCCGTTAGGTTAAAGGTAGTGAGATAGTGAGGCGAAAATATCTTCTATCCGTGGAAGTGGATATTGTACTGTGTGCAGGACTGGGTTCACAGTTACCTTGAAGTCCCCACAGATGCGAACCTTCTTCGGCTCCCCAGGCGTGCTGCTCAATGATTTCTTCATTACAGGAATGATGGGTGTGGCCCACTCGCTCCAGTCCACCTTGGACAGCACACCCGAATGCTCCAGACTCTCCAGCTCGGCTTCAACGGCTGGGCGGATCGTGTAAGGTACTGGTCTGGCCTTAAAAATTTTTGGGTTTGCGTTATCTTCGATTTTTATCATTGCCGTCACTCCTTTTAGAGCCCCAAGTCCTTGTTGGAACACCTCTTTCGCGTCAGTTAGAATTTTTGACAGTCATCCAGGTGTGACGTCATCATCCTTTTTATCAGTCACAGTTAGCGCCTGAATGGAATGCCAATCCAATTGTATTTTTCGGATCCATTCATGTCCCAATAATGGTGCTCCTCCATCTGGTAGTCTATATAGATACAGTTTCTGTGTTTCCTTACCGTTGTATTCAACTGGCACCCTTATTTTTCCTCTGGGGTAGACTTTTTGCCCCGTGTATGTCTTCAATACAATGGACGTGTCCTTCAAGGGTATGTGTGAGAATAGCCACTCATAGTCTCGTCGATTCATGACAGTTAGGGCTGACCCTGTGTCCAATTCCATCTTTACTGGGGACCCTGCTATCATGAGGATGACCCAAATGGTTCGGTGATCCTCCTTTGCGATCATGTTGTGTAACTTTAAACAACTTAGTCTCCTGCTCCTGGAGTCCTTATCACTCTCCTGATCTTCCGAACTACTGTCTGTCAATTTCTTTACTTTCTTGTACTTTTCCTTAGTAGTTCTTGTAGTGTTGGTTTTCTTTCCCGACCTGCAGACTCTTGCTATGTGTCCCATTTTCCCACATTGCCTGCATACTTTGTCCTTAAGCCAGCAGTCCTTCTGATCATGGGTTGTTCTGCCGCAGCGATAGCACTTTTCTGCTCCATACGCCATTTCGTTAGCACTGTATTCCTGTGGTTTCTGTTGTATTTCCGCAGCTCCCCGTGCTGTTGCTTCGTAGGTTACTGCCATGCTGAAAGCCTGTTCTAGCGTCAGGTCCTTTTCCGAAAGTAGTCGTTTCTGGGTTCCTTCACCCTGGAGCCCGCAGACAAACTTATCCCGTAAGGTGTCTGCCAGTCCTGCTCCGAACTGGCAGTGCTTCGATAACTTGTGTAATTCCGTAAGATAGTCAGCATTGCTCTCATCTTTGTGCTGGTTTCTTTCATGGAACTTGAATCTTTCTGCTATCAGCAGCGGTGTAGGGTTTAGGTGTTCCTGTGAGATATTAACAATCTCTTCAAAACTTTTCTCCATTGGTTTAGCTGGGGTAATTAAATTCCGCAACAGGCCGTACGTTCTCGCGCCCATCAAATTTAATAATACCGACGCCTTCGTTCCATCGGCCACCTCATTTGCCTCGCAGTACACTTCAATTCTTTCCACATACGTGGTCCAGTCTTCTACCTCGTTGTCGAAAGCAGTGATACTGCCACTCTTCGGCATCTTGAGTGATTTAAAATGGCACCTCCCGCGCTTTTTCTTCTTCCCCAATGGAATAAAATGGCGCCTCCCGCGCTTTGCCTTTTTCCCCTTGCTGCCACGCTTCTCCTAGCGTTCTACAGGGTAATGGCAGCGACCCGCGGCTTCAGCGCATATCATAAGAACATAAGAACACAAGAACATAAGAAATAGGAGCAGGAGTAGGCCAATCGGCCCCTCGAGCCTGCTCCGGCATTCAATAAGATCATGGCTGATCTGATCCTAACCGCCAATCCACTATCACAGAACCATCTCCTGAATCTAACAGAATTAGACACACGAAATAGGAGCAGGATCAGGCTACACGGCCCCTGGGCCCGCTCCGCTACCCACAGGGCCATGACCGATCCGAACCTAGACTCATGTCCAAATTCCTGCCCGCTCCCCATAACCCTTAATTCCCTTTACTTCTAGGAAACTGTCTATTTCTGTTTTAAATTTATGTAATGATGTAGCTTCTACAGCTTTTTGGGGCAGCATATTCCATGGACCTACCACCCTCTGAGTGAAGTAGTTCCTCCTCATCTCAGTTTTGAAAGAGCAGCCCCTTATTCTAAGACTATGCCCCCTAGCTCTAGTTTCACCCATCATCGGGAACATCCTCCCCGCATCCACCCGATCCAACCCCTTCACAATCTTATATGTTTCAATAAGATCGCCTCTCATTCTTCTGAACTCCAATGAGTAGAGTCCCAATCTACTCAACCTTTCCTCATATGTCCGTCCCCTCATCCCCGGGATTAACCGAGTGAACCTTCTTTGTACTGACTCGAGAGCAAGTATGTCCTTTCTTAAGTATGGACACCAAAACTGTACGCAGTATTCCAGGTGCGGTCTCACCAATACCTTGTACAACTGAAGCAATACCTCCCTATTTTTATATTCTATCCCCCTAGCAATGAAAGCCAACATTCCATTGGCCTTCTTAATCACTTGCTGCACCTGCATACTAACCTTTTGAGTTTCGTGCACCATGACCCCCAGATCCCTTTGTACTTCAGTACTTTCCAGTTTCTTGCCATTAAGATAATAACTTGCTCTACGATTTTTCCTGCCAAAGTGCATAACCTCACACTTTCCAGTGTTCTATTCCATCTGCCAAATCTCTGCCCACTTACTTAGCCTGTCTATGTCCCCTTGCAGGTTTTTTATGTCCTCCTCACTCACTACTTTCCCTCCCATCTTAGTATCATCTGCAAACTTTGATATGTTACACTCGGTCCCCTCCTCCAAATCGTTAATATAGATTGTAAAGAGTTGGGGACCCAGCACTGACCCCTGCGGAACACCACTAGTTACTGATTGCCAGTCTGAGAATGAACCATTTATCCCAACTCTCTGCCTTCTGTTAGATAGCCAATCCTCTATCCATGCCAGAATATTACCCCCAATCCCGTGATTATTTATCTTAAGCAATAATCTTTTGTGTGGCACCTTGTCAAATGCCTTTTGGAAGTCTAAATACACTACGTCCACTGGTTCCCCTTTATCCACCCTGTATGTTACTTCCTCAAAGAACTCCAGCAAATTTGTCAAACATGGCTTCCTCTTCATAAAACCATGCTGACTTTGTCCTATTAAATGATGATTATCCAAATGTCCTATTACTGTCTCCTTAATAATGGACTCCAAAATTTTACCTACCACAGATGTTAGGCTAACCGGTCTATAGTTTCCAGCCTTCTGTCTACTGCCCTTTTTAAATAAGGGTGTTACATTAGCAGTTTTCCAGTCTGCCGGGACCTTTGCCGAGTCCAGGGAGTTTTGGAAAATTATTACCCATGCATCCACAATCCCTACCGTCACTTCCATCAAGACCCTAGGATGTAAGCCATCAGGTCCAGGTGATTTATCTGCCTTGAGTCCCATTATTTTACCGAGTACCACTTCCTTAGTGATTTTGATCCTGTTTAGCTCCTCCCCCCCTTTAGCCCCCTGTTTGTCCAGTGTTGGGATATTCTTAGTGTCTTCTACTGTAAAGACTGATATAAAATATTCATTCAGTGTTTTTGCCATCTCCATATTTCCCACCATTAATTTCCCGGTCTCATCCTCTAAGGGACCAACATTTACTTTAGCCACCCTTTTTCTTTTCATATAACTATAAAAACTCTTACTATCTGTTTTTATATTTTTAGCTAATTTACTTTCATCATCTATCTTCCCTTTCTTAATCAATCTTTTTGTTATTTTTTGCTGTCTTTTAAAGTTTTCCCCATCCTCTATCCTCCCACTAGATTTGGTTACCTTATATGCCCTTGTTTTTAGTCGAATACTATCCTTAATTTCTTTACTTAGCCACAGATGGCTGTCTTTTCTTTTACACCCTTTTCTTCTCAGTGGAATATATTTTTTTTGGAAGTTGTAAAATAACTCCTTAAATGTACACCACTGATCATGTATCGTCTTACCCTTTAATCTATTTTCCCAATCCACTCGACTCAGTTCCGCTCTCATACCTTCATAGTCTCCTTTATTCAAGCTTAGCACGCTTGTTTGAGATCCAACCTTCTCACCCTCTAATTGAATATGGAATTCAACCATGTTATGGTCACTCATTCCAAGGGGATCCTTTACTAGGACATTTTTAATTAATCCTGTCTCGTTACACAGGACCAGATCTAAGGTTGCTTGCCCCCTGGTTGGTTCAGTTACATACTGCTCAAGAAACCCATCCCTAATACACTCAATGAACTCATCCTCAAGGCAGCCCTGCCCAATTTGATTTGTCCAATTAATATGATAGTTAAAATCCCCCATAATTATAGATGTTCCCTTATTACAAGCCTCAGCTATTTCCTGATTGATACTCCGTCCAACAGAGTTGCCACTGTTCGGAGGCCTATAGACTACGCCCACTACTGTTTTTTTCCCCTTATTATTCCTTACCTCCACCCAAACTGTTTCATTATCCTGATCTTTTGACCCAATATCATTTCTCTGTATTACAGTGATTCCTTCCTTTATTAACATAACCACCCCACCTCCCTTTCCTTCCTGCCTGTCCTTCCTGATCGTTAAATAACCTGGTATGTTTAATTCCCAGGCATTGTCACCCTGCAGCCATGTTTCTGTAATGGCCACAAGATCATACCCATATGTAGTTATTTGTGCCATTAACTCGTCTATTTTGTTACGAATGCTACGTGCATTCAGATAGAGAACTTTCAAAGATGTTTTGTGACACTTAGTTCCTGCTTTTGCCCTTTTTATTACTTTACCTTTTACTCCATACCTTCTGCCCCTTCCTGACACGCTCTGGTTTTTAATTTCCCCACTGCTACCTAAGTCTATGAACTCCTCTGTTGTCATTTTTATTATTTGCTCTCTAGGAACCTCCCCCGCACTAGTTAGTTTAAAGCCCTCTCTACAGCCCTAGTTATATGATCCGCCAGGACTCTAGTCCCAGCACTGGCCAAGTGAAGCCCTTCCCAATGGAACAGCTCCCTCCTGCCCCAGTACTGGTGCCAGTGTCCCAGGAAGCAAAACCCATTTCTCCCACACCAGTCTTTGAGCCACGCATTTAGCTCTCTAATTTTATTTGTCCTAGCCAAATTCGCTCGTGGCTCAGGTAATAATCCAGAGATTATTACCCTTGTGGTTCTGCTTTTTAATTTGGCCCCTAGCTGCTCAAACTCCCTCAGCAGAACCTCCTTCCTTGTCCTATCTATGTTGTTGGTACCAACATGGACCACGACAGCTGGATCCTCCCCCTCCCACTCCAAGTTTCTCTCCAGTCCAGAGGAGATGTCCTTAACCCTGGCACCGGGCAGGCAACACAGCCTTCGGGACTCTCGCTCTCGGCTGCAAAGAACTCTATCTATCCCCCTAACGATACTATCCCCTACCACTACAACATTTCTTTTAACTCCCCCCACTTGAATGGCCCCCTGCTCCACGGTGCTGTGGCCAGGTTGCTCATCCTCCCCGCAGTCCCTGTTCCCATCCTCACAGGGAGTAAGAGCCTTGAACCTGTTGGACAAGTGCAAGGGCTGCGGCTCCTCCAACACTACCTCCTGGATCCCCGTACCTGCCTCACTTCTAGTCACACCATCCTGACCCTGGCCACGGACTACATCTGAATTAACTAATCTAATTGGTGTGAATACCTCGTGATACACAGAGTCCAGGTAACTCTCCCCCTCCCTGATGTGTCTCAGTGTTTGAAGCTCGGACTCCAGCTCTTTTCCTTCCCCTCGTTCTATCCTCTCCACGCTGCCCGGTTCTTGAGCACCGACCGCGCCCTGTGCGCTCCACCCTCTCTCTCTCTCTTCCTCCCGACGACGCTGCATGGCCCCTTTGCAGAGCCGCTCGATCGAGCCAGAGCCCGCCGCAGTCCGGACGGGTCAGCGCACTACCTGCTACCAGCACGACTTGCTGGAACACCTCGACTGGGGAGCCAGGCCCAGCTCTCCACAGCCTCCCCTGCAACTCTCCGATGGATCCCCGGGCGGTTGCCCGCGATCGATGCCCGCCGTTCTGACTTCGACCTCCAAGAAGCTTCTCTTCAGGGAAAAGATCCCCGTGAGGTGATGCAGTACTGCAGGTGAGTTCGAACCTGCCCGTCGCCAGTGTAGTGTCCGGGTATCAATAATACTCGGACTGCAGGAGAACAATAAAACAGGTATTTACTGAACAGAGGGGAACTCAAGACTGAAATACAGAAGCCTGCTATGGCTTTATATACAGGGGTGGTCACTGCCGGTACTGCAGTATAGAATCAGTTCTTCTCTTAAAGGTACATACACAACATATGTACCTTTAAGGGGGAGAACTACTGTTTACAGCTCATTTATCCTGTAGTACCGGCAGTGACCACACCTGTATATAAACCCTGAGTAGTGATCTGTACAGTCAGTTGCAGTTTGAACCCTCATTCAGTAAACATCTGTTGATCGTTCCCTGCAGTCTGTGTCTGATTATTGAAGGACACAACATTAAGATACACGGATATAACATTGGCGACGACGCAGATTCGAACCTACCTGCAACTCTGCATTCCCTCCCAGGGATTCGCTTCTGGAGAACAGTGGAAGGAGGTCGAGTCCAGATGCACTGGCATCGACCACGGGCAACCGCCCAGTCATCCAGCGGAGATTTGAGCATCGCAGGGGAGGCTGTCGAGAGCCAGGCTTGGCTTTCCAGTCACGGTGGTCCAGCGAAACGGGCTGGCAACAGGTACTGCGCAGACCCTTCCCGGACAGCGGCGGCTAGAGCCGACCAAGCGGCACAGAAAAAGGCCGAGCACCGTCGACGGGGGAGAGAGAGAGGGCAGAGCGCACAGGGCGCAGCTGGTGTTCAGGACCAAGCGGCGTCAACGGGGAGAGAGACGAGAGAGAGCAGAGCGCAGCCGGTGTTCACGGGCTGAGCAGCATCAACGGGGGAGAGAGGCATGCAGGAAAACGCGAGGCACTGCCATTGCCACGAGGACCGCAGAGAGCGGCATTGGCAGCAGCGCAGGAGCAGCGCAAGAAACCCACAGGGCGTCGCTATTTGCCACGAGGACCGCCGAGAGCGGCGTTGGCAGCAGCACGGGAGACGCCATTTTAAGCCGCAGCAGGGAAGAAAGGAAAGCACGGGAGATGCCATTTTAAGCCAGTCTAACCACACGCAAAAATGCCGAAGAGTGGCAGTATCACAGCGTTCGACAATGAAGTCGAAGATTGGACGACATATGTCGAACGCATAGAAGTATACTGCAAGGCGAATGAAGTGCCAGATGACAAGAAAGCGCTGGTATTGTTGAATTCAATGGGTGCAAAAACGTATGTCTTACTACGAAACCTAGTAACCCCAGAGAAGCCAGTAGAAAAGGATTTTGAAAACATAGTGTCAATCCTACAGGACCACTTAAACCCCACACCGCTGCTGATAGCAGAATGATTTAAGTTTCACAAAAGGAACCAGCATAAAGATGAAAGTAATGCTGAGTATTTAACGGAATTGCGCAAGCTATCGAAACACTGCCAGTTTGGAACGGGACTAGCAGATACTTTAAGGGACAAGTTTGTGTGTGGGCTTCAAAGTGAAGGAACCCAGAAACGGCTTCTATCAGAAAAGGATCTTACGCTGGATAAGGCTTTCAGCATTGCAGTATCACACGAAGCAGCAGCACAGGGCGCTGCAGAGATACAACGGAGACCGCAAGAATATGGCACAAATGAAACGTCATACGGAACGGTGAAGTGCTATCGCTGCGGCAGAACAACACACGACCATAATGATTGCTGATTCAAGGACAAAGTGTGCAGACAGTGTGGAAAAGTAGGACACATAGCAAGAGTCTGCAGGTCGGGAAAGAAAACCAGCAGCAAGAAATCTCCACAGGAGAAGTACAAGAAGGTACATAAGGTGACGGAGAGTAGTTCAGACGAACAGAAGAGTGATCCAGACTCCGGAAGCAAGGAGCTGGGTTGTCTGAAACTACATAATGTGATCAAAATGGAGGATCACCAAACTATCTGGGTCACGCTCAAGATAGCAGGAGTCCAAGTGAAAATGGAATTGGACACAGGATCAGCCTTAACAGTCATAAACCGAAGGGACTACAAGCGGTTATTCTCACATATACCCTTGAGAGATACAAAGATTGTCTTGAAGACGTACACGGGGCAAAAAGTCTACCCCAGAGGAAAAATAATGGTGAACGTTATATATAACGGCAAGGAAACACCAAAAATGGACCTATATGTATTGCCAGATGGAGGACCACCACTACTAGGACGTGAATGGATCCGGAAGATACAGCTAGATTGGCATTCCATACAAGCACTGACTGTAGATGCCAAAAAGGATGACGACGTCACACCTGGACGACTGTCAAAAATGCTAACTGATGCACAAGAAGTGTTCCAGCAGGGACTTGGAACACTAAAAGGCATAACAGCGATGATCAAAATACAGGAAAATGCAAGCCCAAAGTTTTTTAAGGCCAGACCGGTACCTTATGCGATCCGCCCACCCGTCGAAGCAGAGCTGGAAGGTTTGGGACGTTCAGGAGTACTGTCCAAAGTGGACTGGAGCGAGTGGGCTACACCCATCGTTCCTGTAATGAAGAGGTCGTTGAGTAATATGCCTGGGGAACCAAGGAAGGTTCACATCTGTGGGGACTTTAAGGTGACTGTGAACCCAGTCCTTCACACTGTACAATACCTGCTTCCGTGGATTGAAGATATTTTCGCCTCGCTATCTGGAGCGAAACGCTTCACTAAGATTGATCTGGCCCAGGCGTACCTGCAAATGGAGGTAGAAGAAGCCTCGAAACAGTACCTCATGATCAACACTCATAAAGGTCTCTACCAATACAATTGGCTGGTGTCCGGAGTAGCATCAGCTCCGGCTATTTGGCAAAGGGCAATGGAACAAGTCCTGCAAGGGATTCCAGGGACCCAGTGTTATTTGGACGACATCCTGGTCACGGGCGAAAATGACAGTGATCACCTCGCCAACCTGGAGCAGGTGCTCACTAGATTGAAGGAATATGGGCTCCGAGCTAATCGCCACAAATGCGAGTTTTTCCAGAAGCAGATCTCATATTGTGGCCACGTTATTGATAAAGAGGGGTTACATAAGTCCCCTGAAAAGATTGAGGCAGTAGTCAAGGCCCCAGCACTGGAAAATGTGTCACAACTGAGGTCGTTCCTCGGGCTGGTGAACTACTACCATAAGTTCTTGCCGAATTTGTCTACCGTACTACACCCACTGAACACCCTAATGCAAACGGGGGTACCATGGAAGTGGAGTGACGAATGTAAACGAGCTTTCCAGAAGAGCAAAGCATTGATCACATCAAAAAAGGTGTTGGCTCATTTCAACCCAGCACTACTAATTCGGTTGGCGTGTGATGCATCACCCTATGGCATTGGAGCGGTGCTGTCGCACAAATTCCCGGACGGCTCGGCGAGGCCAGTAGCCTTTGCGTCTTGGTCACTAACCTCAGCCAAGCGTGACAGGGAGGCCCTCAGCCTAGTGTGGGGAGTGAAAAAGTTCAATCGCTATCTGCACGGGCAGAAGTTCACCTTGCTGACTGACCACCAACCACTTGTCTCCATCATTAATCCAAAGAAGGGCATTCCGGTGATGACTGCACAACGGCTACAAAGATGGTCCCTTTTTCTAGGGGCTCACCAATATGAAATCGAGTATAAGGGCATGAAACAGCATGGAAACGCTGATGGGCTATCACGCCTGCCACTGCCTACTGCGGAGGAAGCACCAGCAGTGGATCCTATCGAAATATTTCATTCGGCTATAATTGAACGCTTGCCAGTAACTAACGCTGGTATAGAGAAGGAGACCCGAAATGACCCGACACTGTCTCGTGTATATGATTTGACGGTGAAGGGATGGCCAGTGTTATATCCGTGTATCTTAATGTTGTGTCCTTCAATAATCAGACACAGACGGCAGGGAACAATCAACAGGTGTTTACTGAATGAGGGTTCAAACTGCAACTGACTGTACAGATCACTACTCAGGGTTTACATACAGGTGTGGTCACTGCCGTTACTACAGGATACAGGAGCTGTAAAAAGTAGTTCTCCCCCTTAAAGGTACATACATTACAATTCCTCCCCTTTTAGATTAACAGTACCATAACACTCATTTAACAATTAAATATCAAACTAATTACAATTAACACTTTTAACATGCAACATTAACTGAAAATAGTCTATTTATAAATTCAGTTTTTGGGGAGGCTTCCTGATTCTTTCTGGATAACGCCTTTCTCGAGTGTCTCGCTCTTGGTGCGGAGGCGATTCTAACACCCTGTCGTCAGTTGATTCATCAGCTTCCAATGCTATTGTTCTGAGGTAGATGCGACCTGTATGTCGGGTTCCTCACCAGGTACGTATGGCCGAGACATGGGGTTGACTCATTCCTGTGACTCTAGGATCTGGTCAGCATGGCCTCTCACAATGTTCTCCCCAACATCCACTGTGTACATTAGTGGCCCCTGCCGTGTGCATATCGTTCCTGGTTGCCATTTCTCTGTTCAGTAGTCGTGGGCCAAGACTGGTTGCCCTACATTGAAGCTCCTTGTCGGCTACTCATTGATGTGCTGGAATTGCTTACTCTCAACACCTCTTCGTACATTTGGTCTGAGCAAATCCAGACGAGATCTCAACCTTCAGTTAAAGAACATCATGGCCGGGGCCTGGATGGTGACTGCATGTGTCGCATTTCTGTAGGCTAACAGGAAATTGTCCACCTTATGCTTCAGTGGAATGTCACCATCGCACGTGGCCTTTACTGCTTTTTTAAAGGTTTGTACGAACCTCTCAGCCAATCCATTTGTGGCTGGATGATATGGGGCGGATGTGTAATGCCTTACCCCATTCCTTCTCATAAACCTTCGAAACTCTTCGGACACAAACTGTGGTCCGTTATCAGAGCAAATCTGCTTTGGCAAGCCGTTCCTGGCAAAAATGGTCCGTAGGACTGCAATAGTTTTCTCCGTGGTGGTGGTGGACATTTTGATCACCTCAGGCCATTTCAAGTGCGCATCCACGGCTATTAAAAACATTGAGTCCATGAATGGACCAGCAAAATCAATATGCACCCGTTGCCATGGAGATGAGGGCCACTCCCATGTGTGTAGAGGGGTATGTGGTGGTGCATTTTGGACCTTCTGGCATCCTGAGCAGCTCTTTGTCAGGTCCTCGATTTGCTGATTGATCCCCGGCCACCACACATAAGACCTAGCAAGGCTTTTCATTTTCACCCCTCCCAGATGAACTTCGTGAAGCTCATTGAGCACTCTCTCCCTTAACTTGGGTGGAATTACCACTCGGGATCCACACATCAAGGTCCCCTGGCATACTGACAGCTGTTCTCTTCTGGATGAGAATGCTGGCAACAGTGAGTCGCCATGTGCTGGCCATGCCTTCACCGTCAAATCATATACCCGAGACAGTGTCGGGTCATTTCGGGTCTCCGTCTCTATACCAGCGTTAGTTACTGGCAAGCATTCAATTATAGTCGAATGAAATATTTCAACAGGATCCACTGCTGGTGCTTTCTCCGCAGTAGGCAGTGGCAGGCGTGATAGCCCATCAGCGTTTCCATGCTTTTTCGTGCCCTAATACTCGATTTCATATTGGTGCGCCCCTAGAAAATGGGACCATCTTTGTAGCCGTTGCGCAGTCATCACCGGAACGCCCTTCTTTGGATTAAAGATGGAGACAAGTGGTTGGTGGTCAGTCAGCAAGGTGAACTTCTGCCCGTGCAGGTAGTGATTGAACTTTTTCATTCCCACACTAGGCTGAGGGCCTCCCTGTCAATCTGGGCATAGTTACGCTTGGCTGAGGTTAGTGACTGAGACGCAAAGGCTACTGGCCTCTCCGAGCCGTCCGGGAATTTGTGCGACAGCACCGCTCCAATGCCATATGGTGATGCATCACACGCCAACCGAATTTGTAGTGCTGGGTTGAAATGAGCCAACACCTCTTTTGATGTGATCAATGCTTTGCTCTTCTGGAAAGCTCGTTTACATTCATCACTCCACTTCCATGGTACCCCCGTTTGCAGTAGGGTGTTCAGTGGGTGTAGTACGGTAGACAAATTCGGCAAGAACTTATGATAGTAGTTCACCAGCCCGAGGAACGACCTCAGTTGTGACACATTTTCCGGTGCTGGGGCCTTGACTACTGCCTCAATCTTTTCAGGGGACTTACGTAACCCCTCTTTATCAATAATGTGGCCACAATACGAGATCTGCTTCTGGAAAAACTCGCATTTGTGGCGATTAGCTCGGAGCCCATATTCCTTCAATCTAGTGAGCACCTGCTCCAGGTTGGCGAGGTGATCACTGTCATTTACGCCCGTGACCAGGATGTCGTCCAAATAACACTGGGTCCCTGGAATCCCTTGCAGGACTTGTTCCATTGCCCTTTGCCAAATAGCCGGAGCTGATGCTACCCCGAACACCAGCCGATTGTATTGGTAGAGGCCTTTATGAGTGTTGAGCGTGAGGTACTGTTTCGAGGCTTCTTCTACCTCCATTTGCAGGTACGCCTGGGCCAGATCAATCTTAGTGAAGCATTTCCCTCCAGATAGCGAGGCGAAAATATCTTCAATCCGCGGACGCGGATATTGTACAGTGTGAAGGATTGGGTTCACTGTCACCTTAAAGTCCCCACAGATGCGAACCTTCTTTGGCTCCCCAGGCGTATTACTCAACGACCTCTTCATTACAGGAACGATGGGTGTAGCCCACTCGCTCCAGTCCACTTTGGACAGTACTCCTGAACGTTCCAAACCTTCCGGCTCTGCTTCGACGGCTGGGCGGATCGCATAAGGTACTGGTCTGGCCTTAAAAAACTTTGGGCTTGCATTTTCCTCTATTTTGATCGTCGCTGTTATGCCTTTTAGTGTTCCGAGTCCCTGCTGGAACACTTCTTGTGCGTCAGTTAGCATTTTTGACAGTCGTCCAGGTGTGACGTCATCATCCTTTTTGGCATCTACAGTCAGTGCTTGTATGGAATGCCAATCTAGCTGTATCTTCCGGATCCATTCACGTCCTAGTAGTGGTGGTCCTCCATCTGGCAATACATATAGGTCCACTTTTGGTGTTTCCTTGCCGTTATATATAACGTTCACCGTTATTTTTCTTATGGGGTAGACTTTTTGCCCCGTGTACGTCTTCAAGACAATCTTTGTATCTCTCAAGGGTATATGTGAGAATAGCCGCTTGTAGTCCCTTCGGTTTATGACTGTTAGGGCTGATCCTGTGTCCAATTCCATTTTCACTTGGACTCCTGCTATCTTGAGCGTGACCCAGATAGTTTGGTGATCCTCCATTTTGACCACATTATGTCGTTTCAGACAACCCAGCTCCTTGCTTCCGGAGTCTGTATCACTCTTCTGTTCGTCTGAACTACTCTCCGTCACCTTATGTACCTTCTTGTACTTCTCCTGTGGAGATTTCTTGCTGCTGGTTTTCTTTCCCGACCTGCAGACTCTTGCTATGTGTCCTACTTTTCCACACTGTCTGCACACTTTGTCCTTGAACCAGCAATCATTATGGTCGTGTGTTGTTCTGCCGCAGCGATAGCACTTCACTGTTCCGTATGACATTTCATTTGTGCCATATTCTTGTGGTCTCCGTTGTATCTCTGCAGCGCCCCGTGCTGCTGCTTCGTGTGATACTGCAATGCTGAAAGCCTTGTCCAGCATAAGATCCTTTTCTGATAGAAGCCGTTTCTGGGTTCCTTCGCTTTGAAGCCCACACACAAACTTGTCCCTTAAAGTATCTGCAAGTCCCGTTCCAAACTGGCAGTGTTTCGATAGCTTGCGCAGTTCCGTTAAATACTCAGCATTACTTTCATCTTTATGCTGGTTCCTTTTGTAAAACTTAAATCTTTCTGCTATCAGCAGCGGTGTGGGTTTTAAGTGGTCCTGTAGGATTGACACTATGTTTTCAAAATCCTTTTCCACTGGCCTCTCTGGGGTTACTAGGTTTCGTAGTAAGCGTGGTAAACCACTAATCTGCCTGTACAGAACATGTCTGGGCATGCCTCAGCTGGCTCAACCCCTGGCTCCACCCCTAAGCCCAGGTATAAAGGTGATTGACCTCCAGTCCCCCTGGCTTTAAGGATCGGTCTAACAGCAGAGGCATGCTCGTATTCTTTTGTTAATAAAAGCCTACTTGTTATAAGTTTAACTCTTAGTCTTCTGGAGTTATTGATGGCGCATCAATTTTATTAACAACAGGTTTTGAAATGGAGCAAATCCTGAAACCGGAACGCCTGGAACTGGACCCTCAAACGGCGGATGCATCAAATAACTTCGAGCACTGGCTGAGCTGCTTCGAAGCATTCCTGCAGGCCTCCAGCACTACCGTCAGGACCGAAGCCGACAAACTGCTAGTACTGAACTCACGGGTGAGCCACCAAGTATATTCGATTATCCGAGACGTTGTATCTTACACGGCCGCTATCGCGTTACTAAAAGAACAATATGCTAAGCCAGTCAACGAGGTCTACGCTAGACACCTCCTGGCTACCCGCAAACAGCGGCCCGGGGAATCGGGTGACGAATACCTACGGGCACTGAGAGTCCTCGGCCGGGACTGCAAGTGCAAATCGGTGACGGCCGCGGAAAATACTGATGACCTAATCAGAGATGCCTACGTCGCCGGCATCAGGTCCAGCTACACTCGACAGAGACTGCTCGAGCAAAGTGGGCTCAACCTGCAGAAGGCTGTGGCCCTTGCTAACTCGCTGGACGTGGCCCTCCGAAACATGGATGCCTACCCCCCCGACCATACGGCCCTCCCCGCCCCGTGGATGTCGCGGGGGCCGCCATCTTGGGACACGGTAAGGCCACAGGCCTGCGCCACGCCACCACCGCCACGGCCCACCTGCAGCCCAACTACAGCTGCGATGTCCAGAGGCTCAAAGTGCTATTTCTGTGGCCAGGCCAAGCACCCCAGACAACACTGCCCGGCGAAGGACGTGATCTGCTCCAAATGCGGAAAGAAGGGGCACTATGCCAAAGTGTGCAGGGCGAAACCGACCAACTCCAGCAGCGCCGCGTGTGAGCCGTGCAGGTCGCCATCTTGGACACCACCAGCCGCGTGTGAGCCGTGCGGGCCGTCATCTTGGACATCATCAGACGCGTGTGAGCGGTGCGGGCCGCCATCTTGGACGTCACTTTGGGACCAGGCCTCTGACTCCCCCACTGCCTCGCGCGAGTACAACAGCGACCCACCGACCTCAACGATGGCCTCCATCATCCTGGACCAATCAAGGCCTCACCAACTGGCCAGGTCCACGATGGACATCAAGGTAAACGGTCATGCAACAAACTGTCTATTTGACTGTGGGAGCACGGAGAGCTTTAACCACCCCGACACGGTGCGACGCTACTCCCTATCAGTATTGCCCACGCACCACCGGGTCTCTGTGGCCTCCAAGTCCCATACAGCGGACGTCGGCGGCTACTGTGTA
Source organism: Somniosus microcephalus (assembly GCF_052327205.1). Classification (NCBI taxonomy): domain Eukaryota; kingdom Metazoa; phylum Chordata; class Chondrichthyes; order Squaliformes; family Somniosidae; genus Somniosus; species Somniosus microcephalus. The sequence goes on from NC_141004.1 coordinate 4,209,916, forward strand.
GCGACCCTGACAGTAATGGGCACAGAGTACAAAGACTTTAAACTCCTTGTCCTGCCACAGCTCTGCGCTGCTGTGCTACTGGGACTGGATTTCCAGTGCCACCTAGAGAGTGTCACGATGGCGTACGGCGGGCCCCTGCCCCCACTTACAGTCTGCAGCCGGCAAAATTTAAAACAACCGCCGCGCACAATATGCAGCCTAACCACCCTGAAAGTCAGCCCCCCCCGCCCGTTGTTTGCTAATCTCGCCCACGACTGCAAGCCCATCGCAACAAAAAGCAGGCGGTACAGTGCCGGGGATAGAAGCTTCATTAAAATAGAAGTAGAGAGACTCCTGCGGGAGGGGATTATCGAGGGCAGCACCAGCCCATGGCGAGCCCAAGTAGTGGTCGTGAAGACCGGCGAGAAACAGCGCCTGGTCATTGACTACAGTCAAACAATCAATAGGTATACCCAATTAGACGCATACCCCCTTCCCCGCATATCTGATATGGTCAATCAGATTGCACAGTACCGGGTATTCTCTACCATTGACCTGAAGTCGGCATACCACCAACTCCCTATCAGACCTGAAGACCGCCAGTATACTGCCTTCGAGGCAAACGGCCGCCTCTACCACTTCCTCAGAGTCCCCTTCGGCGTCACCAATGGGGTCTCAGTCTTCCAAAGGGAGATGGACTGGATGGTTGACCAGAACGCGCTGCAGGCCACTTTTCCCTACCTGGACAATGTCACCATCTGCGGCCATGACCAGCAGGGCCATGACGCCAATCTAGAAAAATTCCTCCGAACAGCCCAGCGCTTAAATTTGACATACAACAAAGAAAAGTGTATGTTTCGCACCACCCGCCTCGCTATCCTTGGCTGTGTAGTGGAAAACGGAGTCATCGGCCCCGACCCCGACCGAATGCGCCCCCTTCTGGAACTACCCCTGCCTCACTGCCTCAAAGCCCTGAAGAGATGTCTGGGATTTTTCTCTTATTACGCCCAATGGGTGCCCAATTACGCGGACAAAGCCCGGCCCCTTATCAAGTCAACCTCCTTCCCCCTGGCGGCAGAGGCCCATGCAGCCTTCACCCGCATAAAAGAGGACATTGCAAAGGCTACAATGCACGCCGTGGACGAGTCCATCCCTTTCCAAGTGGAGAGCGATGCGCCTGACTTCGCCCTGGCCGCAACCCTTAACCAGGCGGGGAGACCCGTGGCCTTCTTTTCACGAACCCTCCAGGGCCCCGAAATTAGACACTCCTCAGTCGAAAAGGAGGCCCAGGCTATAGTGGAGGCTGTACGGCATTGGAGGCATTACCTGGCCGGTAAACGCTTCACCCTGCTCACTGACCAACGATCAGTAGCATTTATGTACAATAACAAGCAGAGGGGCAAAATCAAAAACGACAAGATATTGCGGTGGAGGATCGAATTATCCACCTACAATTATGATATCTTATACCGGCCCGGGAAACTTAATGAGCCCCCGGACGCCCTATCCCATGGAACATGTGCCAACGCACAGGTCGATAGGCTGCGGGCCCTCCACAACGATCTCTGCCACCCGGGGGTCACCAAGTTTTTCCACTTCATTAAGGCCCGCAACCTGCCTTACTCCATCGAGGAGGTCAGGACCATGACCAGGAACTGCCAAGTCTGTGCCGAATGCAAACCGCACTTTTATAGGCCAGACAGGGCGCACCTGATAAAAGCCACCCGCCCCTTCGAGCGCCTAAGCGTAGATTTTAAAGGGCCCCTCCCCTCCTCTGACCGCAACACGTACTTCCTCAACATCATTGACGGGTACTCCTGTTTCCCGTTCGCTATCCCCTGCCCGGACATGACCAGCGCCACAGTCATCAAATGTCTCAATGAGCTCTTCGCCATATTCAGTTTTCCCAGCTACATCCATAGTGACAGGGGCTCGTCGTTCACGAGCGACGAGCTGCGCCTGTACCTGCTCGAAAAAGGGATAGCCACGAGCAGGACCACCAGCTACAACCCCCGGGGTAACGGACAAGTAGAAAGGGAGAACGCGACAGTGTGGAAAACCGCCATGCTAGCCTTAAAGTCCAGAGGCCTCCCAACCTCCCGCTGGCAAGAAATCCTCCCCGATGCACTTCACTCCATACGGTCACTACTCTGTACCACCACGAACGCCACCCCTCACGAGAAAATGTTCGTCTTCCCTAGGAAATCCACCTCAGGGACATCGCTACCGCCATGGCTGACGTCTCCAGGGCCCGTCTTGCTCAGGAAGCACGTGAGGAGCCATAAAACAGACCCCCTGGTTGAAAGGGTCCACCTCCTCCACGCCAACCCACAATATGCATACGTGGCGTATCCTGATGGGCGGGAGGACACGGTCTCCATACGAGACCTCGCACCCTCAGGTGCCACCGAAAACACCATTACCCACTACCCATTACCATTACCCACTACCATTACCCACAACACACCCCGAGAAGGGAATCCACATCTAACCCAAGTAGACGGCACGCCAGGGCCCTGTGACCCACCCTTATACACCCACCGACCCCGCAACCACGAAGACGACACGCCGGTGCTCCGGCCCACGCGGGAAATGGCCGCGGGAAAAGAACCGCCGCAGCCGGCACCATGACGATCACTACGGCAGACAAGACCCCCGGAGAGACTTGCCTATACGAACTTCTGAGACACTTCACCCCGCCGGACTCATTTTAAACAAGGGGTGAATGTGGTAAACCACTAATCTGCCTGTACAGAACATGTCTGGGCATGCCTCAGCTGGCTCCGCCCCTGGCTCCACCCCTAAGCCCAGGTATAAAGGTGATTGACCTCCAGTCCCCCTGGCTTTAAGGATCGGTCTACCAGCAGAGGCATGCTCGTATTCTTTTGTTAATAAAAGCCTACTTGTTATAAGTTTAACTCTTAGTCTTCCAGAGTTATTGATGGCGCATCAGTAAGCCATACATTTTTGCACCCATTGAATTCAACATACCAGTGCTTTCTTGTCATCTGGCACTTCATTCGCCTTGCAGTATACTTCTATGCGTTCGACATATGTCGTCCAATCTTCGACTTCATTGTCGAACGCTGTGATACTGCCACTCTTCGGCATTTTTGGGTGTGGTTAGACTGGCTTAAAATGGCGTCTCCCACGCTGCTGCCAACGCCGCTCTCGGCGGTCCTCGTGGCAAATGGCGATGCCCTGTGCGTTTCGTGCGCTGCTACTACGCTGCTGCCAATGCCGCTCTCTGCGGTCCTCATGGCAATGGCAACACCTCGCGTTTTCCTGCGCGCCTCTCTCTCACCGGTTGACGCCACTCGGTCCTGAACACCGGCTTCGCCCTGTGCGCTCTGCCCTCTGTCTCTCCCCCGTCGACGCTGCTCGGCCCTTGAACACCGGCTGCTCTCTGCTCTCTCTCGTCTCTCTCCCCCATTGACGACGCTCGGTCCTGAACATCGGCTGCACCCTGTGCGCTCTGCCCTCTCTCTCTCCCCCGTCGACGCTGCTCGGCCTTTTTCTGTGCCGATCGGTCGGGCTCTAGCCCATCGCTGTCCGGGAAGGGTCTGCGCAGTACCTGTTGCCAGCCCGTTTCGCTGGACCACCGTGACTGGAAAGCCAAGCCTGGCACTCGACAGCCTCCCCTGTGATGCTCAAATCTCCACTGGATGACTGGGCGGTTGCCCGTGGTCGACGCCCGTGCTTCTGGACTCGACCTTCTTCCACTGTTCTCCAGGAGCGAATCCCTGGGAGGTGATGCAGAGTTGCAGGTAGGTTCGAATCTGCTCGTTGCCACTGTTACGTCCGTGTAATAATAAGAAAAGGACTGCAGAGAACAGTACAACAGGTGTTTACTCAACGTGGTTCAAACTGCAACTGACTGTACAGATCACTACTCAGGGTTTATATACAGGTGTGGTCACTGCCGGTACTACAGGATACAGGAGCTGTAAAAAGTAGTTCTCCCCCTTAAAGGTACATACATTACAGAGACCACCTGGCAACGGGTGGAACAGGCGGGATGGTGGCCAGGACTCCAGGATGTTGTCCACGAGTTCTGCGCTAGCTGTCTTGTGTGTGCAGCAAATAATCCCGATCCCCACAAAAGGAAGGTGCCCATGGGACACATTAGGAGGGTGGAGGGACCATGGCAGTCAATCCAGATCGACTATATAGGGCCCTTGCCCACCACTCAGGGAGGCTACAAATACTGCCTCGTCCTGGTGGATGTGTTTTCCAAGTGGGTGGAATCTTTCCCCTGCAGGACGGCCACAGCAATGGGGACTGCAAAGACCTTGGTGAAGGAGGTGTTCTCGCGGTGGGGACTGCCCCAGTTCGTGGAGTCCGACCAGGGAAGCCACTTCACCGGCCAAGTCATGCAGAACACCCTCATGCTGCTCGGTATCAAAGGGAAGTGGCACGTAGTCTACAACCCGCGGTCCTCAAGGATTGTGGAGCGTAAGAACCGTACCCTTAAAGAAAGATTGAGGAAAGAGGCTGTGGGGTCGCCCCAAAAATGGGCAGAGACCCTACCTCTGATCCTCATGGGGATCCGGGCCAGCCAGTCCAAAAGCACAGGGCATTCACCACATGAGCTCATGGCCGGCAGAGTTATGAGGACCCCCACTCATGTCCTTGCCCCAGTCCTCACTGAAGGACAACTGCAGGAAATAAACCGGGATAAATTCGCCCAAACCCTCCTAGAACACCTCAAATGAATTTATGGGCAGGCAGCAGACAGCATGGGGAAGCAGCATCGGAATAATCGGCTGCTGCTCGAGCCTAGCAAGAGCCACCAGTGGGAGATAGGAGACCTAGTGATGGTAAGAAACTATGCCCGGGTGGGAAGTTTAGAGCCACTCTACATGGCTCCCTATAGTTTAGTTGATAGGGCCAGCCCCATGGTCTATGCAGTAAAACTACCCCGGTGCACAAAGTGGTTCCACGCCAACCAATGTAAATTGTATAAATCTGACCGTACAAGTTCAAGTTCACAGGCTGTAAAGACAGGCGCTGTGGCTTGTTTCAAGGCAAAAGTTGTCCGGCCCACCAATTGGGACACTTCCCCGCCCCAGTGGGACCTAAGTTTTGGCCAAAGTTTAAATTTGAACCAGTTATTTAGTTCAGAAACAGAGAAACCTGAGAGTAGAAATCTGCAGGCTGCTGCGAGTTCATTCACAGAAATTCGCTTGGGGGGCTCCAGGGAGGAGCCGCCCTGTGAAGAGACTGCCCATGCATGCGTAGTCGCTGGTCTGGAGACAGGAATTCCCCAGTCTTTTGAATGGCCTGTTCGCGCATGCGCAGTTCCCCAGCCCGTGACCACAGCGGCTCCTCTTCAGTTTTCCTGTGCAGGCGCAGTCGACTATTTGAATACAGAGGTTTCACAGCCTCTGCCAGGGGACTCCGGGGAGGAGGTTCACGCAGGCGCAGTCGCCTGTTTAAAGGGACAAGCTTCCCAGCCCGCTTCTAGAGTTGTTCCCCCTATGGCGTGGGACTCTGGGGAGGAAGGGATAGCAATTCCTCTTGCAGGGGACATATGGAAGGAGCTGGTACCAGGTTTTGGACCTGGAGAGGAAGATTTTCAGCCACCAGCAGCGGGTGGTGAAGGGATACTTGCCCCCAGTACAGGAGTGGGTAGGGAAAAGGAGACAAACCCAGATTACTGGCAGGCTGCCAGGTATATTAAACAGTGCGGGCTGTTGGCATCAGGGGGAGAAGGTTCCCAGCCAGCTAGGGCTGTGACCCAGGCTCAGGGTCCATCAGCCAAAGTTTCCCCCACAGAGACGCCTCTCAGAAGGTCTCAGCGGGTCCGCAAGCCCAAGATAAGATGGTCACCAGAGTACCCGCCACAAAGAGCAATCTCCCGAGCCCGGGAGGAAACAGATCACAGAGGTCCCCAACTTGCAGCCATAAGCTGCCAGGGACTAGAAGCAGGAGGCAGTCCAGCTTCGTTGCAGGCAGCAGTAATCTGCAACAGTGACACCAGAGATTAGCCTGGCCGTCCGGAGATGGGCGGCATTTGTATTATAGCTACCAATGTTTATAGCTTGCTTTTAAGGTGTTTAAATTTTAAGTTTAGAATGTAACTAGTAGTTTTGAGTTTAAGTTTAAAGTTTAAGTTTATAAGTGTGCCAAATGCTTGTATTTTGGTCCGAGGTCGAGGGACCTGACGTTGTCTCCACCTAAGGCAGCAGGTCAGTGAGAGACCTGGCTGCATGTCCTTTTAAATTCTTTTGCAGGAGAGTGGCCAAAGGAGCAGCCCTGTTCGCCCAGCCTGTGCTGGGCATCGAATGAAGATATGGTTATACAGAATGTTGGGGATCACCTCGCCACTGGACAAATCCAGGAGGAGACCCCGCAGCGACCTTCGGGAGAAGCCGGACAGGGTCCGGAGGAACCTGCCTACTCATCCTACATGGAAGAGATGGCCCCAGTTGGGTGGGGCATGGCCTCAACCCAGCACTATCCTGACCGAATTTCACTTGCGGGAGACCTCGCTATTGAGGAGTCATGGTGGGGAAGTGCGGGCGCCTTGTCAGATAGGGACGCGTTCCCCGGGAGTGGGTGGTGATAGCCCGGGAAAGATTGTAAAGGGGAGGGGGAGACCCAAGAGTCACGTGGGTGCGTTCGGGGAAGGGAGGAACTCACCCGGAGCCCACAGGCAAAGTTGGAGTGTAAGTGTGGCAGGGAAGGGTGAGTGGGTGGCCGGATCTGGGATCCAAGTTTGAGTGTGGGGCCAGTGAGAGCCGCCACACAGGCACCCATCATTTTCTGCAGCCAGTCGAGGGAAGACAGGAGGGGGAGGGACTGGGAGGCGCGATCCCATACTCTCCGGTCTCGGTCTGTGAAACATGAGGGGTACCCTGCCTCCACAAAGGGACAAGGGAACGGCTCAGGGCTGGCGGATCAGACTGTTCTGTAAAATCCATTCTGTATGTTTTAAAAGTTTAAGACCATTAAATGAGGGGGGGTGGAAGGAACATTTACTGCCCGGGTGGGAGGAGCAATACCCACTCGAATTTCGCGACCCATCATTGGCACGTGATGGTCGGGGTTTATTTCAGCATTTTGTTTCAAATGTTTAATGAAGATTTTTGTATTTTGTTTTACAGTTCCAAGTGGTGCAGAGGCGTAGGACCCTCTCCGTGCTTGGGATCATTTTGATTACATTGTATAACCAAGATTGCAACATTTTGTAATGTGTTATAATGTAACAAGTGGTGCAGGGGTATGAGACCCCTTATTGTAACATTTTGTAATTGATGTCTCTGTAGATGCCTACCGTACCATGGTTTTTCTCGGATTTGAGGGGAATAGACAGGTCGGGGAATCAGTGATAAGTAGCTATAGGTAAATACAGGGAATCATTGTTTGTGGGGGGTCAGAAAATTTTGCTCACTTCTTCAAGAGGATACTACAAGCAAGTTGGAAGTACCAAGGGAGGAATGTAGGGGTCGCAAAATCCCCTCAGCCCCCGAAGATCGGGAAATAATAATCCACATCGTGGACGAAGACTTGTGGGCCTAGAAATTCGGTGGGCTGTGCCACCAGTTAGCGCCTAAAGAGGGCACTCAGTGGCTTTAGCGCCACTGGCCGCGCCTCCCGCGATATTTAGCGGGGCGCTAATGGCGGCATTAGCTTGTAGCGCTGCGCCGCCAGCGATGATGTCATCGGTGTGCGCAGCGCCCCGCTACCACCCCGATCGTGATATTTGGTCATGCCCGCCTCTGTAACGCCGGTCGCAAATCGCGCCCGGTTCACGGGGCCTACCTGTGGCGGTAGTGGCGCAAATTAAGGTGGAGATGCAGGGCGGCCATTTTTTCAGTGGCCGCCTGCCATCACCTCCGTCCCCGGCCTCCTGATCCCCCCCCCCGGGCAGCGCCGGCTGTGTCCCGAGAGCCCGGCATTTCTCCTCAGTGCCGGGCTCTTTTGCCGGCACTCGCGATTTCTGATCGCATTGGTGCAGGCCCCTCCCCCTTAAGAAGGGGAGGAAGGTCTGCAATACCGCAGCACGTTGCGCTGCGATATTCAGTTTCAGCGCCCCAAGAGGGACGCGGGGCACCTCGAGCAGCGCCCCGCGTCCCTCTTGGGGCGCTCAAACTGAATTTCTGGTGGGCGCAACGGCTCCATTGGCAGCAGTAATTCCGGTGCCCAGGCGAGCTTGACGCCCCGTTTGGGGCTCCACCGAATTTCTAGGCCGTGTGATTTAAATTGTCTCTGGGTTGGACAATGTTTTAAAACATACCCAGAACTGCAAAAGGCTGTGTTAAAAAGCTCATAAGCTAGGCAGCACTTGGACACTGGAATCAAAGAACTTTGTGAAAATCGCACACTTTAAGATTGTACATTTTATTAAAAGATGTACTCTTGAGTTTTGGACTGTTTAAATTGCCCAGGGCATAAAAATGGCTGAACAGACCTCATGGAAACAGAATTTTAAAAGGCAGCAAAAAGGACAGACAGGCTGTTAGCATATGAAAAGCTCAGCGCTGCCCTGTAGTAAGTTTGAATGGCGCCCGAGCTGTCAGTCACCCTGTGGTATTGGGCAGGTCCGGGAACCTACAAGCTGCTTGTTTACACTGGGGAGTAGCCCTTTTGAATCAGCCAATCATCGGACAGCAAGCACAATGGGTTGTTTACACACATCCATTCACTGAAATTGACTCTGCTACGTGACGTCTCCATGTATAAATGGAGGAAGTTAAAGCCCTTCTCTTGTGTATTCAGACTTTTCGGCGTGAAAGCAGCAGGGACTCCCAGGGTATAAAGATTAAGCCCAGGAAGTCCTCTGCCCCCTTTTGTCTCTTTTAATCTTTGGACTGCAGATGAGCAAGGCTTCTGACCCACTAGCAAGAAAATCTAGTGAAAAGTGAAGGGGTGGTAATTTAAGGGAAATGTTGCTAAGATTGTAAGGTTAACATTGTAGCCATTTATCCCTCATTTTTGCCGTCTGCCTTCCCCTGTTAAGCAACTTTACCGTGATTACTTTGATCGTGTGGTGTAGTGTGATGAAATAACTGTGTTCTGATATTTGTACTTGTACTTGTAATGTCTGGAATGTTCCACCGGGGGGAACCACTAATGCTCCTCCCTGGCCCCGCCCCTCTTCTGGTATGTTCTACCAAGGGCTCGGTCGATGATGGACTCTGTTAACTCTGCCATGATTCTTATTTAATAAAAGGCTTCAGTCTTAAGCTTTAACTTCGGATTCGGGCAGTTATTTGGCACATCAATTTTATTAAATAACAACTTTTGGAAGATGGATCGATTTTTGAAACCAGAGCGTCTGGATATCGATCCCCATTCGGCAGATGCGTCGAAGAAATTTACGCATTGGCTCCGATGTTTTGAACACTTCATCGCATCATCGACCGATCCGACGGTTAACAAGTTGGGTCTTCTAACCAACTTGGTAAGTCATCAAACTTACTCTATAATTGAAGATATTACTACATATGAAGAGGCCCTCGCAGCTCTTAAAGCCCAGTACCTTAAGTCGGTTAACGAAGTATACGCCAGGTATCTCCTGTCTACTCGCAGGCAATTACCCGAGGAAGCTCTGGACGATTTCCTGCAGGACCTTAAGGCTTTGGCTAAGGGTTGCAACTACAAGGCTGTCTCTGCCATAGTGTATCAGGAAGAAGCCATCCGCGATTCTTTCATATCTGGCCTCCGATCTAATTATATTAGACAGAGACTCCTCGAGAATGACTCGTTAGTTTTAAAAACGGTTGTCGCTGCTGCTTGAGCGTTAGATGTAGCCCAGAAGAATTCAGAAGTGTATGCATCAGCCCATGTATCTCTCTCAGCCTCGTGTGTTCCGAGTATGGAGGCATCCATAACACCAATGGAGCCCCCACTTAATCCTATTGTTGCGGCTGTGCCCCATGGGTCTAAGTGTTATTTTTGTGGCCAATCTAAACACCCCAGGCAAAGTTGCCCAGCCAGAGAGGCTACCTGTTTTAAATGTAAGAAACGGGGACATTTTAGTAAAGTGTGTAAGGGTAATCCTGTACCCGATGTCTTCTCTGCTGCCGCCTATCGTTTTACTCTAGCCTCGGCTACGGTTGACCAGACCATACCGTGTTCCTTGTCAAAATCTATGATGGACATTAAGATTAATGGTCGTCCTACTGGGTGTTTGATAGACTGTGGCAGTACTGAAAATTTTATACACCCCAACCTTGTTAACTCCTGTTCATTGAAGGTGTATCCTACTCGAAGTGAAATTGTGACGGCGTCCAAATCCCTTACTTCGGAGGTAACTGGATATTGTAAAGTCACATTGACCGTTAAGGATACGGAGTATAAGGACTTTAAACTCCTCATATTACCTCAGTTGTGTGTGAACTTAATATTAGGCTTGGACTTCCAGTGTCAGCATGAGAGCGTTACCCTTAAGTATGGTGGATCTCAGCCTCCGCTCACAGTCTGCGGCCTTTCTACTTTAAACGTAAGTCCGCCTTCTTTGTTTGCGAACCTTGCTCCTAATTGTAGACCTATAGCGACTAAGAGTCGACGGTATAGTTCAGAAGATAAAACATTTATAAAAGAGGAAGTGGAAAGGCTTCAACGGGAGGGAATCATCGAACACAGTGGTAGCCCATGGCGTGCCCAGGTGGTGGTGGTTAAAACTAATGAGAAGAAAAGACTTGTGGTCGATTATAGCCAGACTATAAACTTGTATACCCAATTAGACGCCTATCCTTTGCCTCGTATTTCTGAGATGGTGAACCAGATAGCTCAGTGCCGCGTGTTCTCCACCATTGATTTAAAGTCTGCCTACCATCAACTCCCCATCAAAATAGAAGATCGACCTTATACGGCCTTCGAAGCTAATGGGCGCCTGTTCCAATTCCTTCGGGTGCCCTTTGGAGTGACGAATGGGGTATCCGTCTTCCAACGGGAGATGGATCGTATGGTGGATGAATACGCGTTGGAAGCAACATTCCCGTACCTGGACAATGTTACCATCTGTGGGCGTGACCAACGGGAGCATGATCAAAATCTCGCGAAGTTCCTAGAGACTGCAAAGAGGTTAAACCTGACCTACAACGAAAACAAGTGTACCTTCAATACTACACGTTTGTGTATTCTTGGTTGCGTTGTGGAGAATGGGGTAATCGGGCCAGACCCTGAAAGATTACGCCCACTTAAGGAATTACCTTTACCTCACACTGTAAAAGCTTTAAGAAGGTGTCTGGGATTCTTCTCGTACTATGCCCAGTGGGTGGCTAGCTATTCAGATAAAGTCCGACCTCTTATTAAGTCGACATCTTTTCCGCTATCGGCAGAAGCTCAGGAGGCTTTCCTTAATATCAAACGGGACATTGAGAAGGCAGTGGTATGTGCCGTGGATGAGAAGATCCCATTTCAAGTGGAAAGTGATGCATCTGATTTTGCGTTGGCAGCAACTCTTTACCAAGCTGGTAGACCAGTAGCTTTCTTCTCTCGTACATTGCAAGAACCAGAAGTTCGACATTCTTCAGTGGGAAAGGAGGCACAGGCAATTATTGAAGCAGTCAGGTATTGGAGACATTATCTCGCTGGCCAACGTTTTACGCTCATTACTGACCAGCGATCCGTGGCCTTTATGTTCAACACTAAGCAGAGAGGCAAGATCAAAAATGATAAGATTTTAAGATGGCGAATAGAACTGTCAACATATGACTATGATATTCAGTACAGGCCTGGAGTATTTAATGAGCCATCGGATGCTTTGTCACGAGGAGTATGTGCTAGTCTAGGTACAGATAAGCTTCAAAGTCTCCACGACGCACTCTGCCACCCTGGGGTTACCAGAATGAACCACTTCATTAAGTCCCACAATCTACCCTACTCTATTGAGGAGGTCCGGACAATGACCAGAACCTGTCATGTTTGTGCTGAATGCAAACCCCGCTTCTATAAGCCGTCCGAGCCAGCTCATCTTATTAAAGCAACTCGACCATTTGAGCATTTGAGTCTCGATTTTAAAGGTCCCCTTCCATCGAGCGACCGTAATGTCTATTTTCTTAATATTATAGACGAGTACTCTCGGTTCCCTTTTGTTATCCCCTGTCCGGATGTGACTAGTGCTGTTGTAATTAAATGCCTCTGCCAACTGTTTTCCTTGTTCGGCATGCCTAACTATATACATAGTGATAGGGGTTCTTCCTTTATGAGCGAAGAATTACGACAGTTTTTGCTATCGAAGGGGATTGCAATGAGTAGAACTACCAGCTATAACCCTCGTGGTAATGGGCAGGTCGAGAAAGAAAATGCAACAGTATGGAAGGCTATCGTACTGTCTCTGAAGTCACGAGGCCTGCCGACCTCTCGCTGGCAGGATGTCCTGCCAGACGTGCTGCATTCCATAAGGTCTCTTTTGTGTACAGCGACAAATGCCACCCCTCATGAAAGGATGTTTAGTTTTCCAAGAAAAGCTACTAATGGAGTATTGTTACCCACATGGTTGACGACCACGGGCCCTGTGTTGTTGCGCAGACATGTGAGAGGCCACAAGACTGATCCACTGGTGGAGGAAGTACAACTCCTCCATGCTAATCCCCAGTATGCGTATATTCAATATTCGGATGGGCGAGAGGATACGGTCTCTATTAAAGATCTTGCACCTGCTGGAGCTCGAAAAGAGTTCGACTCTGAGAGTAGAGTTTTCAATCGTGGTATTGGACCTTCAGAGACACAAACCCTCAGTGTGGAAAATACTGATGATTCTGGGAATTCGAATGAACCGGAGTTAGTACTCCGGGAGGAGCCTCAGCAAGAGTTACGTCGTTCCCAGAGGATTATCAGGCCTCCTGACAGATTGAATCTATAGCAGGGGGTGAATGTGATGAAATAACTGTGTTCTGATATTTGTACTTGTACTTGTACTGTACAGTTCTGTCTGTGAACTGTAATGTCTGGAATGTTCCACCGGGGGGAACCACTAATGCTCCTCCCTGGCCCCGCCCCTCTTCTGGTATGTTCTACCAAGGGCTCGGTCGATGATGGACTCTGTTAACTCTGCCATGATTCTTATTTAATAAAAGGCTTCAGTCTTAAGCTTTAACTTCGGATTCGGGCAGTTATTTGGCACATCATGTAGTTTCTTTAGTTTTAATCAAATTTGACTTTCTTGCATCCAGACCATTTGTCCGTTTTTAATATATCATTAATTATAAGTTCCTCCAGTCAGAACTGGAGGGGGGGGATTTAGTGATTCGAAATCGCTGATTGGAATTGGTTACAGTGCAGTGGCAAAGGCTGCCTGACCAGGTAAGCTACCGTAAACCAGGTAAAGGATGCCCGCCTACACAGGGGAGTGCATGATAAGGGAGAATATGAAGAGATTTGGCGAGAAGTAAAAAAAAAACAATTAGGAAGGCAAAGAGGAACTATGAAATTAAATTAGCAAGGAACATAAAACAAAACAGTAAAATATTTTACAGGCACATCAATAAAAAAAGGAAGGTTGGGATGTGAATAGGGCCATTAAGGGATAGACAGGATAATACCACAGGTAATGATAGAGAGATGGCAGAAATATTAAATAATTATTTTGCTTCAGTATTTACCAGGGAGATAGAACAGGTAGGCATGACATTGGATGATGAGATTAGTAATGAGATAAGTACATTTAAAATGAAAAGAGGGGATATATTAAATAAACTAATCAACCTCAAAGAAATAAAACCCCTGGGGGAGAAATTCGGTATCGCCCCATTTGGGGCGCAATTATCGGCCGGCCGCAAATTATCGCCGCCTACTGCTAAATTGGTCTCTTTCGCCCCTGGAGGTGATTGCAGCGCTAAATCAGACGCTGCACGACTGTCTTAAGGCACTAAGCCGGAGGAGCGAGGCGCTAACTCAGAGGGCGGGTGCAGCGCAGGTGCTGTCAGTTAGCAATTGCACACAGACATGCTGGCTCTCTGGAGCCTTGAATCTCGGCCTGGACAGACCTGTTGCCAAATCCTGCAGCCAAGGACCATGGAGAGGGCCAGGGAGCGAGCGCAGCGTTTCAGCGAGGGGGCCTTGGAGACTCTGATTAGTGTGGTGGAGCGCAGACGATCTCTCCTGTACCCGGAGAGTGGCAGGAGGGCTCTGCCCAGCGAGTACCGAAAAGCTTGGAGGGAGGTGGCTCACAGAGTGACCTCCAGCAGCATGGTGCCTAGGACCCCTGTGCAATGCAGGAAGAAGTTCAATGACCTCACTCAGGTCGTCAGGGTGAGTGCCCTTTTCAGAATCCTCTTCATCCCTGCATGTCGACCTCACTTTATGGCCAAAGGGTCTTGAAAGTCCCAATGCCCAGCACACCTCCAACACCTATGGCCCTGTCAGGAAACTCACACGCACATTCAGCACTTTGCATACAGTAAGGGCTATTCGACCATGGGAGGCATTTCAGCCAGGAGCATGGCTGCACACAGTAAGGGCTATTCGACCATGGGAGGCATTTCAGCCAAGATCATGGCTGCACACAGTAAGGGCTATTCTACCATGGGAAGCATTTCAGCATAGAGCATGGCTGCACACAGTAAGGGCTATTCAACCATGGGAGGTGTAGTGTATGTGCCTTTAAGAGCCCCAGGTGTGCTGTAATGCCGGTAATTGCCACTCGGGCTATATAAGCCTGTATATTGTGTATATCCGTTAGAACCCCCCCCCCCAGACTTTGCTTAGTAAATACCTATGAACCAACTCCTGTCTTCAGTGTCTTTATCTACACACGGACACTACAGTGGCGACGAAGTGGAAACGGACTTACCTGCAATTCAGCAGCACCTCAAGGACATCGATTCCTCGGGCGTCCAGAAGACTCAAGGAAGTGAGAGAAGCTGTGGTTTCACCAGCTGGCCAAGCTGGTGGCAGGTACTGCGCTAATCCTTCCTGGGCGTCAGGCTGGGGCTCCAGCGGCTGGCTCTACAGCTGAGACAGGCAGCGAAATCAGAGGCAAGCAATAACGGACTGGGAGGGAGCACTCGGGAGACGGCCGGCGCGGCAAGCAGGTCAGCGTTCAGACCTGGAGAGAAACTCCGGCGGGAACGGGTCTCCAACAGTAAATTTTTAAAAAAGAACGGAAACCACAGTAAACAGCATTGTCATCAGCAGCAGCGGCGGGAAAGCGCGGGAAGCGCCATATCTTTGCTGCAGAAAAGAAAAAAAAGCGCGGGAAGCGCCATATCTTTTCTGAAATGCCTAAGTCTGGCAATATTGATGCTTTTGATAGTGAAATAGAGGATTGGACCACATACGTGGAAAGAGCAGAGGTATATTGCACTGCAAATGGAATAGAAGATGAAAAAAAAGCTTCAGTACTTCTGAACTTAATGGGCGCAAAGGCATACGGGCTGTTACGAAATTTAATCACTCCAGCCAAACCAAAGGACAAGAATTTTAAAGAAATTGTTGATACCCTGCAGGAGCACTTAAACCCAACACCGCTGCTGATAGCGGAATGATTCAAGTTCTTCAAGAGAAATCAACACAAGAATGAAAGTAACGCTGATTACCTAACCGAATTAAGAAAGCTATCAAAGTACTGCCAATTCGGGGCAGGGCTATCAGATTATCTTCGAGACAAATTCGTTTGCAGTCTCTTAAGTGAAGGAACACAAAAAAGGCTGCTTTCTGAAAAAGATTTAACATTGGACAAAGCTTTCAGTATGGCTGTATCATACGAAGCAGCAGCAAGAGGAGCTGCAGAGATACAACAAAAGACACAGGACTTCGGCACCCATGAAATGACACAGGGTTTCGAAAGATGTTATCGCTGCGGCAGATCCACCCATAACCAGAGGGACTGCTGGTTCAAGGACAAAGCATGCAGATTGGTCGATTGGGCTTATATTCCCTGGAATTTAGAAGAATGAGAGGGGATCTCATTGAAACTTATAAAATTCTAACAGGACTAGACAGACTAGATGCAGGAAGGATGTTCCCGATGGTCGGGGAGTCCAGAACCAGGGGTCACAGTCTAAAGATAAGGGGTAAGCCAGAGAGTGGTGAACCTGTGGAATTCTCTACCACAGAAGGCAGTAGAGGCCAATTCATTAAATATATGCAAGAAAGAGTTAGATATATTTCTTAAGGCTAAAGGGATCAAGGGATATGGGGAGAATGTGGGGACAGGGTACTGAATTTGGATGATCAGCCATGATCTCATTAAATGGCGGAGCAGGCTCGAGGGGCTGAATGACCTACTCCTGCTCCTATCTTCTATGTTTCTATGTCTATATAAGATAGTCACCAAGAAATCCAATTGGGAATTGAAAAGAAACTTCTTTACCCAGAGAGTGGTGAGAATGTGGAACTCGCTATCACAGGGAGTGGTTGAGGCGCATAGTATAGATGCATTTAAGGGGAGGTTAGACAAGCATATGAGGGTGAAGGGAATAGAGGGATATGCTGATAGATTTAGATGAGGAAAGATGGGAGGAGGCTCGAGTGGAGCATAAACGCCGACATGGACTGGTTGGGCCGAATGGCCTGTTTCTGTGCTGTATATCTTATATAGTCCTATGTAATCCTATGTAAACCTATGTAATCCTATGTAACATCTCTGGTCACCTGTCATTTTAATTCTCCACTCCACTCCCAGTCTGACCTCTCTGTCCACGGCCTCCTACACTGTTCCAACAAAGCTCAATGTAAGCTCGAGGAACAGCACATCATCTTTCGACTAGGCACTTTACAGCCTTCTGGATTCAACATCAAGTTCAGCAATTTCAGACCATAACCTCGGCCCCATTTTTTCGGACAGCAGTTGTGGGTAATGTTTCTGCTGTTTTCATTCACACCTCCTCCAGACCCATCTTTTGTTTCTTTACCTGTCCCGTTACCATCACCTTTCGTCTCGCACCATCATCCCTTTTGTCATTTAATCTCTCCTGCCTTCCATCCTATCACAAACCTTCCCTTTTGTTCTTTCCTCCCCTCCCCCCTTTCCCTGCCCCTGTACTTGCTTAAAAACTGTTACATCTCTAACTTCTTCCAGTTCAGCCGAGAGGTCACCGATCTGAAACGTTAACTCGGTTTCTCTCTCCACAGATGCTGCCCGACCTGCTGAGTGTTTCCAGCACTTTCTGTTTTTACTTCAGATTTCCAGCATCCGCAGTATTTTGCTTTTGTATGTAGCTCTACTTCCTGTGACACCTTTCTCTGGCCCTTTTTATCATCCCGTCATTCTTCATTTTGGTCAAATGTAATATAATCAGCTCAGGCATATTCCAAACCAGGCAAACTGATTCAACCACCCGATTGGGCCATTCATCCCGTGTGAGGTCCTGAGCTCCACTTTCTGCAGCAGAGTCTGGGCCAGTTACAGAGCAGCTCCAAGCTTGCTGCAGATGTAGCAAAGTTCAAAACTCTTTAAAGGGTGAGTCCTACAGTTTGGATCATTTACACTTTTCCTCTCCTGAGCTTTCTTTCTTACAGATGCAAATCAATCTTAAAATCTCACCATAGACACTGGCTGCAACAACTTAATTGACATGTCGATCAGACAAACACAGCCTTCTCCCTCTGGCCTCTGAGTGACTCCACAATCCAGTCTTAGAATGGCTAACAGCATTCTGTTCGATACAAGGGAGACTCCTTCTAATATTATAAAGTGGATGTCCCAGGGTGCTGTTCATAGGTCCGAGGATGAACTGTTTATAAAGAGCATTAAACCCTGTACTACACAAGGATTATTAATATTCAGATTAGAGGCCAGATTGGTTTTATTTCTTAATACTTTTGTTGAGTCTGACACAGAAATTTTCAAGTGTGTCCATGTGTGACAGAAGCTCTCCCCATCACCTCAATCACCAAGAAAGCAGCAATGTCACGGGAACACCACCACCTCCCAGTCACACACCATCCTGACTTGGAAATATATCGCCGTTCCTTCATCGTCACTGGGTCAAAATCCTGGAGCTCCCTCCCTAACAGCACTGTGGGAGAACCTTCACTGCATGGACTGAGGAGTCCCAAAGAGAAGGCCCACCTGCTCAGGACAATAAAGTTGCTCAATGGTAGCACTCTCAACCCCTCTCCAGAGACTTGAATATAAATGCAAGTCATTCTTTCATTCTAATCTAGACTGACACTGACCAGTGCAGTACTGAGGGAGTGCTGCACTGTCGGAGGTGCCGTCTTTCAGATGAGACGTTAAACCGAGGCCCCGTCTGCTCTCTCAGGTGGACATAAAAGATCCTAGGTGAGGGGTCAGTGGGCATGAGGGATTTCAGGTGAGGGGGTCAGTGGGCCCGAGGGATTTCAGGTGAGGGGGTCAGTGGGCCCGACGGATTTCAGGTGAGGGGGTCAGTGGGCCCGAGGGATTTCAGGTGAGGCGAATTTTGTGTCCAGAGTGTAAATTCATAAAATCTACCCCATTATAAGTGATGTGACCACATAGTTCTTACAGGGTTTAACAGGGTAGATGCAGGGAGGATGTTTCCCCCTGGCTGGGGAGTCTAGAACCAGAGGTCACAGTCTCAGAATAAGGGGTCGGCCATTTAGGACTGAGATGAGGAGAAATTTCTTCACTCAGAGGGTGGTGAATCTTTGGAATTCTCTACCCCAGAGGGCTGTGGAGGCTCAGTCATTGAGTATATTCAAAACAGAGATCGATAGATTTTTGAATATTAAGGGAATCAAGGGATATGGGGATAGTGCAGGAAAGTGGAGTTGAAGTAGAAGATCAGCCATAATCGCATTGAATGGCGGAGCAGGCTCGAGGGGCCGAATGACCTACTCCTGCTCCTATTTCTTATGTTCTTATGTAGGGTATAGCTGCAGGCAGATGTGAGACGATAAGGTTGTGGGTAACTATCGTATCATTGGGTGTGTGGTAACTTCAGGTTTCAGTGACTATCCAGTCCTACCCCGTGAGCCAGCAGCCTGTGGTATCCAATATTCGATTGTCCCTGAGTGAGTGGAATCTTCTGATCTCAGCCCAGATGGAGCGCGTTAGATGAGCTACAATTATCCACAGCGCTCCTGGGCCACAGAATCCAGGGCCCATGTGGTAGATTACAGGTGTGTAGACTTCAGGTGAAGACCAGATCAAGTTTGGTTGTGATGTACTCCACTGCCAACACTCTCTGCCCGGATTGAGAGACACCACAATACAGCCTCAGAGTTGATGCCTGCAGGTGGGAAGGGGCTGAAACTGGAAAGACTAGGGTCTGACATTTTCAGGTCCAGCCTCTGGTGATCGGCGCATTGTCTAAACTGGTAAGAAACCAGATGTTCCCTAATATAAATTAAAGAGATTTGAGAGGAACTCACTGAGCTGTGTGAGAGAGTGGGTGCTCCTGGGAGAGATTGCTGATTAAAATCTCCTGCATCTTGCTGCTGTCCCTGACTCTACTGTAACATTTCAATCACACAGCACCCTCACCGGGATCAGCTGCTCAAACAGGTGTGCATGTGATTAATGAACTTCCATTAAAGAGGACATCCAATTAGTTGAGATGCTGAAGAGTCCCATTTTCTCCAGGATTAACATCCATTGCCTGCTTGGTGATTTGCTCGCCAGACCTTATTATGAGGGAGAGGTATTTACTAAATTAAATTTCCCTCAGGTCAGTTAAAAACAGGAGCTTCTTCTAATCCCAACTTTATGAACAATCGACCGGGCATCTTGAAAAGTGTCCAGGCTGTTTGTTGAGATAAATAAAATAGCTTTATTGCTATAGCTACTGATCTCTGTAGGTTTAGTCAATTGATTTGCTTGTTCGGATCCACTCTACCGTAATTCCAGCAGAAGTGGATAGCCTCCCCCCACCCCCCCATAAATAATACAAATTCACAGAGGGAGTCTCCCCTCTCCGTTGGCTGCAAGGGTTCCACAGTCTCAATTCTGTTCCTCGTGGGCATGGACAGTTTGATGCTAACTGAAATTCCAGAAACGATCTTACTCAGAGAGCCCTCAGAACGACCAGCATGGGAAATGCAGAAATGACACAGAAACAGTACATCATTCTTCTGAGATAAGGGCTGGGGCAGGTAATCAGTGAAGTGTAGAGGGAGCTTTACTCTGTATCTAACCCATGCTGTACCTGCCCTGGGAGTGTTTGATGGGACAGTGTAGAGGGAGCTTTACTCTGTATCTAACCCGTGCTGTACCTGCCCTGGGAGTGTTTGATGGGACAGTGTGGAGGGAGCTTTACTCTGTATCTAACCCGTGCTGTACCTGCCCTGGGAGTGTTTGATGGGACAGTGTAGAGGGAGCTTTACTCTGTATTTAACCCGTGCTGTACCTGCCCTGGGAGTGTTTGATGGGACAGTGTAGAGGGAGCTTTACTCTGTATCTAACCCGTGCTGTACCTGCCCGGGGAGTGTTTGATGGGACAGTGTAGAGGGAGCTTTACTCTGTATCTAACCCGTGCTGTACCTGCCCAGGGAGTGTTTGATGGGAGAGTGTAGAGGGAGCTTTACTCTGTATCTAACCCGTGCTGTCCCTACCCTGGGAGTGTTCGATGGGGACAGTGTAGAGGGAGCTTTATTCTGTATTTAACCCGTGCTGTACCTGCCCTGGGAGTGTTTGATGGGACAGTGCAGAGGGAGCTTTACTCTGTATCTAACCCGTGCTGTACCTGCCCCGGGAGTGTTTGATGGGGACAGTGTAGAGGGAGCTTTACTCTGTATCTAACCCGTGCTGTACCTGCCGTGGGAGTGTTTGATGGGACAGTGTAGAGGGAGCTTCACTCTGTGTCTAACCCCGTGCTGTACCTGCCCTGGGAGTGTTTGATGGGACAGTGTAGAGGGAGCTTTACTCTGTATCTAACCCGTGCTGTCCCTACCCTGGGAGTGTTCGATGGGACAGTGTAGAGGGAGCTTTACTCTGTATCTAACCCGTGCTGTACCTGCCCTGGGAGTGTTTGATGGGACAGTGTAGAGGGAGCTTTACTCTGTATCTAACCCGTGCTGTCCCTACCCTGGGAGTGTTCGATGGGACAGTATAGAGGGAGCTTTACTCTGTATCTAACCCGTGCTGTACCTGCCCGGGGAGTGTTTGATGGGACAGTGTAGAGGGAGCTTTACTCTGTATCTAACCCGTGCTGTACCTGCCCTGGAAGTGTTCGATGGGACAGTGTAGAGGGAGCTTTACTCTGTATCTAACCCGTGCTGTACCTGCCCTGGGAGTGTTTGATGGGACAGTGTAGAGGGAGCTTTACTCTGTATCTAACCCGTGCTGTACCTGCCCTGGGGGTGTTTGATGGGACAGTGTAGAGGGAGCTTTACTCTGTATCTAACCCGTGATGTACCTACCCTGGGGGTGTTTGATGGGACAGTGTAGAGGGAGCTTTACTCTGTATCTAACCCGTGTTGTACCTGCCCTGGGAGTGTTTGATGGAACAGTGTAGAGGGAGCTTTACCTATGTGAAGAGAAAAAGATTGGTGAAGTCAAGCGTAGGTCCCTTGCAGTCAGAATCAGTGGAATTTATAATGGGGAACAAAGAAATGGCAGACCAATTAAATACATACTTTGGTTCTGTCTTCACAAAGGAGGACACAAATAACCTCCCAGAGATGTCGGGGAATATAGCGGCTAATGAGAGGGAGGAACTGAATGAAATCAGTATTTGTAGGGAAATGGTGTTAGGGAAATTGACGGGATTGAAGGCCGATAAATCCCCAGGGCCTGATAATCTACATCCTAGGGTACTTAAGGAAGTGGCCCTAGAAATAGTAGATGCATTGCTGGTCACCTTCCAAAATTCGATAGACTGGAACAGTTCCCATGGATTGGAGGGTAGCTAATGTTACCCCACTGTTCAAAAAAGGTGGTAGAGAGAAAACAGGGAATTATAGACCGGTAAGCCTGACATCGGTAGTGGGGAAAATGCTAGAGTCCATTATAAAAGATGTAATAGCAGAGCACTTGGAAAACAGTGACAGGATCAGACAAAGTCAACATGAATTTACAGAAGGTAAATTGTGCTTGACTAATCTACTATAATTTTTTGAGGATGTAACTGGTAGAATAGATAAGGGAGAACCAGTGGATGTGGTGTATTTGGACTTTCAGAAGGCTTTCGATAAGGTCCCGCATAAGAGATTAGTGTGTAAAGTTAAAGCACAAGGGATTGGGGGCAAGGTACTAACTTGCAAAGAGAACTGGTTGGCAGACAGGAAGCAAAGAGTAGGAATAAACGGGTCTGTTTCCGAATGGCAGGCAGTGACTAGTGGGGTGCCGCAGGGATCGGTGCTAGGACCCCAGCTACTCACAATATATATTAATGATCTAGACGAGGGATCTAGATGTAATATCTCCAAGTTTGCAGACGACACAAAGCTGGGTGGGCATGTGTGCTGTGAGGAGGATGCCGAGAAACTCCAGTATGATTTGGACAGGTTGGGTGATTGGGCAGAAGCATGGCAGATGCAATATAACGTGGATAAATGCGAGGTTATCGACTTTGGTGGCAAAAACAGGAAGGCAGATTATTATCTGAGCGCCAATAGATTGGGAGAAGGGAAAGTGCAACGTGACCTGGGTGTCCTTGTGC
Organism: Somniosus microcephalus; assembly: GCF_052327205.1. Classification (NCBI taxonomy): domain Eukaryota; kingdom Metazoa; phylum Chordata; class Chondrichthyes; order Squaliformes; family Somniosidae; genus Somniosus; species Somniosus microcephalus. The sequence goes on from NC_141004.1 coordinate 4,232,376, forward strand.
ACCAGTCGCTGAAAGTAAGCATGCCGGTGCAGCAGGCGGTTAAGAAGACAAATGGTATGTTGGCCTTCGTAGCGAGAGGACTCGAGTACAGGAACAAGAATGTCTTGCTGCTGTTGTACAGGGCCTTGGTGAGACCACACCTTCAGTATTGTGTGCAATTTTGGTCGCCTTATCTGAGGAAGGATGTTCTTGCCATGGAGGGAGTGCAGCGAAGATTCACCAGATTGATACGTGGGATGGCAGGAATGACGTAAGAGGAGAGATTGGGTCGATTGGGCTTATACTCGCTGGAGTTTAGAAGAATGAGAGGGGATCTCATTGAAGCTTATAAAATTCTGACAGGACTGGACAGACTAGATGCAGGAAGGATGTTCCCGATGGTTGGGGAGTCCAGATCCAGGGGACACAGTCTAAGGATAAGGGGTAAGCCATTAAGGGCAGAGATGAGGAGGAATTTCTTCACCCAGAGAGTGGCGAACCTGTGGAATTCTCTACCACAGAAGGCAGTTGAGGCCAATTCATTAAATATATTCAAGAAGGAGTTAGATATATTTCTTAAGGCTAAAGGGATCAAGGGATATGGGGAGAAGGCAGGGACAGGGTACTGAGTTTGGACAATCAACCATGATCTCATTGAATGGCAGAGCAGCCTCGAGGGGCTGAATGGCCTACTCCTGCTCCTATCTTCTATGTTTCCATGTATGTTGGCCTTCATAGCGAGAGGATTCGAGTACAGGAGCAAGGATGTCTTGTTGCAGTTGTATAGGGCCTTGGTGAGACCACACCTTGAGTATTGTGTGCAGTTTTGGTCGCCTTATCTGAGGAAGGATGTTCTTGCCATGGAGGGAGTGCAGCGAAGATTCACCAGGCTGATACCTGGGATGGCAGGAATGACGTATGAAGAGAGAATGGGTCGATTAGACTTATACTCGCTGGAGTTTAGAAGAATGAGAGGGGATCTCATTGAAACTTATAAAATACTAACAGGACTAGACAGACTAGATGCAGGAAGGATGTTCCCGATGGTCGGGGAGTCCAGAACCAGGGGTCACAGTATAAGGATAAGGGGTAAGCCATTTAGGACAGAGATGAGGAGGAATTTCTTCACCCAGAGAGTGGTGAACCTGTGGAACTCTCTACCACAGAAGTCAGTTGAGGCCAATTCATTAAATATATTCAAGAAGGAGTTAGATGTATTTCTTAATGCTAAAGGGATCGAGGGATATGGGGAGAAGGCAGGGACCGGATACTGAATTTGGATGATCGGCCATTGAAGTAGCCAAATTACTATTATACCTTAGTTTGTATGTTAGAATATGTATAATTTAGTTTTAATGTTAGAATAAGTATAATGCAGCACCAATGTACAAGGTGGAGATAATGGGTTAATCCCTACCCTGAGTTAAACGATATAGAGGACTGTATATTGCATTTACCCAGCTAAGTTTTAAAACATAATTAAGTGACTTCAAATGCTGAGAGATTAAACTGCAGTACAACTCATAGGAAGATTAAGGAGGATGTCTGTTTGGCCAGGCGAGACAACACATATGCGAGATAACGCACGTAAGAATTCATGTGTTGTAAATCACAACAGGGTTCCATTCTTCAAAGTATGGTGGGACTAATTAGAATGTGCTTGCTTTGCAGAGGTAACCCGAGACGAGGCCGAAAGTCTGTGCTTTGCACGCCTTAACGAGGACTGTTATCTTAAGAAAACATGTAACAAGCAAAACCACCTGGCTATGGGTAAATGGATGGTTGTAGAGCAATTAAGATGAGGCCCACAGTCACAGTAGGTGACGGGACCAACTGATAACAGAAATGTGGGATTTGTGGGCGGCAAGGAGATGAAATGTCACGGTTTATAATTGCCATTTAGCTATAACTCTGTATATGCTGATGAGCTTTATCCCCGCCCCTAGGGAGGGGGATTTGATTTTTGTATAATTGTGATTGTTGCTAGGGAATCGGTGGAGTCGGATCTGAGAGGGGTCTCAGAAGGTTCTCACCAGGCCTGTGAAGAAAGACCATTTTGAACCATCCTTCACTCGAAGTCTGTCATCTGTATCAAAGCTAAGCATCGACTTTGTATATCACTTAGTCTGCTCTGAGGGGGAAAGGGTTAAGTGTCGACCTGGCACAACACCAGGTCCACTTTTCAGAAAACAACAATTGGCGTCACGAACAGGATCACAGACTCTAACCGGTCCACAGGAACAACGAACTAAGAAGGGTGAGTACATTTTAAATTACCACCCATAAATTAGAAAGCTCAGAACATACTGTGAGATCCGGTAAGGCTGTGATTAAAAGAACTAAAGTTGGCAGAGACTCGAGAAAGGGGTGCGGTCTGGTGAGCCAAGAGGTGGCGAATCCTCAGAGCTGTTAAGATGGCAAGGCCTCCAGGATAAAGAGGCAGATAAGTGGGCGAAAAAGACCTACGAGTGGGCCGGAAGGTGGCAAAGCCTCTTGAGCAGAGAGGCAGATAAGTGGGCTATAAAGACCTACGAGGAAGCCAGGAGGCGGCAAACCAAATCCTCAGAGCCGTTAAGACGGCAAGGCCTCTAGGGTAAAGAGGTGGTTAAGTGGGCGGTAACTCCTATGAATAGTGGATCTTTGGGAGTCACGGGGTGACCAACACGGACAAGGGTGGTTGTCTATCCTAAACGCCTAGCCTGAGCCCGAATTAAGAGGACGTAGCCCCATGTGACGGCCAGGACCAAGTAGGTGTAGGGAACGAAACACCACAGGGTCGTGACCCCGTGACTAGTGAGTGTGCGCAAAATAAGTGTGTGTGTGAGTGAGTGATAGGGTAATATAAGAACCATTGAGAAGTAAGTCAGAAACTATATAGAATGCCTAAAAAGGATGCAGAGATAAAGGAGGAAGGACCTGTATCTATGCTTTAATGTGTTCAATCAAGCATGTAGATATGTCGAATTAAATCAGAGTCAGGCAGACAGGCTTCTAACTGTGATCTTTACTTTATTGGTAAAATGGCTGACTGCTGCTTTCCCGGGTAATTCCCATAATGCAATGCACATTACATTACCATATTAACTGGTGTTAAACTCGCACATTACATTACCGTATTGACTGGTGCCAAACTCGCAATCAATACACGACATCCCCCTTTTCCTTGGAAACAAACTTGCAGTTTACAAACAGTTGCTTACAATAACACTGCACAACTTACTTGGTTTATAAACTTTTTACAAACTTGTGTCTTACCACACAACTAAATAATTCCAGGTTTAAACATTTAACATCACCCATGCAGTTCTCGCACAGTTTATGTTGTGACATAATCAGACAGTCTTTGGGGTTTTCTTTTAACCCTTTGAAGTCTGGCTGTATTGGGTATGTCTGACATGTTGGTGTCAGTGAGTATTGCCTGTGTCACAGTGGTATGTGTGTCAGGGTCTACTATACTGTCCTCAGTCCCTTGTGTTTCCTCCTGCTCATGGAGTGTCTCCTTTGGTCCATTGGTTCTGTATTTCTTCACAAACGTAGTGTTTCTCGAGTAGCGTGCTCCTTTTAGAGATTCCACTACTACTTGACTCCCTGTTTTACTCAAAACTTTGTGCGGTGTGGCATTAAAAGGAGTGGTGAACTTGTCCACTTTGTCCTGCTGTACCAGCACCGTGTCGCCAACTTCCACCTCTGAGTATTGTGTTCTCCGCTGTTCATCTGCGTACAGTTTGGACTTGCCTTTATGTTCTGCGTCCCGGTCACGTACTTCCATGTCTGTGCGCGACTCTGTGATGTCTGGCAGCTTTCCTCTCATTTTCCGTTTAAAGAGCAGCTCTGCCGGGCTCTTTCCGGTCGTGGCATGGTCAATGCTCCTGTACACAGTCACATATTTTCTAAGTTCACGTTTCCAATCTAGTCCTTCTGACTGAGCAATTCTGATTCTCTTCATCAGCGATGCATTCTGGTGCTCGACTTCTCCGTTAGCCTGAGCCCATTTTGCTGTCGTTTTCAGGTGTTTGATCCCGTTGTTTTCACAGTATTCTTTGAATAATTCAGATCTGAATTGGGGACCATTATCAGATTTGCAGGTGATTGGCAAACCATGACGGCTGAAGATTGACTCTAAACTATCAATAACCTTCTCTGTTGTTGTGGAGGTCATGATGTCGTATTCATAGTAGCGACTATAATAATCAACTACCACAAGAATGGAGTGGTTGGATGGCAAGGGTCCCAGTAAGTCTATAGCTACATCCTGCCAGGGGCCCTCCGGTAATGGTGTTGGTCTCAACGGTTCAGGTGGATCGGGTCTGGCTACTATCTGACAGCCGTGGCACGCTTTACAGTGTTTTTCAGCTGCCTTGTCCATGCCAGGCCACCAAACCTTGGTTCTGAGATGTTGCTTTGTTCCAACTATTCCCAAGTGTCCTTCATGTGCTCACACCAGGGCTCGTGCGTGTAACACTGTGGGTAGCACGATGCGTGTTCCCCGAAGAACTAGGTACCCCACTACGCACAGCTCATTTGCAATTGCTGCATAAGCTTTACAGTTCTCAAAATGTCAGTTTGTGATTGCCTTCCGTACCTCAATCAGCTCTGGGTCGGTAGCAGAGGCTTCCTCCACCTCTCTAGTAGTGAGTGCTTTTGGTGTCGCACTCACAGCTACAAATCTCACGTATTCATCTGAGCCATGAGAATGTCTCTCCTGTTTTGCTGTCTCCCCCAGCAATCGTGACAGTGGGTCTGCAATGTTTTGCTTGCCTGGAATGTGTATCACCTTGAAATCGTACGGCTGTAATCTAAGTACCCATCTCTCTATACGGGCACAGGGTTTAGAGTGTGGGCCGTATATCACTTGTAATGACTTATGGTCAGTTACCAAGTTAAATTTTCGGCCATACACATATGGATGCAGCCTCTCACAAGCCCATACAAGAGCTAAGGCCTCTCTCTCTGTTTGAGAGTATTTCCTCTCATAGTCTGTTAAACTATGACTTACATAGCATATTGGCACCTCTTGTCCCTGTTGGTCCTGAACTAGTACTGCACCTAAACCTACAGGACTGGTATCTGCTATCACCTTGGTTGGTGCGTCCTTATCAAAATATGCTAAAGTGCCGGCTCTGGCCAACTCTTCCTTGAGTGCACTGAATGACTGTCTCTGTTGTGATCCAAATTTAAATGGTGTGTCTTTCCTCGTCAGGCATCACAGTGGCTCTGATAGCGTTGCAAACTGTGGGATGAATCTGCTACTGTAGCCAACGAGTCCCAAGAAACTCCTCACCTCTGTAGCATTCTCTGGTTCCCGAGCTTCTGCCACCGCTCGCACTCTCTCTGCTGTTGGTCCGATGCCCTTTTCAGACAACAGGATTCCCATGAAAATCAATTGGTCCATGTTGAATTGGCACTTCTCTGAGTTTAGTGTCAGTCCACTTTCCATTAGTCTGGTCATGACAGCGTGCAGGTGTCTGTCGTGCGTTTCCTGGCCATGTGCATGCACGATAATGTCGTCTGAGATGTTTTCAACACCCTCTATTCCAGCTAAGGCATTAGCTATCTCATGCTGATATTGCTTACTAGCTGAAGATACACCGAATATCAGCCTCTTGTAGCTGTATATTCTGTTATGTACTGCAAACGTTGTGATTTCTCGTGACTCAGGGGTCAGTTCTAGCTGGTGATAACCCCATTTCAGGTCTAGCTTACTAAACACCGTCGAGCCGTTCATACCTTGGAGTATCTCATCAACGGTGGGGATTGGATATCATTCCCTCACTATTGCCTGGTTTGCTCGTCTCATGCCTAGGCATAACCTTACATCCTTATCCGCTTTTGGTACAATAACCACAGGATTTACCTATGGAGTGGGACCAGTTACAGGTTCGATAATGTCCATGTCCCTCAATTGTTTTATTTTGGCTTCTACTGCCCCCCTTAAGTTGAGTGGTATACGCCTGAGTGGCTGAGCCACAGGCTTCACTTGTGGGTCGATATACAAACTGATCTGTTTTGTGTTCAGCCTTCCTACTCCCTGGAACACCTTTGGATACCGCTGTTCTAGTAGCTGTCTTACATCTACCACAGCTGAGACATCTGCGCCTATTTTTAAAACTTCCAGTTTCATGGCTGTCTCCCTTCCTAGCAACAGCTCTCCATGGCCTTTAACCACAATGAACTCCGCCTGCTCAGTTCTCTTACCTATTGTAATCCCACATGTGAATACACCTTTAACTGACAGTGGTCGGCTAGAAGCATAAGAGAATAACTTTCTCTCTATCTTAGGGACATGTGACTGACACTTAATGTGTTCTGACTTTAATCCTTCCCATGTATTCTCATCTATCACATTATTAGTTGCACCCGAATCAATTAACATTCTCAGGTTTACTCCCCCCACACAAAAGGTAAGTCTCTCTGTCACATTATTTCCAGTAACAGCAAATGCACAGTTATTTTGTTCCTCTACATTGTTCACACTGTGTTCTTTGTACCCTTTGTACAGCATACTTTGGAGAAATGATCCTTTCCCTTGCACTTATGACACGTTTGTCCGCGTGCTGGGCATTTCGGATCTCTGCCCATGTGGTCTGTGTGTCCACATCTGTAACATTTCCTTTAGTTCCTATCGCCATTTCCCTTTGGTTTCTGTCGAGCTTTTTGCATAATACCCTCTTTTCTGTGTAACACGATGAACAGTATCTGTCTCCGCCTTCTCTGTACATGACATGGCTGACATCTGCTTCTCGACGTTTTCACATTGTGAGGCCAATTGTAACGTGCGGGCGAGCGTTAGACCATGCTCTTCCTCTAGCAATTTCCTCCGCACATAGGCTGACGTGCACCTACTCAGGATAGTGTCTCTTATTTGATTATCCGCACCCCCCCCAAAAGCACAGTCTTTAGCAGCCTGCCGCAAGCGAGTAGCAAATTGTTGCACAGTCTCACCTGCCTTCTGGGACAACTTATGAAAAGTCTGTCTAGCAAATGCTGCGTTGACCTGGGGCACGAAGTAGTGATTCAAAGCATTAACCACTGCCGTGTAGTCTGCTGGCTCTCCTGTGTCCGGTAGAGTCGAAAAGGTATCCTGGACATCTGGTCCTGCTAGGTGTAGAAGTAGAGCTCTTCTCCTCTGCTTCATGGCAGCTGTAGAAGTACCGTCGATAATGAGTCCTTTGCCGTCGGCATAAAGCTCAAAAGACGTTAACCACCTCGTCCATCTTGGACCCAACGTGGCTGGCTCAGCGAAACATGCAAAATTTTGAATGCCGGTCTTCTCCATCCTAGCTAACTAACATTTGGGCAACTACTTATCTAAAATGATTCCTTTCGTTATCCTCGTCACCAATGTTGTATCTATGCATTAATGCATTCAATCAAGCATGTAGATACGTCGAATTAAATCAGAGTCAGGCAGACAGGCTTATAACTGCAATCTCTACTTTATTGGTAAAATGGCCGACTGCTGCTTTCCCGGGTAATTCCCATAATGCAATGCACATTACATTACCGTATTAACTGGTGTTAAACTCGCACATTACATTACTGTATTGACTGCTGTCAAACTCGCAATCAATACACAACAGGACCGTCCCCTTGGGGAGATCCCGACTCCGTCACTTGCTATGAAGCAGACAAAGATCAAAAACTTATTGAAACTATGAAAAAGAAAGGGTGGGATCCCGAAGACGGTGCAGAGAGCCAAAGGGCTTGGTGGAGGGGAGAAACCAAAGATAAAGAGGGAATGGTAATCTTAGCTTGTTACCAGAAACAATGTAAGGAATCGAAACAGAAGGGAGAGATAAAGAAGGAAAAAGATCTAATTTGCAGGCTAACCAACTTGAAAACTCAGCAAAGGAAGGAAAAACAAACAAACAGGGATTTAGAAAGCTAGGGGGAGCTGCTGAGTCACCGATTTAAAAAAGAAAAAAAGAAAAACTTAAAGCTTTACCAACATGGAAGTTATTAGCATCTGTACCGAGACAAGTAAAACACAAGATTTGCTGAGTGAAAGGAACCTTAAAAGTATGCTGGAATTTCAGGTTGTATGAAATTGTGTGTTAAAGTGTGAATGTTTTCCTGACTAGGAATGTTTAAGAGGTTACAATATTCCTTTGTCTGAAAGTCTGTCCTTAAAAAAAAAGAAATGTCTGCTGTGTGTTTTAGCTCCACCCACTTCTCTGTGTTAATAAAAGCATTTAACCCTTTTGTCTTGTCTTGGATTTTGGAAGTTTTAAGAATGAGCGAATAAGATTGTGCCCTCAGAATGAAAAAAAGCCTACTACAATTTAAGTTAAGCTGGAGTGTAAAAACTGAGAAGAGCAACAAAAAGTTTGTTTAACAAAAGTTTAAGTTTCAGTCTAAGATTTAACCTTGGAGTTATGAGGTAAATTAACCTATTAAAACCAGACTTTCATTGTGGCCACAGTGAAATTCTGGTTGGTGTAAATTGGTGTAGTCCGAATTGAATAAGATAACTCCACTCTGCAAGAATATCCGATAGTGGCAGGTCCCTCTACAATATTTAATTGACTATGGTACTGGGAGCCCTACAGAATGCAGGGCTAAAGTTAAACCCTAGAAAGGTACAGGTAGGGAAGGATGAAGTAGTCTACCTAGGATACATAGTAACACAAGGGAAGAGACAAATGCCTGAAGACAGAAAGGTGGGTTAATAAAGAACAGTACCTTGAGAGCCAGGTGATAACTAATCAGAATCAGTGTGACGTGTGGCCATTGAAAGAAGCAGATTAGAGACTTGGGGCTGCTCGATCGGGAGTTTGTGATCCTGTGTAATACGGAGGATTTAAGGAAATTGTCCAGTAATATGAATAAGTTGGGGCTAGGAGGGGGTCCTTTTAAAAGCTATAGCAGATGTAGAGCAAATGAGACTCGGGCAGCATATGCCGACAGACTGTGGCTCACATGGGAGGGGCACTAGGCCCAAGAGGACAGCTAACAGAGCTGCGCACAATTACTGGCTGCGTGCTTTGATTTATCAGTCCAGTACTTACAAGCAGCTATGGTCAGATTTTGATCCAGCAGATGGGGTAAATACAAAGGCTAAAGTTGTGAGGAAAATGACCCTGTGCTTTGAGGTGCACCATACAGATAAAAGGAATATCGGGGTAATGAATAAGCCAAAGGGCAAGGTTTGTGAAATGAAAGGGGGAAGCCCTCAGAGATGGCAGCAGGAAGGGACCGCACCAGAGAGGGGAGGGGGTCAGGCAGGTACTAGGGCTATTTAATTATTGCCAGAACTTTACCCCAGAATATGCAGAAATGGCCCAGCCTATACAGGATTTGATCAAAGGGGGAAAACCATCCCAGGAGCTGGCGGACCATGAAACAGCTTTTGTAAAGTGAAACAAGCCCTCGTAAGTGCTCCTGCCCTGGGATTACCAGACCAGAATAGGCCATTCCACATCTATAACTACCACAGTAAGGATCATTACAATGGCAACGGACAGGTTAAAAGGGAAAGTCCTTATGTAATTTGGATATATCTATATCTTCTGGCAATGCAGTTATAGCAGCTATGTCTATCTGTATTTCTGGTTCTGTGTTGCTCTTGTTTGCTGCTGCAATCTGTGGCTCCACCACTTTTCTGGCTGCAAGGTCGGCGGCTCTGTTTCCCAAGTAGCAGACTTGGTGGCTCTCACCGAAGCCCTGAGGTTAACCAAAGGAAAAAGTGTAAACATATATAGATAGTCGGTATGCCTTTGGGGTGGTGTCTGATTACATGGTAGCCTGGAGTCGGCGAGGATATATGGCATCAGGAGGAGGACCCATAAGACATGAGAATATAATCAAGGAATTAGTAGGAGCCTCTCTCCTACCCGAAGTGTGCGCAATAATAAATTAAAGCACACAAGAGGATTACTGACCGACACCAACAGGGCAATGCATGGGCAGACGAGGCAGCTAAGCGAACAGCTGAGAAAGGGAATCTGACCAATGAAGCCCAAGTGTTCGTGTTTAGTTAAAGTGTGAAAACACAACTGTCTTTTTCGATCGGGAATGGGTTTTTTTTATTTGCGTGAAGTGACGCAATGTTTTGCTCCACCTTCAAAAGCCTGCAAAGGAGTTAACCCTTTCCACTGACAGCTGTTTAAGTTCACCAAGCAACAACTTCAGTATTACTGAATAAAATTTAAAGATATTGGACGTTATTAAATTTAAGTTTCTTAATGTTAAGTTAATATTTCCCCACAGTGATAGAAGGAAAATTATGATTTGATAAATGGAAGTTATCTTGTAAACTAATTGCAGCACCGTCTCAAACGGCCGGAAGGCTGCTTGGGAGGCTCTCCTGTTACCCAAAGATGAATCTATACAGATAGTTAGAGACATGAGCCAGAACCCCACAGCTATGATGGGAATGGAAGGAGAGGAACACTGTTGCACCAGTGAAGAAGAATCAGAATATATAGATGGGATCAGGGAATTGCCTTTGACACAGGCAGACCTAGAGCTATATGTGGACGGGTCCCGTAAATATGTTAACGGAACACCACGAACAGGTTGGGCCATGGTGACCGGAGATGGCACCGTCCAGAGGGAAGGAAGATCACCAGGGGGTAGTTCAGCACAGGTTGCCGAGCTAACAGCATTGACAGAAGCATTAAAATTGGCAGCAGGGAAACGGGTGAATATCTATACCGATAGTCGCTATGTACATGATTATATGGCAGCTTGGAGTAGAAGGGGGTATATTGCCTCAGGTGGCAAACCCATACAGCATGAGGAATTAGTAAAGGAATTGGTGGCTGCCTCAGGGTTACCCACTGAAACAGCTGTAGTGAAGGTAAAAGCCCACCAGAGGGGGAACTCCCCCACAGAAAGGGGAAACAGAGCCGCAGATCGTGCAGCCAGAAAAGTGGTGGAGCCACAGATTGCAGCAGCAAACAAGAGCAACACCGAACCAGAAATACAGATAGAAATAACAACAGAAAATGCTGGAAAAACTCAGCAAGTCAGGCAACATCCGTGGAGAGAAATTTGAGTTGACGTTTCGGGTTTGACCCTTCTTCAAAACTGGAGAGAAAAGGAACTAGATCGAAGGCAGGGCTGCGATCGGACAAAAGAATAAAAGAACCAAAAGAAGTAAAAGAGATTAGAAGCTAGACGAGATGGTAATAGGCTGAGATTGGGTGTAAAGTGTACTGGCAGGGCAAAAGATAGCTGCCAGGTGTGAGAGAGAAACAAAAGGAAAGGGGGGGGGGGAAAGGAAAGGAGTGGAAAAATATAAGTGAAAATGAAATAGGGGCCGAGGTTATGATCTGAAATTGTTGAACTCGATATTGAGACCGGAAGGCTGCAGAGTGCCTAATCGGAAGATGAGGTGCTGTTCCTCGAGTTTATGTTGAGCTTCTGTGGAACAATACAAGAGGCCAAGGACGGTGAGGTCCGAGTGGGAATGGAGCGGTGAATTGAAATGACAGGCGACCGGAAGCTCGGGGTCACCCTTACGGACTGAACGGAGGCGTTCCGCAAAGCGGTCACCCAATCTGCGTTTGGTCTCCCCAATGTAGAGGAGACCGCATCGTGAGCAGCGAATACAGTATACTAGATTGCGAGAAGTACAAGTAAATCACTGTTTCACCTGGAAGGGGTGTTTGGGGCCCTGGACAGTGGGGAGGGGGGAGGTATAGGGGCAGGTGTTACATCTCCTGCGCTTGCACGGGAAGGTGCCAGGCGAAGGGGAAGGGCTGTTTGGGGTGATAGAGGAGTGGACTAGGGTGTCTCAGAGGGAGCGGTCCCTGCGGAATGCTGAAAGGGGAGGGGAGGGGAAGATACGTTTGGTGGTGGGATCACTTTGGAGGTAGCGGAAATGCCGGAGGATGATCCGTTGAATGTGGAGGCTGGTGGGGTGAAAGGTGAGGACAAGGGGAACCCTATCGTGGTTCCGGGAGGGAGGGGCAGGGGTGAGGGCAGAGGTGTGGGAGATAGAACTGACACGGTCGAGGGCAGTGTCAACCACGGTAGAGGGGAATCCTCGGTTGCGGAAAAAGGAAGACATGTCTGAAGCACTGGTGTGGAAGGTGGCATCGTCGGAGCAGATACGGCGGAGGCGGAGAAACTGGGAGAATGGAATAGAGTCCTTACAGGAAGCGGGGTGGGAGGAAGTGTAGTCCAGGTAGCTGTGGGAGTCAGTGGGCTTGTAGTAAATATTGGTCGATAACCTATCCCCAGAGATGGAGACGGAGAAGTCGAGGAAGGGAAGGGAAGAGTCAGAGATGGACCATGTGAAGGTGAGGGAAGGGTGGAAATTGGAGGCAAAGTGAATGAAATTGTCAAGTTCGGGGCGAGAGCAGGAAACGGCACCGATACAGTCATCAATGTATCGGAAAAAGAGGTGAGGGAGGGGACCCGAGTAGGACTGGAACAAAGATTGTTCCACATAGCCCACGAAAAGGCAGGCATAGCTAGGACCCATGCGGGTACCCATGGCAACACCTTTGATTTGGAGGAAATGAGTGGAGTTAAAGGAGAAGTTGTTCAATGTGAGAACAAGTTCAGCCAGGCGGAGGAGGGTGGTGGTGGATGGGGACTGGTCGGGCCTCTGTTCAAGGAAGAAGCGGAGCGCCCTCAGGCCATCCGGGTGGGGGATGGAGGTGTAGAGGGATTGTACGTCCATGGTGAAAAGGAAGCGGTTGGGGCCAGGAAACTGGAAACTGTTGAAGTGGCGGAGGGCGTCCGAAGAGTCGCGGATGTAGGTGGGAAGAGACTGGACAAGGGGAGAAAAGATAGAGTCAAGATAGGAAGAGATAAGTTCCGTAGGGCAAGAACAGGCTGAAACGATGGGTCTACCAGGGCAGTCCTGTTTGTGGATCTTGGGAAGGAGGTAGAAGCGGGCTGTGCGGGGTTGGGGAACTATGAGGTTGGTGGCAGCAGGGGGAAGATCTCCAGAGGAGAAGAGGTCAGTGACAGTCTTGGAAACGGTGGTTTGATGTTCGGTAGTGGGGTCATGGTCCAGGTGGAGGTAGGAGCAGGTGTCGGAGAGTTGGCGTTCAGCTTCCGCTAGGTAGAGGTCAGTGCGCCAAACAACAACAGCACCACCCTTGTCAGCGGGTTTAATGACAATGTCAGGGTTGGATCTAAGAGAATGGAGTGCTGCAAGTTCAGAGGGAGGTAGGTTGGAGTGAGTGAGGGGAGCGGAGAAATGGAGACGGCCGATGTCACGGCGGCAGTTAGCGATGAAAAGATCTAGAGAGGGTAAGAGGCCAGGGGGAGGCGTCCAGGTAGAATGGGAATTCTGCAAGCGGGAGAAAGGGTCAGTTGTGCGGGGGAGGACTCCTGGCCAAAGAAGTGGGCATGGAGACGAAGGCGGCGGAAAAAGAGCTCAGCATCGTGCCGAGCTCGAAATTCATTGAGGTGGGGGCGTAAGGGGATGAAGCTCAGGCCTTTGCTGAGGACTGATCGTTCAGGGTCAGAGAGTGGAAGGTCAGAGGGGATAGTGAACACACGGCAGGGGGTGAGATTGGGAGAAGGGGGGTCAGAGGAAAGTGAAGGGGAAGAAGGTTCCGGAGGGGCGTTGGTGTCCAAGAGTTGATGAAGCTTGCGATCCTTGACATCGGAAAGGAAGAAGAAAAGTTTTTTGTTGAAGCGTCGGATGAGTCGAAGGATGAAGTGGAACTGAGGACCCGGACAGCTTTGAGATAGAGTGCGCCGGTGTTGCTGAAGAGAGAAGTCGAGTGTGTTCATGTGGCGCCGCATGGCGTTGAGCGTGGATCTCAGGATGCGGCGAGAGCAGTAGTTCGAGGAACGATGAATATCTTGGAGATATTTGTAATCCTGGGTGGATCCGAAGCACGAAGGGTGGAAGTTTAGTTGGAATCCACGTGGAGTAAGTCGGAACCGGAGACAGTTGCTGAGGAAAATGATGTGGCTGTGAAACCGAGTCTTGGCAGATACCTGATCAAACACGAGAAGGGAAACTGAAAGTAATGAAGATGAACAAGATGAACAGATAGACATAGCTGCTATAACTGCATTGCCAGAAGATATAGATATATCCAAATTACATAAGGAAGTATCCCAGGAGGAGAAACAGCTATGGGAACGAGGGGGAGCAGGAGAAAGAGCAGGGGGAATATGGAGGAAAGAGCAGCAGATATGTGCACCAGGCTGTATACAACAGGAATTAATGAAAATGTACCATGGTAGGCAACACACAGGTATATCCAATATGTTAAACAACCTCCAGCGATGCTGGTGGTGGCCCGGAATGAAACAAGCTGTGGACAGATTCTGTAGACACTGCCCCATATGTGCGCAATATAACATAGGGAAACCTGTCAAGACAAAGTGGGGACATCAGCCAAGACCGAGAGGCCCATGGGAGAAGTTGCAGATAGACTTTACTGGACCTCTACCGAAATCAAAGGGGAAAATGTACTGTTTGGTAATAATAGATCAATTTACTAGATGGGTTGAAGCATTCACCACTAGAGATTGCACGGCAACAACTGTAGCACGAATAATGGCAGAGGAGGTTGTACCCCGATGGGGGGTCCCGCTGCAGATTGATTCAGACCAGGGAACACACTTTACAGGGAAGGTTATAAAGGAAACATGTGCATTATTAGATATCAGACAAAGGTTCCACACACCATACCACCCTCAGAGTTCAGGAATGGTGGAAAGGATGAACCGGACTTTGAAATTATCCTCAGCTAAAGCAATAGAAGACACGGGAAAGGGATGGGCAGAGTTACTCCCAAGTATACTGATGAGACTTAGAGCTACTCCGAATAGAACCACGGGGCTGACACCTTTCGAACTAATGACCGGTCGAGCAATGACACTGCCGGAAGGAGTCGCTGCCAGGGGTGAGGATGTCGGGCCCCTGAAGGATAGAATTAGGAGATTTATTGAACAATTGTGTACGCAAGTACACGCTCTCAGACATGAGGCCAAAGACCAACAGATTATACGGGATCTAGAACAGGATACGCGGGACGACCAGAAGGAGGTCCCAGCTGTAGGTAGCAAGGTGATGGCAAAAATAATACCAGCCAAACCAGGGCTAGCACCCAGTTGGTCAGGGCCTTACGAAGTATTAATGGACAGTGACACATGCGCTTGTATAGGTGAGTCCAGAACAGGTAAAGGAAGGTGGAAGCACTGGGCTCAGTTAAAAATATATGACAAAAACAATGAGTAAGCCAGAGATGGTGCCTTTTGAGGAGAGTGAGGAGTATGCTAGAAGGTATAAAGAATGGGAAGGGGAGTTTCTACATATATCAATGATAGGGCTGTGTATGATGATAATGTTATATGCCATAGTTTGCATCTTCAGGTATGTGTGGAGACAGAGCCACAGAACAAGAAATGAACAAGATGTACAGCAGCTTGAACTAATAGAACGGATAACAAAAGAATAATTCTAATTGGCTGGTGATGACCAGCCCCCTTTTTGTAATTACAGGAACCCTGGACGTCCGGAATGAGGTGGAACGTCCTCGCCTTGATCCTAGGGATGAACATAAGTATTGCCGTTGTCAAGGGGGATCAGTAATAAGGAAAACACAGGATGAGGTGTATTTTAGTGTGGCATGTAGAGTTATTAAGCTTGCCATTAATGTGAGTACTCTAGAGATGCCCGCAATGTGTAACAATCATACAAAACAAATATGGAACTCCCTGTGGGTAAAACAATTAGAGGGTCCACAGGGAAAATCTCTCTTACAAAGACGTAAGAAACGGGGAGTATTGGAAATGGCTGGAGCAGGGTATGCGGCCGGGTTAGCAACAGTTAACAGCTTGGACATAGAAGGAGTAAACATAGAGATAGGAACAGGAGTAGGCCATTCGGCCCTTCGAGCCTGCTCCGCCATTCAATGAGATCATGGCTGATCTTCCTCTGAGATCTTAGCTGATCTTACCAGTTCAGTACCCCGTCCCCGCCTTTTCTCCGTAACCCTTAATCCCCTTAGCCTTCAGAAATATATCCAATTCTCTCTTGAAAATATTTATTGAATTAGCCTTCACAGCCCTCTGTGGCAGGGAATTCCACAGGCTCACCACTCTTTGAGTGAAGAAATTCTTCCTCATCTCTGTTTTAAATGATTTGCCCGCTATTTTTAGACTGTGGCCCCTGGTTCTGTGCTCCCCTGCCATTGGAAACATTCTCTCTGAATTCAGCCTGTCCAGGCCTGCCATAATTTTATATGTTTCGATGAGATCCCCTCTCAATCTTCTAAACTCCAGTGAGTACAAGCCCAAACTATTCAATCTCTCCTCGTAGGTCATTCCCGCCATTCCAGGTATCAGCCTGGTGAATCGCCGCTGCACTCTTTCCATGGCAAGAACATCCTTCCGCAGATGGGGCGACCAAAACTGTACACAATACTCCAGATGCGGTCTCACCAGCACCTTGTACAGCTGTAGTAAGGTATCCCTATTCCTATACTCGAACCCCCTTGATATGAAGGCCAACATACCATTTGCCTTCTTAATCGCCTGTTGCACCTGCATGCTCTCCTTCAGTGACTGGTGCACAAGAACACCCAGGTCCCTCTGCACTTCCCCATCTCCCAATCTATTGCCATTTAGATAATAATCTACCCTCCTGTTTTTACCCCCAAAGTGGATAACCTCGCATTTATCCACATTATAGTGCATCTGCCACGTATCCGCCCATTCTCCCAACCTGTCCAAATCGCACTGTAGCCTCCTGACATCCTCATCAGAGCCCACCCCTCCCTCCAAACGAAGGAGTAGAGGAACTACAAGCAAAAATTTTAAAAAATTACTAAAACAAGCCACTGGAAATAGCCAGCAATTGGCACTGGCAGGGAAACAAACAATAATGCAATTGTTGGGGGTGGAAGAGGTAGTAGCCCCCCATGCAGAAACAAGCAATACAATTATTGATCGACTTGACAATGCTTCTCGCCAAACCCATAAGGAACTAGTATGTGTCATGTATGGCTCATGGCTATTGTGAAATGCTCAGCATAACATGAGGCAAATAAATAATGGACAGATCCCTGACTGGATTACTAATGAGGATCTGGAACCTTGGATTGACACAAATAAAAGCCTATGTAAGGGGCGTAAAATGGGACAAGTATACCAGGCAGGCAATTGTCTGACCCCATGGACTAAGGTGATTGGCTTTGTACTAGCAATCCCACAACTCCCGGAAGAGGGACAGCCCCTATACGACGTGATTAACATAGGAGAGATACAAAGGGAAAGTTGGGTTAAATATCATGATGTCCTACCAAGGCACTTTGGGAAGGGGATGAAGATAATAAACAGAAGAGTGGAACCTTAAGCGGGGTGGTAGTGGACGGGTGCCACCACAAGGGAAGGACATGGGCGTGCACACACCCCCCACCGAGGGAGACACATCCGAGTGCGGATTCACAAGAACCACCAATTGCACCCTCGAGGTACACCCAAGGGGGATACACCGGACAGGGTAGCACCAAGGAACAACGGGACATGTTGTGTCACCACAACTGAACAGAAATATGAATATCAAGATCTGACTTGTCCCATTTCCAACCAAACTTTTGTTTTGATCCAAAGATATCTACACAGATAGGACATCAATATATACACCCACCAAGACCACAGGAAACGAAAACATGGTCACTTGATAGTATGGCACTTAATAAAGAGGTTGAAGCTTATGTCATACCAGAGCCCAAGGCAATTCCTAAGTTAGAGGAAGAGGAGGCTTGGAACAAATTACAGCAGGAAACGAAGGAAATTTTAAAGTATTATCATAAAATAGAGGAAGACTTAAAGAAACAACAAAAAGACATTGGTACAACATTAGCGGAAACTCCTTGGTACAATAAGATCTGGAATTGGGGGCTAAATGTCGATATACACCCCTGGATCAAGAGCATGTCACACGTGCTGGTAGTTGTGCAAGGCACCGTATTAATGATCCTTTGTTCTTACTTTGTGGATATTGCCGATGGCGAAAGAACCACAACCTAGAATAGCGGGCCATAACCAAACGAATAACGAAGGGAGAAGAGAAAGAAACACTGTTGCTAACCACCAACAAGCAAGGGGTAGGGCGGGAGGAGAATCATTATGAAGATTGTGTTTAGGATTGCGGAAGTATGAGCACTAGACACCCTGGCTTGGTACCACTAGGGCGACGGTCCTCATAGCAAACAATCTTAAACTGCAGCATATTGGCCGTATTGGGTCAAAATGACCAATGGACCATAAGGGGGGACTGAAGTAGCCAAATAACTATTATACCTTAGTTTGTATGTTAGAATATGTATAATTTAGTTTTAATGTTAGAATAAGTATAATGCAGCACCAATGTACAAGGTGGAGATAATGGGTTAATCCCTACCCTGAGTTAAACGATATAGAGGACTGTATATTGCATTTACCCAGCTAAGTTTTAAAACATAATTAAGTGACTTCAAATGCTGAGAGATTAAACTGCAGAACAACTCATGGGAAGATTAAGGAGGATGTCTGTTTGGCCAGGCGAGACAACACATATGCGAGATAACGCACGTAAGAATTCATGTGTTGTAAATCACAACAGGGTTCCATTCTTCAATGTATGGTGGGACTAATTAGAATGTGCTTGCTTTGCAGAGGTAACCCGAGATGAGGCCGAAAGTCTGTGCTTTGCACGCCTTAACGAGGACTGTTATCTTAAGAAAACATGTAACAAGCAAAACCACCTGGCTACGGGCAAATGGATGGTTGTAGAGCAATTAAGATGAGGCCCACAGTCACAGTAGGTGACGGGACCAACTGATAACAGAAATGTGGAATTTGTGGGCAGCAAGGAGATGAAATGTCACGGTTTATAATTGCCATTTAGCTATAACTCTGTATATGCTGACGAGCTTTATCCCCGCCCCTAGGGAGGGGGGTTTGATTTTTGTATAACTGTGATTGTTGCTAGGGAATCGGTGGAGTCAGATCTGAGAGGGGTCTCAGAAGGTTCTCCCCAGGCCTGTGAATAAAGACCGTTTTGAACCATCCTTCACTCGAAGTCTGTCATCTGTATCAAAGCTAAGCATCGACTTTGTATATCACTTAGTCCGCTCTGAGGGGGAAAAGGTTAAGTGTCGACCTGGCACAACACCAGGTCCACTTTTCAGGATACAACAGCCATGATCTCATTAAATGGCGGAGCAGGCTCGAGGGGCTGAATGGCCTACTCCTGCTCCTATCTTCTATGTTTACTCTATATCCAACCTGTGCTGTACCTGCCCTGGGAGTGTTTGATGGGACAGTGTAGGGGGGGTGCACTGTGCACTGAGTGAAGGGTGAATGTATAGAGTAACCCCTGTATCAAATTCAGGCACATTTATTTTTGTGTTTTTTTAATTTTAGCATTCATTTCATGGTGTGAGTAGTGGAGTAGTGGAATGGTGGTGGGTCATGTTTTGTTCTAACTGAGTCACAATTGTTCCTCTGGGAGATCTCGACTCAGTGAGAAGCACTTAGCATCAGTCACATCACCCATTGATGTCAACATCGTGTCCAATCAGGAACTGCTTCGGACAGATAAACCCATCAGGATTGGTCTCAGTCCAACAGTGTCTAGAGCCACTGGGATTACTCCGTCCCTCTCCCTAGCATCTGTCTGAGGCTGAACCAGACTGTTGGCAATCTTGGTGTCATATTTGACCCTGAAATGAGCTTCCGACCACGTGGTTTTATGAAAGGAAAATCTGGTTTAACAAATTTATTAGAGTTTTTTTGAGGATGTAACTAGCAGGGTAGATATAGGGGAACCAATGGATGTAGTATATTTGGATTTCCAAAAGGCATTCGATAAGGTGTCACATAAAAGGTTATTACACAAGATAAGGGCTCATGGAGTTGGGGGTAATTTATTAGCATGAATAGAGGATTGGTGAATGGACAGAAAACAGAGAGTAGGGATAAACGGGTAATTTTCTGGTTGGCAGGCTGTAACTAGTGGGGTGCCACCAGGATCAGTGCTTGGGCCTCAGCTATTCACAATCTATATTAGTGAATTGGTTGAAGGGACCAAGTGCAATGTGTCCAAGTTTGCATTAAGGTGGCAGATGGAATATGAGGTGGGGAAATGTGAGATTATTCACTTTGGTAGGAAGAATAGAAAAACAGAATGTTTTTTAAATGGTGAGAAACTTTCAAATGTTGGTGTTCAGAGAGGTTTAGGTGTCCTCGTGCAGGAAACACAGAAAGTTAGCATGTGGGTACAGCGAGCAATAAGGAAGGCAAATGGCATGTTGGCCTTTACTGCAAGGGGGTTGGAGTATAAGAGTGAGGAAGTCTTGCTCCAATTGTACAGGGCCTTGGTGAGACCACACCTGGAGTACTGGGCAGAGTTTTGGTCTCCTTATCTAAGGAAGGATATACTTGCCTTGGAGGCGGTGCAACGAAGGTTCACCAGATTGATTCCTGGGATGAGAGGGCTGTCCTATGATGAGAGATTGTGTAGAATGGGCCGATACTCTCTGGAGTTTAGAAGAATGAGAGGTGATCTCATTGAAACATACAAGATTCTGAGGGGGATTGACAGGGTAGATGCTGAGAGGTTGTTTCCCCTGGCTGGGGAGTCTAGAACCAGGGGTCACAGTCTCAGGATAAGGGGTCGGCCATTTAGGACTGAGATGAGAAGGAATTTCTTCACTCAGAGGGTGGTGAATCTTTGGAATTCTCTGCCCCAGAGGGCTGTGGATACTGAGTCATTGAGTATATTCAAGGCTGAGATCGATCGATTTTTGGAATCTAGGGGAATCAAAGGATATGGGGATCAGGCGGGAAAGTGGAGTTGAGGTCGAAGATCAGCCATGATCTTATTGAATTGTGGAGCAGGCTCAAGGGGCAGTATGGCCGACTCCTGCTCCTAATTCTTATGGTCTTATAACTAAGATCACCTATTTCCACCTCCGTAACATTGCCCGTCTCCAGCCTTGCCTCAGCTCATCTGCTGCTGAAACCCTCATCCATGTCTTTGTTACCTCTAGACTTGACTATTCCAACGCACTCCTGGCTGGCCTCCCACGTTCTATCCTACATAAACTTGAGGTCATCCAAAACTCGGCTGCCCATGTCCTAACTTGCACCAAGTCCCGTACACCCATCACCCCTGTGCTCGCTGACCTACATTTGCTCCCAGTTAAGCAACGCCTTGATTTTAAAATTCTCATCCTTGTTTTCAAATCCCTCCATGGCCTCGCCTCTCCCTATGTCTATAATCTCCTCCAATCCCACAATGCAAAGAGATCTCTGCGCTCCTCCAATTCTGGCCTCTTAAGCATCCCTGATTTTAATCGCTCCACCATTGGTGGCCGTGCCTTCAGCTGCCTAGGCCCTAAACTCTGGAATTCCCTCCCTAAACCTCTCTGACTCGCTACCTCTCTTTCCTCCTTTAAGACGCTCCTTAAATCCTATCTCTTTGACCGAGCTTTTGGCCATCTGCCCTAACTGCTCGTTATGTGGCTCGTGTCAAAGTTTGTTTGATAATCGCTCCTATGAAGCGCCTTGGGACATTTTACTACGTTAAAGGCACTATATCAATACAAGTTGTTGTTGTTGTTGGGAATGCTCTCAGTCTGACAGTGTCTAGACAGATAAACCCTTTGGGATCCCTCAGTGGACCTTCATTATTCATGAGGTCCTGTGATGAATGAAAGGTCACTGCTGACCTGGCACAGCTTCATATTAACTCAGGATAGAAAAGAATGAAATTGGGCTCAGAACTGTCTTGGGGAGATGGCTTGAGATCTTATTCAGAATAAATTACTTTATTCTGTAGGGATTTTTGGTCAGATCAATATATGGAACTGTGCACTCAATCCTCAAGCCGCTCGAGGGGCTGAATGCCCTCCTCCTATGTTCCGATACTCAGTGCCTGCGGGTTAGGGAAAGGAAAGATCCCGCGAGGTGTGCAAGAGTTGCGGGAAGCCCGGATTGACCACGGTGATGTCTCCCACGTGAAAAGAGTCTGCCTGCACTCACTGGCTGGGCTCAGAGGTGAAGGTGCAGCAGGGCCTGTATAAGCAAACCCCAGTACGAGCCAGCACCTTCAGCAGAGGCGGGAGAGCTTGTTGGGGATGGGGAGGGGAGGAGGGGCCCATGGATCACACTGGCCCTGCTCTGGAGGGGTTTGATATCTGCTGGTCCATTCACACACCGTGTTTCCACACTCTGCTCCACTTACGGCCTGCCGTTCAAAGAATTCTTCTTCAAAAATGCTACATTCTTCGCAGAAATCAATGGCCAGATGACAAAGTGATGTCTTTCAATTCTATCGGCTCAGCAACGTCACAACAGGAAACTTAATTACCGTCTCATTTAATTTAGCTCCCGTACACACAGAATTATATGTTTCAGATTCAGTTTAAATTCTGTGTGTGCAGGAGCTAAAGTTAGATGAGATGGTAATTGACACCGACTCCAATGCTGCTGCAGGCACTGGTGGGAAAGAAAGAATGGAAGAAAGAAAAGAAAGAAAGAAAGAAGCAGGACTAGTTCCCGTTTGTGGATGCTGATTCGGCAGTTTGGTGTTTGATTTTCCTCCCATTTCATGTGAACGTGACTGGACCGTTTGACACGTGAACACTGAGCTTTTTTTTCAAACTTAAGCCTCAGAAAACAAGACTTTTCACTCAGTGTTCAAATATCACAATTACAAGACAGTCACACTCGGAACAGGAGTGCCTGGTGCAAACCGACGGCTGTTCACGCTCATGGCATGTCTGTATCCACATGCACACAGCACACAAACACACACGTGTACACAGACACACAAAGATAAACACGCAAATACATACAAACACACGTGTGCATGTACAGACACAAACATGCACAGAAACACACACACACACAATGCTCGTGTGCACACACAGATACAAACACACCCAACTGATGCACATCAACACGTACACATACAAATACATACTAACACTGACACTAATCTGTAAGAAAGAAAAAAAATAGCATTTCTACAGCGCCTTTCACAACCTCAGGACGTCCCAAAGCGCTTTACAGCCAATGAAGTACTTTTTGAAGTGTAGTCATTGTTGTAATGTGGAAAACGCAGCAGCCAATTTGTGCACAGCAAGCTCCCACAAACAGCAATGAAATAAATGACCAGATAATCTAGTTTAGTGATGTTGGTTAAGGGATAAATATTGGCCAGGCTGACTTTCCACCAGCCTAACCCTGAGGCCAATGTTCGAGTCCCAACTGCTCTCCTGGCCAAGACTGGCGAATGCAGCCCAGACCAAAGACATTCCTGCTCTCAATGGCTCAGTTCCACGGCGGAAGCATATTACCCCAGGAATGATTTGCCCCTCCTGTGATCAGGGGGTCTGTCAGTGATGTGACCTCTGAACCATGACACCAAAACATTTCCAGTGCACACAACCTGAGGGAAGCTTGACCAGCACTGGAAACACCCCGCCTGTCTCCACAGCAACAAGAACAACCCAGTCGATGGGACAACACAGGCTGCAGATTAAATACTTACATTGATGATTAAAGCTTTCCTTTACTGCAGAACGAGGGCAGACTTTAGCCTTTGACGTGAACTGGCACATTAGCAGCAATGTGATATTTAGTTCTAATTATTTTGTAGAGTCAGCCTCACTTTGCAAACATTATCTGGGACCCTTCGTCCTGACAGCACAGTACGGCCCTTGTGAGGTCTCTCTGTGAACCGTGAGAATCCAACATTCTACATAAGATTACACAGGATATACGGCACGGGAACAGGCCATTCGGCCCAACCAGTCCATGCCGGCGTTTATGCTCCACTCGAGCCTCCTCCCGTCTTTCCTCATCTAAATCTATCAGCATAACCCTCTATTCCCTTCTCCCTCATATGTTTGTCCAGCCTCCCCTTAAATGCTTCTATACTATTCACTTCAACCACTCCCTGTGGTAGCGAGTTCCACATTCTCACCACCCTCTGGGTAAAGAAGTTTCTTCTGAATTCCCTGTTGGATTTCTTGGTGACTATCTTATATTGATGGCCTCTAGTTATGCTCTTCCCCACAAGTGGAAACATTCTCTCTGTATCCACTCTATCAAAACCTTTCATAATTTTAAAGACCTCTATTAGGTCACCCCTCAGCCTTCTTTTTTCAAGAGAAAAGAGTCCCAGCCTGTTCATCCTTCCCTGATATGTATACCCTTGTGGCGTACTGATCACAGAAAGGACACAATCCGCTTTTCGGTCCGTAGACTATAAATCAGGCGTCATGCCTTTAAGAAGGATCACACCTTTAAGAAACTCGATCTGCAACATAGTTAAGCCCAGAGCGGGGGAGGAGCAGTCGAAGCTGTGGACTGATGAAAGGCAGTCGGACTTGGTGTAGGCTCTGACGCCATTTTTGTGTTCAACATGTAGTCTCAACAATTAAACCTTTTCTGTTGAACCTCTCCGAGTTCAGTATATTTTGTTAGGAGTACGTAGACTCCTACACCCTTGCATTTCTGGTACCATCCTTGTAAATCTTCTCTGCACCCTCTCCAGTGCCTCTATATCCTTTTTATAATATGGCGACCAGAACTGCACACAGTACTTCAAGTGCGGTCTAACCAAGGTTTGATACAGGTTTAGCATAACTTCCCTACTTTTCAATTCTATCCCTCTAGAAATAAACCCTAGTGCTTGGTTTGCTTTTTTTTATGGCCTTGCTAACCTGTGTCCCAACTTTTAATGATTTCTGTATTTGTACTCCGAGATCCCTTTGTTCCTCTACCCCACCTAGACTCACACCCTCCAAGTAATAAGTGACCTCCATATTATTCCTATCAAAATGTAATAGCTCACATTTATCTGTGTTGAACTTCATTTGCCAATTATATGCCCAATCTGCAACTTTATTAATGTCCTCCTGTAATTTGTTGCAGTCCTCCTCAGTATTGACTATCCCCCCCAATTTGGTGTCATCCGCATATTTAGAAATTGTGCTTTTGATTCCAAAGTCTAAATCGTTAATATAAATTGTGAACAGCAGTGGTCCCAGCACTGATCCTTGTGGAACACCACTACCCACCTTCTGCCACTGTGAATAGCTACCCTTTACTCCTACTCTCTGCTTTCTGTCCTGAAGCCAGCCAGCAATCCATTCTGCTACTTGTCCCCTGACTCCGCATTCTCTGACCTTGTTCATCAGCCTATTATGGGGTAACTTATCGAAGGCCTTTTGAAAATCCAGATAAATTACATCTACTGCATTACCCTTGTCTACTCTCTCTGTTACCTCTTCAAAAAATTCAATGAGGTTGGTCAAGCAAGACTTTCCCTTTTGAAATCCATGCTGACTATTCATTATTATATTTTAGGTTTCTAGATGTTCTTCTATTTTCTCCTTTAGGGATTCCATTATTTTTCCTACCACCGATGTTAAGCTGACTGGTCTATAATTCACTGGACATGTTCTATCCCCCTTCTTAAATATCGGTATTACGTTAGCTATCCGCCAGTCCTCTGGCACTACACCTTTTGCTAACTAATGATTAAATACGTGCAGTAATGCCTCTGCTATCTCTTCCCTTGATTCTTTTAAAATGCGTGGTTGCAATCCATCCGGACCAGGTGTTTTATCCTCTTTGAGTTTGATTAGTTTATTTAATATATCTCCTCTTTTTATTTTAAATGCACTTATCTCATTACTAATCTCATCATCCAATGTCATGTCCACCTGTTCTATCTCCCTGGTAAATACTGTAGCAAAGTAATTATTTAATATTTCTGCCATCTCTCTATCGTTACCTGTGGTATTGTCCTATCTATCCCTTAATGGCCCTATTCCCATCCCAACCTTCCTATTTTTATTGATGTGCCTATAAAATATTTCACTATTTTGTTTTATGATCCATGATAATTTAATCTCATAGTTTCTCTTTGCCTCCATAATTGTTTTTAGACTTCTCTCCTAATCTTTTCGTATTCTCTCTTATCATGCACTCCCTGCTGTCTATGTACTTAATGTATGCTTCTCTCCTTACTCTCAATTGTTCGCTTATGGCTTTATTCATCCATGGAGTCTCACTAGTGTTTAGTTTGTTCTTTCCTTTTAGCGGAATATATTTTTCCTGCACTCTGTTGAACACCATTTTAAATGTTTCCATTTGTTGTTCTGCATCGTTGTTTGTCAATGTTGTTGCTCATTTTATTTTCTCAAGTTCTATTCTCAGTCCCTCAAAATCAGCTTTTCTCCAATCTATTAACCTAGTTTTCATCATACTTATTTCCTTCTCAATTATCATCTTAAAGCGTATTATATTATGGTCACTATTATCTATATGTTCCCCTACTTTTACTTCTCTTATCTGCTTTGGTTCATTCCCCATTACTAGATCTAATAGCGAATCCTCCCTTTTTGGACTTTTTACATATTGGGTTAGAAAGGAGTCCTGTACATAAGAACATAAGAAATAGGAGCAGGAGTCGGCCATTCGGCCCTTCGAGCCTGCTCCGCCATTCAATGAGACCATGGCTGATCTTCTGCCTCAACTCCATTCACCGGCCCTATCGCCATATCCCTTGATGCCTTTACTAGTCAGAAATCTATCGACTTCTGTTTTGAACATACCCAATGACTGAGCCTCCACAGCCCTCTGGGGTAGAGAATTCAAAGGATTCACCACCTTCTGTGTGAAGACATTTCTTCTCATCTCAGTCCTGAATGCCCTACCCTTTATCCTGAGGCTTTAGCCCCTGGTTCTAGATTCCCCAGCCAAGGGAAACATTCTCCCAGCATCCACCCTATCAAGCCCTGTAATAATTTTGTATGCTTCAATGAGATCCCCTCTCATTCTTCTGAATTCAAGAGAATACAGGCCTAGTTTACTCGATCTCTTCTCATACGACAGTCCCGCCATCTCAGGAATCAATCTCGTGAACTTTCATTGCACTCCCTCTATGGCAAGTACATCCTTCCTTAGGTAAGGAGACCAAAATTGTACACAGTACTCCAGGTGTGGTCTCACCAAGGCCCTATATAATTGGTGTAAGACTTCTTTACTCCTGGACTCAAATCCTCTTGTAATGAAGGCCAGCATACCATTTGCCTTCCTAATGACTTGCTGCACCTGCACATTCACTTTCAGTGACTCATGTACAAGGACACCCAGGTCCCTTTGAGCATCTGCATTCCCCAATCTTTCACCATTTAGGAATTACTCTGCCTTTCTGTTTTTTCTACCAAAGTGGGTAACTTCACATTTATCCACATTATATTCCATCTGCCATGTTCTCGCCCACTCACTGAGCCTGTCGAGATCCCCTTGAAGCCTCTTCACATCCTCTTCACAACTGGCACTGCCACCTAGCTTTGTATCATCAGCAAATTTGGAAATGTTACATTTAGTCCCCTCATCCAAATCATTGATACAGATTGTGAATAGCTGGGGCCCAAGCACCGATCCTTGCGGTACCCCACTAGTCACAGCCTGCCATCCTGAAAAAGACCCGTTTATCCCTACTCTTTGTTTTCTGTCTGTTAACCAATTCTCAATCCATGCTAGTATATTACCCCCAATTCCATGTGCCCTAATTTTGTTCACCAACCTCTTGTGTGGGACCTTATCAAAGGCCTTCTGAAAATCCAAATACATCACATCTACCGGTTCCCCTTTGTCTACTCCATTAGTTACATCCTCAAAGAACTCCAATATGTTTGTCAAACAGGATTTCCCTTTCATAAATCAATGCTGACTCTGCCCAATCTTACTATTAGTTTCTAAGTGCCCAGTTATTGCATCCTTTATAATAGATTCCAGCATTTTCCCAACTACTGATGTGAGGCTAACAGGTCTGTAGTTCCCCGTTTTCGCTCTCCCTCCTTTCTTAAATAGCGGGGTTACATTTGCTATCCTCCACTCTGCAGAAACCGTTCCAGAATCTATAGAATTTTGGAAGATGACAACCAGTGCGACCACTATCCCAATGGCCACTTCTTTCAAACCCCTAGAATGTAGGTCATCCAGTCCTTGGGATTTATCAACTTTTAGTCCCATTAATTTTGCAAGTACTGTTTTTTTACTTATAGTAATTACTTTAAGTTCTTCATTCTCGCCACACCCTTGGTTTTCTCATATTTCTGGGAGGTTTTTTGTGTCTTCCTCCGTGAAGACAGAAACAAAGTATTTATTTAATTTCTCTGCCATTTTCTCATTCCCCATTATAAATTCTCCCGTCTCTGACTGTAAAGGACCTACATTTACCTTCGCCAGTCTTTTCCTTTTCACATGCCTATAGAAGCTTTTACAATCCTTTTTTATATTTTTCGCTAGTTTGTGCTTATATTCCATTTTCCCTTTCATCATCAATTTCTTGGTCCCCCTTTGCCGAATTCTAAAAAGACCCCAATCCTCAGGCTGACCGCTTTTTCTGGCAACTTTATAAGCTTCCTCCTTTGACTTAATACTAGCTTTAATTTCTTTTGTTAGCCATAGTTGGATCACTTTTCCTTTTGGGTTTTAATGCCCTAGAGGAATATGTGTTTGTTGCAAATTATGCATTATTTCCTTGAATGTTAGCCATTGTATGTCCACCTTCATATCTTTTACACGTTGTAGGAACTCTATTCCCTTATCCCCTTTATCTACCTCTTCTGTCCAATTAATATCGGGGTTGTTAAAATCCCCCATGATTATTATCCTATGTTTTTTACTCATTTCCCTAATTTGTCCGCATTTTTCTTCCTCCACCTCCCTTCCACTATTAGTTCATCTGTAGACTACACCTATTAGTGTGATTGATCATTTATTATCTTTTATCTCTATCCAAATGGATTCTATTTTTGTCTTGCTGATATCTGCGTCACTTTTTTCTGCTGCCATTATGTTATCCCTAATAAGTGCAGCTACTCCACCTTCCATTTTTCCCCTCTCTATCTTTTCTAAATATGTTATACCCTGCAATGTTTAATTCCCAGTCCTGATTTTTCTGTAGCCATGTCTCAGTAATCCCTACTAAGACTGGTTCCTCGCAACACATGATTACCTCCAGCTCCCCTGCTTTATTGCAGACACTGTGTGTATTGCTGTACAGACAGAGTAATTCCTTTTTAATAGGATTTCCTCTCACTTTATGTTTAACCATCTTTTTAGACTCATGTTTTATAACTCTATTTATTCCCTTGCCATCAAAGTCCTCCCTTACTTTATTCTTTCCTATGCTCTCTTTTCCTGTTTTGTTTATAATTTGTCTGGTTTCATTTCTTGCTGATCCCTCCCCCCATCTTACTAGTTTAAAGCCTTTGCCACCTCCCTATTTACCCTTTCCACTAGGACATGGGTCCCATCCCGGTTCAGGTGGAGCCCGTCCCATCGGTACAGCTTCCTGTCCCAGAACTGGTGCCAGTGTCCCATGAAAAGGAACCCCTCTTTCCCACACCAGCCCTTTAGCCATGTGTTAATTCTCCTGATCTGACTGTTTCTGTGCCAATTTGCACGTGACTCAGGCAATAATCCTGAGATTATTACCCTCGAGGTCCTGCTTTTTAATTTAGATTCTAACTCCTGATACTCTTTCAGCAGGACCTCCTGCCCATTCCTACCTATGTCGTTTGTTCCAACATAGATTACGACAACTGGATTTACCCCCTCCCTTTCCAAGTTCCTCTCCCTTACCCTGGCACCGGGAAGGCAACACACCCTTCAGGATTCTTGTTCTTGGTTGCAGAGGACGCTATCTAACTCCCTAATTATAGAGTCCCCTATTACTACCACATTTCTATTCTGCTCTTCCCCCTCTTGGACAGTCTTCTTAGCCATGGTGCCTTGGTCTACATTGTTGCTGTCCTCCCTGCAGTCTTTCTCCTTGTCCTCCCAGCTAGCGAGTACATCGTACCTGTTGGACAGGACCAGAGTCTCGCTGGGACCTCCTTTTCAACCTCTCCTAAATCTCCGCTATCCGTCTCCCTAACAGTCACACCCTTCCTTTCATGAACCTGTGCTTTCCTCTGGGGTGTGACTGTATTCTGGATAAAACTATCCAGAAATTCCTCCTCCTCCCTTATGTGTCGGAGTGTCTCCAACTCGCACTCCAGCTCAATGACTCTGAGCCGGAGAGGTTCGAGATGGAGACATCTCCTGCAGACGTGTTCATTCGGGACAGTCTCGCACATACTGCAGTCAGACACACAACCTGCCTTGCCATATCTTAGTCTAGCCTTATTTAACTTATTTAATTAGTTAAAGTCTTTATTCAATGATTATTTAGTGTTATATTGATTAGTTTAACTAGTTAAGCTATAAATTTAATACAGTATGTTATAGTTTCCCGCTTCTCGTTTAAACCACTGTCTTAGTTTATAGAGAAAAAAAACCTTAACACTCACCAACCAATCACCTACCTGCTGTCCTGTGATGTCACACCTTGTTTTTTTGGAAAAGGTACCGCCGCCACTGCCTCCGATTATTACCGCGTTGTTTCCACCACCGCTGCCATTGCCTCCGATTAGCTCCCTGTCTCCTCTCAGCATCTCTTTGAAGAGTTTTACAAGTTTGCTTTTTTTTTAAAAAGACTGAACAAATTCCCATTTCTATAGCACCTCATCACATCCTCAGGATGTCACAAAGCGCTTTACAGCCAACGAAGTACTTTTTGAAATAAAATCAAAAAATGTTGGAAATACTCAGCAGGTCGAGCAGCATCTGTGCAGAGAGAAACAGTGTTAACGTTTCAGGTCAATGACCCTTCGTCAGTGTAATGATATCAGCAAATAGAGATGGTATTTGCCTGTTCGATTATGATGCCTTAATTGCATGTATTGATTGCTTGTGCCTGACCAGCAGAGGGCATGTGACCGAGAGAAGCAAGGCAGTTAGTTTGGTTTCAGTTTCGTTCTAGATGCAACACTAGCATGGTGTCTCCTGTAAAAGCTGTATAAAAGAGTTGAACAGACTTTAGATTAAAACTCATTCTCTTTCATAAATGTCTCATCATTGAACCCACAAAGAAATCAATACATGGTGTCAGAAGTGATTGAAAGAGATGAAGAGAAAAAACCTGAAGTTAAATCAGCTCTCCACAAATTAGCAAGCCAAAAGAGAACATCGTTGCTTACCATTGGAGAATAGCTAACGAAGTGAAAAATGGAAGGTTTACACCCACCGGCGACGCTTCAGTTGACAGGTAATGTGGCTGAAAATTGGAGAAGGTTCAAACAACGTGTGGGGTTGTATTTATCAGCAATCGGAGCTGACGAGAAAAGTAATAATAAGAAATCGTCAGTGTTCTTACATGTCGTGGGTGATAAAGCGCTGGAGGTGTATAATAATTTCACATTCGCTGCTGATGGAGACAAAATGAAGCTAGATAAAATAATGGAACAGTTTGAGGCCTACTGCATACCTAAACATAACATGACGTTTGAGAGGCACAGATTTTTCACAGCTGTTCAGAAAATGGGTGAGACTATTGATCAGTATGTGACTGAACTGAGAAACAGAAGCAAATCGTGTGAATTTGGGGGACTGACAGACTCGCTGATAAAAGACAGACTGGTGTGTGGTATTCCAGATAATGGTCTAAGGGAAAGACTGCTAAGAGAGCAAGACCTAGACCTGGGAAAAGCCATAGCACTGTGTAGGGCTACAGAGACTGTGAAGTTGCAGGCTAGGAGCTGTTCAGTGACAATAGCTGCAACGTGGATGCAGTGAGAATGAACGGACATAAACAGTTTAACAAAAAGAGCGCCAATGTGAAAAAGGAGGCGTGGCCAGTGAACAAAAATGAAAGGGACAATCGAAAGTCATGTAGTCGATGCGGTACACAGCATCCACCAAGAAAGTGTCCAGCATATGGTAAAACATGCAATAGTTGCAACAAGAACAACCATTATGCCCGTTGCTGTAAGAACCAAATGCAACAAAGCAAGGTCCATGCAGTAGATGAAAGCGACATAGAGGAGTTCTATGTAGATGTTGTGTCTGAAAACAAAAAAGAAGAAAGAGACTGGATGTTGACACTAAAAGTGAATGACATACACATTCCATTTAAATTGGATACTGGAGCACAAGTTAATGTGATATCAGAGACTGATTTTAAGAAAATTAGACCCAGACCAAAGATACATGGAATAAAAGTGAAAGTGACAGAATACTCAGGTACTGATATACCAGTGAAAGGAAGATGCATTGTCAAAGTAACACACAAGGACAGAGAGCACACGCTAGCATTAATCGTGGTGCCAAAGGATGTGCAAGCCATACTAGGTTTAAAAGCCTGTGAGAGACTGAACCTGGTAAAG
The DNA here is from genome assembly GCF_052327205.1 of Somniosus microcephalus. Classification (NCBI taxonomy): domain Eukaryota; kingdom Metazoa; phylum Chordata; class Chondrichthyes; order Squaliformes; family Somniosidae; genus Somniosus; species Somniosus microcephalus. The sequence continues at coordinate 4,264,568 of NC_141004.1, forward strand.
AGAGTCCTCGTTGTGGAAAGCGAAGGAGAGACAGTCTATGATGAACTCATGAAAGAGTACAAAGACCTATTTAAGGGTCTAGGCTGCATTCCAGGAGAACACACGATCAGAGTAGATAAAAGTATGACACCGGTCATACATCCATGCAGAAAAGTTCCATTTGCTCTTCAAAAGCAACTGAAGGCAGAGTTGAACAGGATGGAAAGCCTGAATGTGATTCAGAAGATAGATGAGCCAACTGAGTGGGTGAGTTCCCTCGTCGTAGTGGACAAAAAGAATGGAAAGCTCAGAATTTGCCTGGATCCAAGAGATCTAAACAGAGCAATAAAGAGAGAGCACTTCAAGGTTCCTACATGTGAGGAAATCATGGCACAGTTTGCAAATGCAAAATATTTCAGCAAGTTAGATGCATCATCAGGATTTTGGCAGATGAAGCTGGATGAAGCAAGTTCAAGACTGTGCACGTTCAACAGTCCATTTGGCAGATACAGATTCCTAAGGTTACCATTTGGCATTGCCTCAGCTCCTGAAGTGTATCACAAGACTATCCATATGATCTATGAGCACCTGGAGGGAGTTGATACATCACTGGATGACATCATAGTATGGGGAACCACGAAAACTGAGCATGACGAGAGACTGAAAAAAGTGCTGGAAGCAACAAGGAAAACAAACCTGAAGCTGAATAGAGAGAAATGCCAGCTCGGGGTGACAGAACTGACATTCGTGGGAGATATCCTTAGCAGTGAGGGCATCAGACCAGATCCCAGAAAGGTGTCCGCCATTGAGAATATGCCAAAGCCACAATGCAAAAAGGACGTGCAGAGGTTTAATGGAATGATCAACTACATGGGGAAATTCATATCCAACCTCTCAGAAAAGATGGCGCCACTGAGAAGACTAACTGAAAAGAACATAGAATGGGAATGGAATCATGAGCATGAGAAGTCATGGAGCAATCTAAAGAAACTGCTCACAGAGGAACCAGTTCTGAGGTTTTATGACCCAGTGAGACCCATCAAGATATCATCAGATGCATCACAGAGTGGGCTCGGTGCCGTTCTTCTGCAACAATATGACTACTGGCAACCTATTGCATATGCATCGCGCTCAATGACAGACGCGGAGACGCGATATGCTCAAATAGAAAAGGAGCTGCTCAGCATCACATACGCCTGTGAAAGATTTCACCAGTTTGTGGCAGGACAAGCAATCAGTGTAGAGACTGACCATAAGCCCTTGATTTCATTGTTCCAAAAGCCACTAAATAGCTGTCCGCTTAGAATACATAGAATGATGATCAGGCTGCAAAGCTATACACTGAATGTTGCGTACACACCGGGTAAGCTGATGTATACAGCAGACACGTTGTCCAGAGCTGTAGACCCAAGTGAGCCCGCAAACACCACAATGGATGAAAAAGTGGACGCCTACGTGGACATGATCACAAGTGCACTACCCATAGCAGATGCAAAAATGGAGCTCATAAAGACTGAGACAAACAAAGATGAAACAATGAGACGACTGAGGAAAAGCATCTTGGATGGATGGCCCAATATGAAGCAAGACTGCTCACCTGACATGGCAGAGTACTGGAACTGCAGGGCAGAACTATCAGTGGTCGAAGACATCATCTACAAAGGAAGTAAAATAGTTATCCCAAAGAGTCTGAGAAAAGAGATGTTAAAAAAGATCCATGGAGGACATCTGGGAATCAAGAAGTGTAAGAAAAGAGCACGAGAGGTGATGTACTGGCCACGAATCAACCAAGATGTGACAAATGAGGTGTCAAACTGCACAATATGCCTGAAATATCGAGCAAGCAATCCGGTAGAACCACTAAAGCCACACCCAGCACCAGACAGACCTTACCAGAAGGTAGGCGCTGACCTATTCGTATGTCAAGGGAAGGACTATCTTGTAGTCACAGACTATTACTCCCTGTATCCAAAGGTTTGTAGACTGTACACCACCACTGCAGATGCTGTGATAACATGTATGAAAGCCATATTCTCCAGACATGGCGTGGCAAGCGAGGTCTTCACAGACAACGGACCCCAATTTTACAATGCAAGTTTTCGACACTTTGCCAAAGAGTAGGACTTTGTCCACACAACGTCAAGTCCTCACTATCCACAGTCCAATGGACTAGTGGAAAAATCGGTCCAGACAGTGAAAAGACTGATGTACAAGGCAAAAGACAGTGGAACTGACTTCTACCAGAGCATGCTTGTATACCGCACAACGCCGCTCGAGTGTGGTATGTCACCAGCCCAACTCCTGATGTGACGTCGGCTAAGGTCAAACCTACCCATCCCGGAGAACTTCCTGAAAACAAAAGAGGGGGAGAAAGTGAGGAAGTTCAAAGAACAACAGAAAGAAAAGCAAAAGTACTACTATGACAGAGGAACACAAAACCTACCTGAACTCCACACTGGTGACCAAGTAAGGTTCAAAGACAAAACAAACACATGGACTCAGAAGGGAACTGTCCTGAGTGAAGTTCAAGCAAGATCATACACCATTCAGACAGATGAGGGTACTGTTCTGAGAAGAAATCGTCGAGATCTTCTCATGGGACCAGCCACAGCAGGTCAAGAGACTGATACTGTTGAACAACCTGATCGCACAGCTGAGAATCAATCATCTGAGGCAACAACTCAGATTCAAGGACAATCAATCAGAAAATCCTCAAGACACGTGAAGCCTCCTGAGAGACTCATTGAGCAAATTTAAGGACTATTGTTATAGAAGGAAGTAATGTTATCTTATTCTTTCTTCAAGTTCTAGTGTATTTACATATTTCATGTGAACACACAAAGCAAGGTTAAAAAACCTTGATCATGATAATGATAATGTAAGTTCATTAAGTGTTACAGTTAAAATGCAGATTAATACAAAGAAAACATGTTGTTAGTTAAAAGTAAAATACTTTTGTTTTAAGAAAAGGAGATGTAATGATATCAGCAAATAGAGATGGTATTTGCCTGTTCGATTATGATGCCTTAATTGCATGTATTGATTGCTTGTGCCTGACCAGCAGAGGGCATGTGACCGAGAGAAGCAAGGCAGTTAGTTTGGTTTCAGTTTCGTTCTAGATGCAACACTAGCATGGTGTCTCCTGTAAAAGCTGTATAAAAGAGTTGAACAGACTTTAGATTAAAACTCATTCTCTTTCATAAATGTCTCGTCATTGAACCCACAAAGAAATCAATACAGTCAGAAGTACTTTTTGAAGTGTAATCACTGTTGTAATATAGAAACATAGAAACATAGAAGATAGGAGCAGGAGTAGGCCATTCGGCCCCTCGAGCATGCTCCGCCATTCAATGCGATCATGGCTGATCATCCAAGTTCAGTACCCGGTCCCTGCTTTCTCCCCATACCCCTTGATCCCTTTAGCCTTAAGAAATATATCCAACTCCTTCTTGAATATATTTAATGAATTGGCCTCTACTGCCTTCTGTGGTAGAGAATTCCACAGGTTCACCACTCTCTGGGTGAAGAAATTCCTCCTCATTTCCGTCCTAAAAGGCCTACCCCTTATCCTTAGACTGTGACCCCTGGTTCTGTATTCCTCGACCATCGGGAACATCCTCCCTGCATCTAGTCTGTCCAGTCCTGCCAGTATTTTATAAGTTTCAATGAGATCCCCTCTCATTCTTCTAAACTCCAGCGAGTACAAGCCCAATCGACCCAATCTCTCCTCATACGTCATTCCTGCCATCCCAGGTATCAGCCTGGTGAATGTTCTCTGAACTCCTTCCATGGCAAGAATATCCTTCCTCAGATAAGGCAACCAAAACTGCACACAATACTCAAGATGTGGTCTCACCAAGGCCCTGTACAACTGCAGCAAGACATCCTTGTTCCTGTACTCAAACTCTCTCGCTATGAAGGCCAACATACCATTTGCCTTCTTAACTGCCTGCTGCACCTGCATACTTACCTTCAGCGACTGGTGCACAATAACACCCAGGTCTCGTTGCACTTCCCTTTCTCCCAATCTATTGCCATTCAGATAATAATCTGCCTTCCTGTTTTTGACACCAAAGTGGATAACCTCACATTGATCCACGTTATATTGCATCTGCCATGCTTCTGCCCAATCACCCAACCTGTCCAAATCATACTGGAGTTTCTTGGCATCCTCCTCATAGCACACACGCCCACCCAGCTTTGTGTCATCTGCAAATTTGGAGATATTACATCTAATTCCCTTGTCTAGATCATTAATATATATTGTGAATAGCTGGGGTCCAAGGACCAATCCCTGCGGTGCCCCACTAGTCACTGCCTGCCATTCGGAAAAAGACCTGTTTATTCCAACTCTTTACTTTCTATCTGCCAACCAGTTCTCTATCCAAGTCAATACCTTGCCCCCAATCCCATGTGCCTTAACTTTACACGCTAATCTCTTATGTGGGACCTTATCGAAAGCCTTCTAAAAGTCCAAATACACCACATCCACTGGTTCTCCCTTATCTATTTTACTAGTTACATCCTCAAAAAATTCCAGTAGATTAGTCAAGCACGATTTACTTTGTCCGATCCTGTCACTGTTTTCCAAGTGCTCTGCTATTACATCTTTTATAATGGACTCTAGCATTTTCCCCACTACAGATGTCAGGCTTACCGGTCTGTAATTCCTCGTTTTCTCTCTACCAGCTTTTTTGAATAGTGGGGTAACATTAGCTGCCCTCTAATCCATGGGAACTGTTCCAGTCTATCGAATTTTGGAAGATGACCAGCAATGCATCTGCTATTTCTAGGGCCACATCCTTAAAGACCCTAGGATGTAGATTATCAGGCCCTGGGGATTTATCGGCCTTCAATCCCATCAATTTCCCTAACACCATTTCCCTACAAATACTGATTTCATTCAGTTCTTCCCTCATTAGCCCCTATATTCCCCGACATCTCTGGGAGGTTATTTGTGTCCTCCTTTGTGAAGACAGAACCAAAGTATGTATTTAATTGCTCAGCCAATTCTTTGTTCCCCATTATAAATTCCCCTGATTCTGACTGCAAGGGACCTACGCTTGACTTCACCAATCATTTTCTCTTCACATATCTATAAAAGCTTTTACAGTCAGTTTTTATGTTCCTCACCGTTTTTCTTTTATTTTTATGCCGAACTGGGATGAACAAATTCTGTAGTTCATCCATGCTGTCTTTGAATGTTTGCCATTGCCTATCCACTGTTAACTCTTTGGCCTAGAAATTCGGTATAGCCGCGTTTGGGGCGCTAGTCCTGGCGATGCGCAAAGTTTAGCGCCAGGCACAATTTAGCGCCACCTAGCGCGATATTGGGTTGCAGCGCCCCTAAAGGTGATTGCGGCGCTAAATCAGGTGCTGCACGCTACTCTTAAGGCGCTAACCCGGCGGTGCAACCCAATTTCACGGCGGCGGGGCGCAGCGAGGGTGCTGTCAATAATCACTTTCCCTGAGACACAGTGGCGCCGGCCAGCTCTTAAAGGGGCAGGTCAATTAACATCACCAGACACACTCACTGCCTTGTAGGCCTTCAAAGCGGTGGGAGCCTACCTGTGGCGCACCAGCCTGGCAAGACATGGAAAGGGTGAGGCAGAGGGCGGAACGCCTCACTGATGGGGCATTGGATGCTTTGGTTGGCGCAGTGGAATCAAGGCCAAGGAAGATGGTCGGAATGTGATTTATGTTTTGGACAGTCTCCCGGGTGTGAGAGTCAGTTATGTGTCAGTGTATTAGTTTTGCTTTCTGTTGCCATAGCTTTCTCATGTTTGAAGGAACCACATTTTTTGTAATGAAACACTTTCTTCATTTACAATGGCCATGCCTGCTATTGACATGCATCTTGCCCTTCACAGGCTTGAGGGTATCAGACCGGTTCCATTCCTGTTCTTGGAATGGCAGCAAGCATTCCGTGAGAGGGGCCTAGAAGCTACTTCTGATCAGCCTCTGACGCACAGCCTGAGAAGAGCCGCTCGCGTAGAAGTTCAGGCCAGCAGGCATCTTCTCAGCCGCCGACAGAGATGTCCTGCACCTTATCTGAGGCTGCAGACCTGGCTAAAGCAACTGGCACAGCTCAGTCACCACCTCCTTTCTAAATCGCAGCCTTCTTACACACTGCTCCTCCGGCATGTTCATGTAGGAAAACTGCTGTCGGAAAACCCTGCCAGCGTAAGGTCTGCTGTGGCGACGTCTGTTGGCGCTCCTCCGTCTGGCCATGCCCGCCCCCCTCTCCCAGTGTCTCAGTGCCCTTTCCAGATGATTCAGCAGCAGGACGTTCCCCTCCAATGCAGCCCCCATAATAAGTGCCCACAGGAAGGTTCCCCGTTGTCAAGGCTCACCAACAGCAAGGTGATGGTCAGAAGGCTGAAGATCGTCTGCCTGCGCTGGCTCAGTGGTCAAATGGCTCTCAGTGTGCAGCTCAGCAACTCTTTGTAGCTCTCGAGGAAGTTGTGCTCCAAAAATGGCTGCCGTTTTTAAACCACACCAGTCCCCTTTAAATAACGCTCCTCCAGCCCGAGAGTGACTTGGTAAGGTCCAGGTAAGCTGTCACTATTAGCGCCAGGCGCTACAGAGGGGGGCGCCACTGAAATTCCGGTCCGGGGCGCCCAAAATGCGTTGCACACTCAAATGACGTCATAATCAGCCTGCGCCCATGAGCGGGCGCTAAGATTTAGCGCCGGCGCTAAATGCATGCTCAATATAGGGCGAGGTGCTAGGCGCCTTGCGCCCGCCCTGAAATTGGTTGGCGCCACACTTCTCGGCCTCTTTAGGCGTTAATCGGTGGTGCTAACAACCGAATTACTCCCCCTTTGAGTGACATTCCCCAATCAATCCTACCCAATTCGCGCCTCAGACCATCGTAGTTTCCTTTATTTAAATTCAGGACCCTAGTCTCTGAGTCAACTACTTCATTCTCCATCTTAATGAAGAATTCGATCATATTATGATCGCTCCGACACAAGGGGCCTTGTACAACAGGATTGCTAATTAATCCTTTCTCGTTACATATAGTCTAAGATGGCCTGATCTCTGGTTGGTTCCTCGACATATTGGTCCAGGAAACCATCCCATAAACACTCCAGGAATTCCTCCTCCACAATATTGTTACTAATTTGGTTAGCCCAATCTATATGTAGATTAAAGTCACCCATGATGACTGCTTTGCCCTTTTTGCACGCTTCTCTAATTTCCCTTTTTAATGCCATCCCCAACCTCCACATTACTGTTTGGAGGTCTATATACCACACCCACTAACGTTTTCAGCCCCTTGGTATTTCTCAGTTCTACCCATACAGATTCCACATCATCAGAGCTAATATCCTTCCTTACAATTTTGTTAATGCCTTCTTTAACCAGTAATGCTACCCCACCTCCCTTTCCTTTTTGCCTATCTTTCCTGAATATTGAATACCCCTGGATGTTGAGTTCCCAGCCTTGGCCACCCTGGAGCCATGTTTCTGTAATCCCAATCAAATCATATTCGTTTACATTTATTTGCGCAGCTAATTCATCCACCTTATTACGAATGCTCCTTGCATTAAGACACAAAGCCTTCAGGCTTGTTTTTTTAATGCTCTTAGACCTATTAGAATTATTATTTACTGTGGCCATGATTGATTTAAACCGTTGATTTCTCTGACTGCCACTTTTGTTTTTCTCCTTCCTATCTTTTGCTTTTATCCTTATTTCCCTTTCCTCTGTCCCCCTGCTCAGGTTCCCAACCCCCTAACATTTTAGTTTAAACCCTCCCCCAGAGCACTAGCAAACACTCCCCCTAGGACATCGGTCCCGGCCTTGCCCAGGTGCAAACCGTCTGGTTTGAACTGGTCCCACTTCCCCAGAACCGGTTCCAATGTCCCAGGAATTTGAATCCCTCCCCCTGGCACCATTCCTCTAGCCACGTGTTCATCTGAAATATTCTTCTATTTCTTCTCTGACTAGCACATGGCACTGGTAGCAATCCTGAGATTACTACCTTTGAGGTCCTATTTTTTAATTTACCTCCTAACTCCCTATATTCAGCTTTTAGGACCTCATCCCATTTTTTACCTATATTGTTGGTACCTATATGCACCACGACAACTGGCTGTTCACCCTCCCCCTCCAGAATGCCCTGCAGCCGCTCCGAGACATCCTTGACCCTTGCACCAGGGAGGCAACACACCATCCTGGAGTCTTGTTTGCGGCCGCAGAAACGCCTATCTATTCCCCTTAAAATGGAGCCCCTATTACTATAGCTCTACCCCTCTTTTTCCTCCCGTCCTGTGCAGCAGAGCCATCCCGGTGCCAGGAAGTTGGCTGCTGCTGCCTTCCCCTGGTAAGCCATCCCCCCCATCAGTATCCAAAGTGGTATATCTGTTTGAGAGGGGGATGGCCACAGGGGACCCCTGCACTACCTGTCTGCGCCTACTACTCTGCCTGTTGGTCACCCGTTCCCTTTCTGCCTGTGCCACCTTTACCTGCGGTGTGACCAACTGATAAAATGTGCTATTCACGACATCCTCAGCATCGCGAATGCTCCAGTGTGTATCCAATCGCTGCTCCAGCACCACAATGCGGTCTGCCAGTAGCTGCAGCTGGACAGACTTCCTGCACACATGGTTGTCAGGGACACAGGAAGTGTCCCTGAATTCCCACATAGTGCAGTAATTTAGGAAACGTGGCAGCCAATTTGTGCACAGCAAGATCCCACAAACACCAATGAAACTCAACATCCAGGGGTATTCGATATTCAGGAAAGATAGGCAAAAAGGAAAGGGAGGTGGGGTAGCATTACTGGTTAAAGAAGGGATTAACACAATTGTAATGAAGGATATTAGCTCTGATGATGTGGAATCTGTATGGGTAGAATTGAGAAATACTAATGGGAAAAAAACATTAGTGGGAGTGGTGTATAGCTCTCCAAACAGTAAGGCGAAGGTTGGGGATGGCATTAAAAGTGAAATTAAAGAAGTGTGCAATAAGGGCACAGCAGTCATCATGGGTGACTTTAATCTACATATAAATTGGGCTAACCAAATTGGTAACAATACTGTGGAGGAGGAATTCCTGGAGTGTTTACGGGATGGTTTCCTGGACCAATATGTCGAGGAACCAACCAGAGATCAGGCTATCTTAGACTGGGTATTATGTAACGAGAAAGGATTAATTAGCAATCTTGTTGTACGAGACCCCTTGGGTCAGAACGATCATAATATGAGCGAATTCTTCATTAAGATGGAGAATGAAGTAGTTGACTCAGAAACAAGGGTCCTCAATTTAAATAAAGGAAACTACGATGGTCTGAGGAGCGAGTTGGGTAGGATTGATTGGGGAATGGCACTCAAAGGGTTGACGGTGGATAGGCAATGGCAAACATTCAAAGACCGAATGGATGAACTACAAAAGTTGTTCATCCCAGTTTGGCATAAAAATAAAACAAAAAAGGTGACTCAACCGTGGGTAACAAGGGAAATTAGGGATAGCATAAGATCCAAGGAGAGGACATATAAATTGGCCAGAAAAAGCAATAATCCTGAGGATTGGGAGTAGTTCAGGATTCAACAAAGGAGGACAAAGGGATTAATTAAGAAAGGGAAAATAGAATATGAGAGTAAGCTTTCAGGGAACATAAAAACTGACTGTAAAAGCTTTTATAGATATGTGAAGAGAAAAAGATTGGTGAAGTCAAGCGTAGGCCCCTTACAGTCAGAACCAGGGCAAGTTATAATGGGGAACAAAGAAATGGCAGACCAACTAAATACATATTTTGGTTCTGTCTTCACAAAGGAGGACACAAATAACCTCCCAGAAATACCGGGGAACAAAGGGCCTGATGAAAGGGTGGAACTGAAAGAAATCAGTATTTGTAGGGAAATGGTGTTAGGAACATTGATGGGACTGAAGGCCGATAAATCCCCAGGGCCTGATAATCTACATCCCGGGGTACTTAAGGAAGTGGCCCTAGAAATAGTAGATGCATTGCTGGTCATCTTCCAGAACTCGATAGACTCTGGAACAGTACCCATGGATTGGAGGGTAGCTAATGTTACCCCACTATTCAAAAAAGGTTGCAGAGTAAAAGCGGGGCATCATAGACCGGTAAGCCTGACATCGGTAGTGGGGAAAATGCTAGAGTCCATTATAAAAGATGTAATAGCAGAGCACTTGGAAAGCAGTGACAGGATCGGACAAAGTCAACATGGATTTACAAAAGGTAAATCATGCTTGACTAATCTACTGGAATTTTTTGAGGATGTAACTGGTAAAATAGATAAGGGAGAACCAGTGGATGTGGTGTATTTGGACTTTCAGAAGGCTTTCGATAAGGTCCCGCATAAGAGATTAGTGTGCAAAATTAAGGAACATGGGATTGGGGGCAAGGTATTGACTTGGATAGAGAACTGGTTGGTGGACAGAAAGCAAAGAGTTGGAATAAACGGGTCGTTTTCCGAGTGGCAGGCAGTGACTAGTGGGATACCGCAAGGATCGGTCCTAGGACCCCAGCTGTTCACAATATATATTAATGATCTGGACGAGGGAATTGGATGTAATATCTCCAAATTTGCAGACGACACAAAGCTGGGTGGGAGGGTATGCTGCGAGGAGGATGTCATGAAACTCCAGTACGATTTGGACAGGTTAGGTGATTGGGCAGAAACATGGCAAATGCACTATAATGTGGATAAATGTGAGGTTATCCACTTTGGTGGCAAAAACAGGAAGGTACATTAGTATTTGAATGGCAATAGATTGGGAGAAGGGGAAGTGCAAAGAGACCTGGGTGTTCTTGTGCACCAGTCGCTGAAGGTAAGCATGCAGGTGCAGCAGGCGGTTAAGAAGGCAAATGGTATGTTGGCCTTCGTAGCAAGAGGGTTCGAGTACAGGAACAAGGATGTCTTGCTACAGTTGTACAGGGCCTTGGTGAGACCGCACCTTGAGTATTGTGTGCAGTTTTGGTCGCCTTATCTGAGGAAGGATGTTCTTGCCATGGAAGGAGTGCAGCGAAGGTTCACCAGGCTGATACCTGGGATGGCAGGAATGACGTATGAGGAGAGATTGTGTCGATTGGGCTTATACTCACTGGAGTTTAGAAGATTGAGAGGGGATCTCATCGAAACCTATAAAACTCTGTCAGGCCTGGACAGACTAGATGCTGGAAGGATGTTCCCGATGGTCGGGGATTCCAGAACCAGGGGTCACAGTCTAAGGATAAAGGGTAGGACATTTAGGACTGAAATGAGGAGGGATTTCTTCACCCAGAGAGTGGTGAACCTGTGGAATTCTCTGCCACAGAGGGCGGTGGAGGTCAGTTCATTAAATATATTCAAGAAGGAGTTGGATATATTTCTTAAGGCTAAAGGGATCAAGGGATATGGGGAGAAGGCAGGGACGGGGTACTGAATTTGGATGGTCAGCCATGATCTCATTGAATGGCGGAGCAGGCTCGAAGGGCCGAATGGCCTACTCCTGCTCCTATCTTCTATGTTTCTATAAATGACCAGATAATCAGCTTTAGTGATGTTGATTGAGGGATAAATATTGGCGAGGGCACTGGTGAGATCTCCCCTGCTCTTCTTCCAATAATGCCGTGGGATAATGTCCAGCTAGCTCAGACATTACCGTTCAATTCTCCTCAATTTCTGGCAGCACTTCAGATCCACGCTCCTGATCTTTGGCCGCCTGGACGGTTATGTTGGAGGAGCTGCCCGTGAGTCTGGCCGAGGTGACCATCCCCTGGGGGTGGGCGTGGCCCGTGGGGGGTTCGCTGGGCAGGGAGCGTGGGGTCCGCCCGAACGCTTGGCCTTTCTGTGAGCTGGGGGGTCTCCGGGGGGGACAGGAGCAGAGAACGGTCACAGCACAGGAGGCCGTTCGGCCCGTCCAGCCCGTGCTGGCCCGGAGCAGGTGGGCTGGCCCCCCCCCCCACACAGGGGCTCAGGGGCTGCCATTGGTCAGGGTGCAGGAGGCTGGCTTTCATTGGTGGGTTGTGCAGGCTTGGTTGGCCAATGAGCAGACAGCTGATGCCGGGCTGTGATTGGAGGAGAGCGAGGGGGCGGGGCCCCGCGCCGGACATGTAATTGAGCCGGGACCCGGATGTGCAGAAGATGGAGGCGGAGCTGGAGCAGCAACTGCGGCAAACGTGAGGCCCGAGGGGGGAGAGGCCGGGGAGTGAGGGGGGGAGAGTGAGGCCCGAGAGCGGAGAGAGGGAGGAGAGGAGTGAGGGGGAGAGTGAGGCCGGTCCGGGCCTGAGGCGAGTGTGAGGCCGGGGATCGGGGTTTGGGCCGGGCGCTCTCTGATTCTCTCCTCCTTCCCCCCCCAGGATGAAGAACCCGGCCATTCTCGGGGTGCTGAGCGCCGATGAACAGGGGCTGAACCTCGGCTGTGAGTATCGGCGGCCCCACAAACCCCCGCCCCCCCAATCTCCCCCATCATCCCTCCCCTCCCCTCCCCCCCCCCCCCCCCCCCCCAAAATCTCCCCTCCCCTCACCCCCCAATCCTCACCCCCCCAATCTCTTCCCCCCCCTTCCCCTCCACACCTCACGTTCAGTAATGTAGTGATGGCAGTCCAGGAGTGTAGTGGTTCTGTTACTGGACCAATAATCCAGAGCACATGAGTTCCAATCCCACACTGACAGTTTGAGAATTTTAATTGTGTAAATCTGGAAATAAAAATGTATTCTTAGTAAAAGCTGTCGAATTGTTGTTAAAACGGGTTCACTGATGTCCTTTCGGGAAGGAAACTTGCCGTCCTTGCCCGGTCTGGGTCTCTGTGACTCCAGTCTCGCACCAACATGGTTGACTCTTAAGATCATAGAAATTTAGGGCACAGAAGGAGGCCATTCAGCCCATCATGTCGGTGCTCTTAACTGCCCCCTGAAGTGGCCCAGCGAGGCACTCTAGTGCAAGTAGGGATGGTCAATAAATGCCAGCCTTGCCCGTGACACCCACATCCTGCGAATGAATCAAGCTGTTAACCCCCACGCCCCCCCCAGCCAGGCACTGGTACATGTGCTGCTGTCTCTTGATGCAGCCTTCTCCCAGGAAGCAGTCCCCTAGTGCCCTGTCGCTTGCTGTGAACTGTAGTGGAAATGGCGGTCAGTTTTGCAGAGGATTTTGTGCTTTCCAGGTCGTGGGTCGCTGATTGATGAACACGCGGGCGTGGTGTCCGTTCTCGCACAGCAAGCAGCAAAGCTGACCACTGACCCGACAGACGTGCCGGTGATTTTGCCTGGAGTCAGACAATGGGTGAGGATTTGAAACGGTTGCCTCTGGGGATCTCGCTGGGTTCTGTATTGTCACTAGATTCTGGAGCGCCTGAATCCTGTGCCCCCAAAGCCCAGGGGAGCCACGCCCCTCACAGCTGGCCTGCCTACAGCCTGTTGTCACAGCCCCATGCAATATCGAAGGGGCCTGGGCATCAGGCCCCAGGGTCGGTGGGGGGTGAGAGCAGGTCTGGGGGAGAGGGGATATGATTTCTGTGCCTGAATGTAATACAGCGGGAGTGGCACTCTGCTTCCTGTTGTCCTCCCTGGTGTTCCTCTCTGGGCTGGGGGTATGTGACCAGTGGCTGCCCTCTGACCTTAGCCAGTGGTCATTGCCCTGCAGGTTGGGTATTAACCTTACAGCCAAGCTTCAGCATGCAGTAGGCAGAATCGGGAGCCCTGTAGATTACCCCGCTCGCTCGCTCTAACCTGCGCTCGCTGAAACCGGGTCAACGTGAACCCGATCCACCTTCGGACACTGACGATTTGCAGCAGATTGTGGGCAGGCTGAGATCTTGGGGTGACTGGTGCTGTGAGGGTTCATCCTGAAGCCGACTGAAGCCGAGGCACGTTGGCAGAGTAGAGGGAGCTGCAGTTCACCTTTGATTCCACCAGCGTCTGATCTGGGAGGGTTGGGTACTGACATTGCAAAGCGGAAAAGTGTTTCATTCCGCATTGCTGAGCACGAAACGGCGAGTGGATTCCTGGGAACTTTGACTGAGGACTCGGGGCAGGGCGATCGCGGTTCTTGACGGGTCGTTGATCAACTCGTTGAGCCGTGGGGGTCGGGCGTCTGAGTCGCTGGGCTGCGGTATGCCCGCTGCAGGTGGTGTAAGCCCCTCTACCCTGGAGGGGGGGGGGACAAAATTGGCCGGGGGTGTTCTCCTGGGCACTGCCCGGTCATTCCTGGACCACACATGAATGAAGGTGCTGGGAGTCCTGACACCCAGCAAGAGTTCAGGAGAAAAGGGCAGAGACTTGAAGCAAAAATTAAAATCGTTTTTTCTGTAAGTACGCCCCACCTGGTTTAGAACGCGTTAGGATAAACGTTGAAGGGGGGTCGAGAGACGAGGTGGGAACTGGACAGCTCTGACGGGGCGGGGGAGAGGGAGCTGGGAGTCGAGGGCAGAAACGTGGCGGAACAGCTGCCATTGGGCGAAACAGGGACGGCGATAGATGATTTGTTAAGAATTTTAAAAAGGACTTTGCATTTGTACAGCAGCTTTCACGACCTCGACGTCCCAAAGCACTTTACAGCCAATGAAGTACTTTTTGAAGTGTAGTCGCTGTTGTAATGTAGGAAACGCGGCAGCCAATCGCTCACAGCAAACTCCCACCGACAGCAATGTGAGAATGACCAGATAATCTGTTTTAGTGATGTTGGTTGAGGGATAAACATTGACCCAGGACACCGGGGAGAACTCCCCTGCTCCTCTTCAAAATAGTATCTTTTACGCCCACCTGAGGGGGCAGACGGGTCCTCTGTTTAATATCTCATTCGAAAGAGTGCCCCTCCGGCAGTGCGGCGCTGCCTCAGCACTGCCCCTCCGGCAGTGCGGCGCTGCCTCAGCACTGCACTGGAGTGTCAGCCTGGATTATGTGCTCAAGTTTCTGGAGTGGGACTTGAACCCAGAACCTTCTGACTCGGGCGAGGGTGCTGCCCACTGATCCACGGGCTGACACACGGGAATCTGAGTCTTGCGAGAGCTCCGGGTGGGACATGACGCAGGAGACCGCTCGCGGGAGAGAGGCTCCTTTTTATAATGGCTAATTTTGCAGCTTTGAGAGGCTGCCGCAATCTTCATTCACTCGGTGTAAATCTCTCTCCAGGAATATCATGATACAGAAACATGGAGGCATCACCATCGCTGTGCATAAGATGACGGTCTGAGCAATGCTGAGGAGCCGAGATTTGATCATTTGAGACGTTGAGATTTATCCGCTTCGGCCGCTGATGGGGGGAATGGGCGGATCCTTGTTTCTCAGCCTTTAAAAGGCAGCTTGTGACATTTTTTGGGGGTGGGGGGAGAAAGTGAAACTATTTTGTGTGGAATTGGTTTGAAATTAAACACAAATTGAATTAGCAGAAGTGTGTGGTTTTCAGTATTTTCCCCTCCTGCTTGAGTTGGGGAAGGCCGATGTTCCCAGTGCCCTTGTCCCGAAATAATTGTGACGAGGCTTCAGTGAATTTAGATTCCAGAGCCACAGCCTCTCTAAAGTTGGGTTTTAGATGAGGTTACTTGGGGAGCTGGGGGTGGGGAGCGGGCGTGGGGAGCGAGCGTGGGGAGCGAGGGGGGGGGGAGATGGGGAGGCGAGGGTGGGGAGGGGGGGGAGGTGGGGAGCGGGGGGGAGATGGGGGAGCGAGGGGGGAAGGGGAGCGAGGGGGGAAGGGAGCGAGGGGGGGAAGGGGAGCGAGGGGGGGGGGGGAAGAAGGGGAGCGAGGGGGGGGGGGGGAAGAAGGGGAGCGAGGGGGGGGGGGAGATGGGGAGCGAGGGGTGGGGAGGGGGGGGGGAGGTGGGGAAGCGGGGGAGAGATGGGGGAGCGAGGGGGGAAGGGGAGCGAGGGGGGAAGGTGGAGCGAGGGGGAAGGGAGCGCGAGGGGGAAGGGTGAGCGAGGGGGGGGGGGGAAGAAGGGGAGCGAGGGGGGGGGGAAGAAGGGGAGCGGGGGGGGGGGAAAGAAGGGGAGCGGGGGGGGAAAGAAGGGGGGGGAAAGAAGGGGAGCGGGGGGGGAAGAAGGGGAGCGAGGGGGGGGAAGGGGAGCGAGGGGGGGGATGGGGAGCGAGGGGGGGGAAGGGGAGCGAGGGGGGGATGGGGGAAGGGGAGCGAGAGGGGGGGGGAAGGGGAGCGAGGGGGGGGGAAGAGAAGGGGAGCGAGGGGGGGAAGGGGAGCGAGGGGGGGGGATGGGAGCGAGGGGGGGGGGGATGGGGCGAGGGGGGGGGGAAAGAAGGGGAGCGGGGGGGAAAGAAGGGGAGCGGGGGGGGGAAGAAGGGGAGCGAGGGGGGGGAAGGGGAGCGAGGGGGGGGGCAGGGAGCGAGGGGGGGGGATGGGGCGAGGGGGGGGGAAGGGGGAGCGGGGGGGGAAGGGGAGCGGGGGGGGGAAGGGGAGCGAGGGGGGGGGGAAGGGGAGCGAGGGGGGGATGGGGAGCGAGGGGTGGGGGGCAGTGGGAGCGAGGGGGGGGGATGGGGCGAGGGGGGGGAAGGGGAGCGGGGGGGGGAAGGGGAGCGAGGGGGGGGGAAGGGGAGCGAGGGGGGGATGGGGAGCGAGGGGGGGATGGGGAGCGAGGGGGGGATGGGGGCGAGGGGGGGGAAGGGGAGCGAGGGGGGGGGGGGAAGGGGAGCGAGGGGGGGGAAGGGGAGCGAGGGGGGGGGAAGGGGAGCGATGGGGCGAGGGGGGGGGGAAGGGGAGCGAGGGGGGGATGGGGAGCGAGGGGGGGGGATGGGGCGAGGGGGGGGGGAGGGGAGAGCGAGGGGGGGGAAGGGGAGCGAGGGGGTGGGATGGAGAGCGAGGGGGGGAGTTGGGGAGCGAGGGGGGGGAAGGGGAGCGAGGGGGGGGGAAGCGAGGGGGGGGATGGGGCGAGGGGGGGGAAGGGGGGGGGGATGGGGCGAGGGGGGGGGAAGGGGAGCGAGGGGTGGGATGGAGAGCGAGGGGGGGGAGTTGGGGAGCGAGGGGGGGGGGAAGGGGAGCGAGGGGGGGGGAAGCGAGGGGGGGGATGGGGCGAGGGGGGGGGAAGGGGAGCGAGGGGGGGGATGGGGAGGCGGGGGGGGGAAGGGGAGCGCGGGGAGGGGAAGGGGAGCGAGGGGGGGGAAAGGGGAGCGAGGGGGAGGGAAGGGTAGCAAGGGGGGGGGATGGGAGAGCGAGGGGGGGAGTTGGGGAGCGAGGGGGGGGGAAGGGGAGCGAGGGGGGGGGGAAGCGAGGGGGGGGGATGGGGCGAGGGGGGGGGGAAGGGGAGCGAGGGGGGGGGATGGGGAGCGGGGGGGGAAGGGTGAGCGCGGGGAGGGGTAAGGGGAGCGAGGGGGGGGGGAAAGGGGAGCGAGGGGGGAGGGAAGGGGTAGCAAGGGGGGGGGATGGGGAGCGAGGGGGGTGGGGGAGCGGGCCTGTGGGGAGCGAGGGGGGGAGATGGGGGAGCGGGGGGAGATGGGGAGCGAGGGGGGAAGGGGAGCGAGGGGGGGGGAAGGGGAGCGAGGGGGGGGAGAAGAAGGGGAGCTGGGGGGGGGAAGGGGAGCGAGAGGGGGGGATGGGGAGCGAGGGGGGGGGGATGGGGAGCGAGGGGGGGGATGGAGAGCGAGGGGGGGAGTTGGGGAGCGAGGGGGGGGGGGAGAAGGGGAGCGAGGGGGGGGGAGAAGGGGAGCGAGGGGGGGGGGGAAGGGGAGCGAGGGGGGGGGGAGAAGGGGAGCGAGGGGGGGGGGAAGGGGAGCGAGGGGAAGGGGAGCGAGGGGGGGGATGGGGAGCGAGGGGGGTGGATGGGGAGCGAGGGGGGGGGATGGGGAGCGAGGGGGGGAGTTGGGGAGCGAGGGGGGGGAGTTGGGGAGCGAGGGGGGGGGGAAGGGAAGGGGAGCGAGGGGGGGGGGAAGGGGAGCGAGGGGAAGGGGGAGCGAGGGGGGGGGATGGGGAGCGAGGGGGGGAGATGGGGAGCGAGGGGGGATGGGGAGCGAGGGGGGGGAAGGGGAGATGGGGAGCGCGGGGGGGGGGAAGGGGAGCGAGGGGGGGGAGGGGGAGATGGGGAGCGAGGGGGATGGGGAGCGAGGGGGGGGAGGGGGGAGATGGGGAGAGCGAGGGGGATGGGGGAGCGAGGGGGAGGAGATGGGGAGCGAGGGGATGGGGACGCGGGGGGGGGATGGGGGAGCGGGGGGGGAGATGGGGAGCGAGGGGGATGGGGGAGCGGGGGGGAGATGGGGAGCGAGGTGGGAGATGGGGAGCGAGGGGGGGGTATGGGGAGGGAGCGAGGATGGGGAGCGGGGATGGGGAGCGGGGGTGGGGAGGAGGGGGATGGGGAGAGCGAGGGTGGGGGATGGGGATGGGGAGCGAGGGTGGGGATGGGGAGCGGGGAGGGGGATGGGGAGCGAGGGTGGGGATGGGGAAGGGGAGCGAAGGTGGGGTGTGGGGAGCGAGGGGTGGGGATGGGGGCGGGGGATGGGGGGATGGGGAGCGAGAGGTGGGGTTGGGTGGAGCGAGGGTGGGGATGGGGATGGGGGGGCGGGGATGGGGGATGGGGAGCGAGGGTGGGGAGGGGGAGCGAGGGTGGGGATGGGGGATGGGGGGCGGGGATGGGGATGGGGAGCGAGGGGTGGGGAGGGGGGAGCGAGGGTGGGGATGGGGAGCGAGGGTGGGGATGGTGGGGCGGGGATGGGGAGCGAGGGGTG